>NC_139554.1:124987985-125415485 GCF_965112155.1 Podarcis liolepis
GGCGCCCGGCACCTTAGGGAGCCGCAGCCACGGCAGGTTCAGCCGAGGCGACGAGGAGGAGGAGGCTCCGCCGCTACTACTACTACTACTACTACGGCCGCCGCCGCTTCCTTCGGAGCTCCCGCCGCCCGAGGGCCCCGACAAGCAGCTGGCCGGAGCTCCTCGCAGGCTCATAGTCCGCGCGAGGCAGAGGAATGCGGAGCCGACGAGTCCCCTCAGGACGGAGGAGGCAGGTGGGCAGCGCCTGCTCATGGAGGCTCCGCGGCGCGAGCTCCGCCTTCCTCCCTCAACGCGCGCTCGCGCACTGACAGACCTCCCAACGGCTCCCGCAGACGAAAACAAACAGGCCAGCCAACCAACCGCCCACGCCTCCGGGGCGGAGCCACGCCGACCGCGCAGGCGCCCGAGAGGGAGCGAAAGGAGCTTTCCTGCGAGGGGAGGGGCGGCGAAAGAGTCGCCCTATCGTGTGATGGGAAGCTTCGGTTTCTCTCCGCTGATTGGGTGTGGGTGGCAAGGAGGGAAGCTCAAAGAGGAGAAGTGGGGGGGGGGGAGCGGCTGCGCGCGCAGTTAGCTCTGTAACGGTTTGGGGTTTTTTTTTCAATAACAGAGAGAGGATTTTATGCAAATAAGTACGACGGTTTATTTATTTATTTATTTTTCCAATTTTTAAAAAAATAGTTTTCCAAATTTATAACAAATAAAAAGAAAACATCAACAAACAAACATTTATCCTAACTGTGATAATTCCACTTTTGTTAACATTGTTGGGTGACTTCCTCGAGACCCCCTGGCTGAGTTTCCATATAAATCATTGTAGCAGTTTTCCAAAACTATTTTCACATAAAATTTACTTGGTCAATTAACATCTTTCTTTCTTTTCATTTTTATTTTTTTTGCCATAGTATTCTACAACATCGCTTATTTAAGTCCTAGGCCAATCTGATACTCGTAAGTAATTCTATTTAAGTTATCTTAACATATTTAACTAAATAGTCTTTGTTACAGATAGGTAGCCGTGTTGGTCTGCCATAGTCAAAACAAAAAAATTCCTTCTAGTAGCACCTTAAAGTGTATCTGAAGAAGTGTGCTTGCACACGAAAGCTCATACCAAGAACTAACTTAGTTGGTCTTTAAGGTGCTACTAGAAGGAATTTTTTTGTTTTAAATAGTCTTTAAATTTCTTCCATTCCTCTTGGTACTCCTCCTCTTTCTGGTTGCAGACTCTTCCGGTCAGGTCGGCTAGCTCCCAAAAGTCCGTCATCTTCATCTGCCATCCCTCCACTGTTGGTACTTCTTGTAATTTCCAATTTTTGGCCAATATTTTTTGATTTTTAAAAAACGGGCTCCTTTTTAAGCTGCTCCTTCACTAGCTAAGGATGGGGTCACTTTGGGATGGGGCCATGTCCCAGGGCACAGACCTCAGTGGGGCACAGATTTATGCAAATTCACAATATTATTCAAAATGATTTGTGCGCTAAAACATTTTATTTTGCAGTTGTGAAAGAGAACCAAAGGTTGTTGCCCAGGCAACAACACCCTGTTTGTGTGGGGGTCATTGTGCAATGGCCATTGTGGTCACACTTAAGCCTGTTCCATCACCTTCCGGAGCCGAAAGTGGTATGCATGTCGGTCACATGTCAACTGGATGCATGCAAAATGTCCACCACCTGTATAACTTACTCTTTCAATTTAAAATATATTGAGCAGTTTCACGTTCTGCGCTTTCCCCCCACATCTGTTTTGTAAACCAAAGTTAGCAAGTTGCTGGAAGTAGAGGTGCAAGTCAGTAGCCTTGCCTAGGGTGCAAAATAGAGGGACGCGGGTGGCGCTGTGGGTCAAACCACAGAGCCTAGGACTTGCCGATCAGAAGGTTGGCGGTTTGAATCCCCACGACAGGGTGAGCTCCCGTTGCTTGGTCCCTGCTCCTGCCAACCTAGCAGTTCAAAAGCACGTCCAAGTGCAAGTAGATAAATAGGTACCGCTCCGGCGGGAAGGTAAACGGCGTTTCCGTGTGCTGCTCTGGTTCGCCAGAAGCGGTTTAGTCATGCTGGCCACATGACCCGGAAGCTGTACGCCAGCTCCCTTGGCCAATAAAGCGAGATGAGCATCACAACCCCAGAGTCGGCCATGACTGGACCTAATGGTCAGGGGTCCCTTTACCTTTACGGTGCAAAATAACTTGGCACCAGCATTTCCCATACCTCTGTCTGGCCCTTGGGACATTTCTCCAAGGCCACACCTCTCATCGGTCCTGCTCTGTACCCTCCTTGAATACTTGCCTAGCCAAAATGTGTCCTTGAACTCAGACCACCTTGGCTGTTAGGCCTGGAAGACCTGCTCTCTGCCTTGCAGGCCTTTCCCACCTGGCCTGGGATGGCAGTGCCATGACTGACTCCAACTACAAAAGCTGAGGCTGCTGAAGAGGCCAGAGACCATCTTGGCTGTCTCTTAGCACCAACCCAGGTCATTGAGCCTGAGCTTCCACAGCCGCCTGCTTGCCATGAACCACCATTGGCAGGATTGGCAGCAACAACAGCTGATATGATCGCATTTTTAATATTCTGTTGGGAGCTGCCCAAAGTGCCTGGGGAAATCCAGCCAGATGGGCAGGGTATCAATAAATTATTATTATTATTATTAAAGGTAAAGGTACCCCTGCCCGTATGGGCCAGTCTTGCCAGACTCTAGGGTTGTGCGCTCATCTCGCTTAAGAGGCTGGGGGCCAGCGCTGTCCGAAGACACTTCCGGGTCACGTGGCCAGCGTGCCAAAGCTGCTCTGGCGAGCCAGCACCAGCACAGCACACGGAAACGCTGTTTACCTTCCCGCTATAAAGTGGTACCTATTTATCTACTTGCACTTAAGGGTGCTTTCAAACTGCTAGGTGGGCAGGAGCTGGGACCGAACGACGGGAGCTCACCCCGCCGCGGGGATTCGAACTGCCGACCATGCGATCAGCAAGTCCTAGGCGCTGAGCTTTTACCCACAGCGCCACCCGCGTCCCCAAATTATTATTATTATTATATTACGATAATTTTGGATTCTCTTGTTAATTGTGCTGTTTTAAACGTGCATTTTACATCTGACATCCATTGGTAATATTTTATTTTGAAATGTTCTTTATATATGCTAATGCAACCAGTGAAGAGAGTCCCCAACAAAAGTGATTTTATTTCTCATTACATTTCCTAAAATGTTGTGCAAGCACACTTGCAGTTAGAAATATGTGGCACTTAAGCCTATTATCCTTTTTGTGGAAGATACTGTTTCAACCTCAAAGTTTTCAGGAGTACAAAAAACTTTACAAAAACAAACACTAACTGGAGGAAAACAGCCCAGTAAGCATGCTCAGTAGCCACAGAACACGAAGTATTCATTGGAAAATAAAACATATTGTTGCACATCTTATCTGTTCTGCTGCTTTCCTGCTGCACCCCCACACATTTTGTGTCCTTTGGAATGGCTGCGTTCTGTCAGTGTAAGGATAATGTTTTATTTTGCTGGTGAAAGGTGATTTAATAGCGATCCTTTCCTCATCTAGGTGGCATGAGGTGGGTAGAACCACACTGTTACTTTTTAATGTGAAATATACTTTTGTTATCTAGCTAATATTCTTTGTTGTTGTTGTTGTTGTTGTTTAGTCGTTTCGTCGTGTCCGACTCTTCGTGACCCCCTGGACCAGAGCACGCCAGGCACCCCTGTCTTCCACTGCCTCCCGGAGCTTGGTCAGACTCATGTTTGTCGCTTCAAGAACACTGTCCAACCATCTTGTCCTCTGTCGTCCCCTTCTCCTTGTGCCCTCCATCTTTCCCAACATCAGGCTCTTTTCCAGGGAGTCTTCTCTTCTCATGAGGTGGCCAAAGTATTGGAGCCTCAGCTTCACAATCTGTCCTTCCAGTGAGCACCCAGGGCTAATATTCTATTGACTTCTAAATATAAAATATAAATCTAAATATAAAATGAACTCTGATCACCACAAGATGGTGCTGCACATTCTAGCTTGAATAATAAATTTACTATATCCTATATTTTACCATCTGATTATTAGATTTAACCGTAACGTTTTCAGTGATAGTATATACTATGTCTTTTGACATTTGTTAAGAAACTGATTAGGAAGAATTTGCTGCAAGAGAGGTAGATGGAGCTGAGATCAAAGCATCTACTGGGTGACCTTGGGTTAAGTACTCTGTCACCTCACAGGGTTGCTGTGAGAGCAAAACGGGGAGCAGAACCATGGCATTTATGCAGGGCTGGATTTAGGTTTGATGAGGCCCTAAGCTACGGAAGGTAATGGGGCCCTTTATATGTCCAGCTGTCCTTTGTCAACAACAAATTGTCGCTGTTTTTTGTGTTGAATATATGCTATATTTATGGACCTAATAGGTAATCAGTCATACCAACAGGCTAAAAAAAAGTTTCTATCCGTGGGCTGTTAGGCTGCTGAACAGAAAATAATATAGTGCAACTGACTTTCGGGGTTGATGTGTTGTGTGACAAGTACAGAGTACAATGAGATTGAGTGTTGGGGGGGGGAAGGGAGGCTCGGTTAATTTCATTGTACATGGGTTGTACATTGACAATGAAGGTATTATTATTAAAGCCATTTGCACATAACAAAATATGTATTTTATAAAAGTAATTGTTGAACTGAAAGACAGTTAAGAAGAAGTATATTAATAGTGAAATATAATTAAGAAGTATATTAATACAGTGATACCTCTGGATGTGAATGGGATCCGTTCCAGAGCCCCATTCGCATCCTGAAGTGAACGCAACCTGCGTCCGCGGGTCACGATTCGCCGCTTCCGCACATGCGCGTGACGTCATTTTGAGTGTCTGCGCATGCGCAAGCGGCAAAACCCAGAAATAACGTGCTCCGTTACTTCCGGGTCGCCACGGAGCGCAACCCAAAAATACTTAACCTGAAGCTACTTCAACCTGAGGTATGACTGTAGTGAAATAATTATTAAGCTCTAACTGTATGTAGGTTTTATTGTATTTTTTTTATCTCATATTTTTGGAAATGTACATCCAGGTTTTTTTCCTTTACATTTTTTGGGGGCCAAGAGAGTGGGGCCTTAAGCTATAGCTTGTTTAGCTTATACGTAAATCCGGCACTGCATTTATGCCATGGTGAGCTCCTTGTAGCAAAGTCAAGATGTAAATGTCATAAAATCTGGAGTGTTGTAAGTGAGAACCTCCTCCTCCTCCTGCTGCTGCTTGCTCCAAAGTGCAGTAATCTGGACTTCACTTTAGCAAGCAAATGTTGCCATTGCTTTGCGATTTATGATGTTCCCTTGCATGGGCATTTTTGTTGTTGTTTAGTCGTTTAGTCGTGTCCGACTCTTCGTGACCCCATGGACCAGAGCACGCCAGGCACTCCTGTCTTCCACTGCCTCCCGCAGTTTGGTCAGACTCATGTTTGTAGCTTCGAGAACACTGTCCAACCATCTCGTCCTCTGTCGTCCCCTTCTCCTTGTGCCCTCCATCTTTCCCAACATCAGGGTCTTTTCCAGGGAGTCTTCTCTTCTCATGAGGTGGCCAAAGTATTGGAGTCTCAGCTTCAGGATCTGTCCTTCCAGTGAGCACTCAGGGCTGATTTCCTTATGGATAGATTTGATCTTCTTGCAGTCCATGGGACTCTCAAGAGTCTCCTCCAGCACCAGAATTCAAAAGCATAAATTCTTCAGCCATCATCCTTCTTTATGGTCCAGCTCTCACTTCCATACATCACTACTGGGAAAACCATAGCTTTAACTATACGGACCTTTGTCGGCAAGGTGATGCCTCTGCTTTTTATGCATGGGCATAGCCAGGATTTATGTTGTGGTGTGTGTGTGTGTGTGCAAGACACCCACCATCCTCTGTCTGGCTCTGTCTAGCAGATTCGGGATGAAATGTTTTAAATTATTTCCTTTTGACCCCAAGGGCTCGGAACAATCTGTCAAAACCTTTCTACAATTTCTACTTTTATTTTTTTATTTGTTTACTATATTTTGGGGGGCGGCAGCTGCTCCCCCCCGCCCCCGCCGCTACACCCTTGGTAAGAATAAAAAAATTCCTTCCAGTAGCACCTTAAAGACCAACTAAGTTAGTTCTTGGTATGAGCTTTCGTGTGCATGCACACTTCTTCAGATACACATGCGCATGCACGCATGCGCACGAAAGCTCATACCAAGAACTAACTTAGTTGGTCTTTAAGGTGCTACTGGAAGGAATTTTTTTATTTTGACTATGGCAGCCTAACACGGCTACCTATCTGTAACTGGACCCTTGGTAAGGTAGGCGATGCTACCGCGACAGTGCCCATCCAACATAAAATCAAACAAACACAAGATTGCGCGAAAGCAGACTTTGCAGAGGAAGAGGAACAAAGCTGGCATCTCCGAGCTCTTTCCTGTAACCAGCCGTCTCTTGCACAGGAATCTGCAGAGCGATTCAAATCTCTGCGCGAAATTAATCCACGGAGCAACGCATTTTCCGGGAGGAGCGAGGGGAGGTGGAGCGCACACGACAAATCCCGCACCAACAGCAGTGTGAAAATAGTCGCACACCAGTTTCCCGGAAGAGGCTCCCAGCAAAGCAGTAACCTTCCAAAACTCACGTGGCGTTTGCAGTCTGGGAGGGACATTGACAGAAAGTAAGAAAAAGTTCCTGTTCTTGGAAGTCTTAGGTTTGTTTTGCCTCCGCGCTTTGCAGATTTTGGTGCAGTTGCTGTCTGGTCGGATGCTGCAAACCAGAGATACTAGTATTGGTTAATAGCAAAATACCCTGAACCTGCTCTGCTAGCCGACCAGACTTGTTTCCAACATTGTAAGTAGACCACCATTTAGTCTAGATACAGCTCTGTCTTAATTTTGGGGATTCGTGCGGCAGCCCTTCCCACCCCCAGCTTGTATGTATAATATATATGTATAATATATATAATTTTCTACCCGTTCATACATGCCGCGATCAAATAATACAGAAGTCCTGAAACAAAAGTCTCATTGTTTTCTTCCTTATACTGAAATCATTTCAAGCAAAATGTGCTTCAAAACGGAAAACAACGCAATCAGTGCAATCCTGTACGAGTCTACTAAAAAGTAAGGCACACTTTATTCAGTGGAGCCTACTCCCTTATATAGGGATTTAGTACAGGGCACTGAGATATCAAAAAAGAGAAAACAATTATTTGATTTCCATGAGAAAGAGTGAGTCTGTGTTAAATGTGTGTGTGTGTGTGGGGGGAATAAAAATGTAAAGGGACCCCTGACCATTAGGTCCAGTCGTGACCGTCTCTGGGGTTGTGGCGCTCGTCTTGCTTTATTGGCCGAGGGAGCCGGCGTACAGCTTCCGGGTCATGTGGCCAGCATGACTAAGCCACTTCTGGCAAACCAGAGCAGTGCACGGAAACACCGTTTACCTTCCCGCCGGAGCGGTACCTATTTATCTACTTGCACTTGGACGTGCTTTTGAACTGCTAGGTTGGCAGGAGCAGGGACCGAGCAATGAGAGCTCACCCCACTGCGGGGATTCCAACCGCCGACCTTCTGATCGGCAAGTCCTAGGCTCTGTGGTTTAACCCACAGCGCCACCCACGTCCCGTGGGGGGAATACAGGCTGTCATTTTGATGTCAGTGGTGTCGTGGGTGCTGCAAAAAGCATCTACAAGGAGCACCGACCCCATTTTTAAACAATCGCCTGGAAGCATCTAGATTGCACCTAAATTTGGCATTTAATCTATAACAATGTGAAGAATTTCATAACATAACTGCACTTGGTCAAGATGGGCTTGCTAGGCAGAATTGCATGGTGCAGATCGTAATTTATGACAGTGTTACTTACACAGGTGCATGTCTGTATATGTACTCTCCAGAAGGGGCGTCCAATTTTAGCTTCCCAGTGCACAGAGAGACAGGGATTTAAAGCCACATAGCAGTGTTTTCCCAACCTTTGGTCTCTGGCTCTTTCTGGACTACAATTCCCATCATCCCTGACCACTGGGCTTACTAGGTAGGGATGATGGGAATTGTAGTCCAAAAACAGCCAGAGACCTACGTGGCGGTGTCATATTTTATGATTTGCATCCACAAGATTTGTGTGAATGTCAGCATGAAACAAATGCTTTCGTGTAGGGATTTTGTCCTGGGCTAAGGGATGTCGTGAAGTGACTGGAAGCAGTTTCCTCCTGTTGAGAGAGAAGGAACACTTTGACAGCAGCATTGGAGAATGCTACCGGTACCTTGCCTGTTCCGTTGGAATTAAGGAGTATTCTTTTATTACAGGGGCGAAAATGTCTTCCAGCAGAACTGGCTTGCGTCTGGCTGCTTGTTTGCTAAACATTTCAGAAGGAAGAAGAAAGGACATTGTTGAGAAAGTAGCAAGAGCTGCGGTTTGTGAGGATAATGGTAAGAATAATGTAGATCTACTCCAAATATGGGATGCAGGTGGCGCTGTGGGTTAAACCACAGAGCCTAGGACTGGCCGATCAGAAGGATGCCAACCTAGCAGTTCGAAAGCACCTCAAAGTGCAAGTAGATAAATAGGTACCGCGCCAGCGGGAAGGTAAACGGCATTTCCGTGCGCTGCTCTGGTTGGCAGAAGCGGCTTAGTCATGCTGGCCGCATGATCTGGAAGCTGTCTGCGGACAAACGCCGGCTCCCTTGGCCAATAAAGCGAGGATCTAATATGCACTTTCTTTATAATTTCTCGTTTTAGAATATCTCAAGCATATTTTTTATCTTTTCTCTTTAGGATATCTCAAACATGAAAATGCTTTTAAACCCTCAGGTTGCATATTAATGTCATCATCCTGCACTTAAAGGGTAAAGGTAAAGGGACCCCTGACCATTAGGTCCAGTCGTGGCCGACTCTGGGGTTGCGGCGCTCATTTCGCTTTTTTGGCCGAGGGAGCCGGCGTACAGCTTCTGGGTCATGTGGCCCGGGACCTCCAAGATGTTTTTGTTTGAAGACCATAAGGTCCTCCATGGGACATACCAGGAGAGGTGGTCCCGTAGGTACGAGGGTCCTAGGCTGTATAGGGCTTTAAAGGTTAAAACCAGCATCTTAAACCTGATCCTGTACTCCACTGGGAGCCAGTGCAGCTGGTATAGCACTGGGTGAATGTGATCTCGCAGCGAGGACCCTGTAAGGATAATTTTTAAAACCTTCCTTATACCATGTCCGACTTATCTGCCCATTTCGTCCAGCATTATCTGTTCTGGCTATCAGTGGCTCCCTAGGGTCTCAGTCTTTCCCATTACCTGCTGCTTCAGGGTTGTTGATTCGGTAAGAAAATTGCACTCTGCACATTCTCAGAGGCACTTGACTGTACGTATTCCAGTGTTAGCCGTAGTCCTGGAAACGGATGGTGTTCTGAGCCCCCAGGCACAAATGAAGCTTTGATGAGAAAACATTAGTTGAGCTTTCAAGCTTGAGCTTTCCGTTCTCACCCACCCAACCAAACATTGACGTTGATGTTCGTGAAGCTCTGAAGCCGTATGTTGGGGTGTGTGTGTGTGAAGTATGTATAGAAAGTCCTGCCTCGGGGCAGGAGCTAAGACTAAACGACACTCTTGAGTCCCTTCCAGCCCTCTGGTTTTTATGATAGCTATGGTTTGGTCAGCCACGCATTTCTGAAGTCCTACCAAATGGCAGCCTTTGTGAAGTTTATGGATATAGTTTGCATGAGCTGTGGTTGCACAAAAGAAGGCCATTGATCTGTTAATCACTGACTAACACATTCTAAAACTTCGGGGTGGCGTTTCTGTTTGTGTACTTGTAAGAGTTTTTTTATCCTGGCATCTCTTTCAGGCTAAGTCTGAAGTTCATTGTGTGAACAAACTTAGGGCAAACAGATGCAGGAGAATACCAGCCCTCACCCGTTAATGAAGTTGCCAAGAATTGGGAATTTCAGCCAGTATGGTTTTCATAATGACAAGCCCTGGATTGTGTTGCCTATCTGTACTCTCTCAGACCGGGGTGGGGAACCTGTTGCCCCCCACTTGTTGTTGTTGTTTAGTCGTTTAGTCGTGTCCGACTCTTCATGACCCCATGGACCAGAGCACGCCAGGCACTCCTGTCTTCCACTGCCTCCCCCAGTTTGGTCAAACTCATGCCGGTAGCTTCAAGAACACTGCCCCACCATCTCGTCCTCTGTCGTCCCCTTCTCCTTGTGCCCTCCATCTTTCCCAACATCAGGCTCTTTTCCAGGGAGTCTTCTCTTCTCATGAGGTGGTCAAAGTATTGGAGTCTCAGCTTCAGGATCTGTCCTTCCAGTGAGCACTCAGGGCTGATTTCCTTAAGAATGGATAGCTAGACTACAATTTGTCGGAAATCAAGCCTTTATCAGGAGAAACTGGCAACTCTCCCAGGCACCCGGCTTGGTCTCCTGTTGACCTCCCTGTCTGCTTTCCCGGCAAGATCCAGGCAGAGGTCGCGATAGGCGATCCTTCTCAGCGTGAGAAGAACACACCCCTCTTACCTGCCCCCACCCCCCCGGCAGGGGAAAGAGATAGACAGAAAACGTATTTTCATGCCTTTATTTCTGTCTTTGCAGCGTTACAAAAAACATGACTGCTCTCTTCAAGCTCCAGCAGTCGAGAGAGAAAAAAACACTTCCTGTACAGCTCATATTACACTCTGAGCTAATTCCGGTGCCCTCTGTTTCCCATGGACAGTCCCAACATCATGTGATGTTTTCCAGCTAGCAGCTCGCAGCTGCATTGCTTCTATATCATAACACAATTCCCATCATCTCTGGCCACTGGCCATACTGACTGTAGCTGATGGGAGCAATAGCTTTAAGGCCACAGATTGCATTGAGCAAAACTGTTCAATATTTTTCTAATCTATCATGCTTGCACCGATGTATGCTCCATTTAGCTTGCTAGAACTTATTTTGCAATTAATGGATTTAGGATCAGAATGTACCTCTTCAAAACATAGCATGTGCTTAAGCTAAATTAGAAGCCTTTATTTGTTGTCTGAACCACAAGAAATGTTCCATTTTTTTCCTCCCCGTAGGCCAGGAGCATCTCCCAGCAACTGTGCTTAATATATTTTCTGACTATGACTATAACAGGTCCGTCATAACTATTGCAGCTCCAGTTGACAGACTGGGTAAGTTTTAAAAATATGTATTAAAATGTCCCAGCTCATATTATTATTATTATTATTATTATTATTATTATTATTGGCCTTTGAATGTTGTGTTTTTCAATGCAAAGTTTGCAGTTGTATACATGTTTGCCTGAGAGTAAAACAGTACATTTTAAAACGCATTGCTTCTCTCAAAAAACATACTCTGGTGTTTAGCTTCCTTGATAAATGAGGACTTTAAAAAAATCCTCAGCTGAAAAATTATATAAATACAAAGGCACATATTTCCAAAAAAAGGTGATGTTTTAATCCCCTTGGTGAATGGTTGCACTTGAATCACAAACACAGAAAATTATGGTGTGACTGATCGTTTGTGACAAGAAGCTCTTCTCTGGAAGCCCTCTTAACAGTTTTTGAAAATAAATAACATTCAGCTAGATTTGAGAGGGATGTGTTGTGTAGAATTTCCCTTCAACACTGGTTTACAAGAGCCAGTTCCCCAATTAACATCACACTCCTAACCATGTCTACTCAGAATTAAATTATATTGAATTCAATGGGAATTTATTCCCAGGTAATTTGTGTTTGGACTGCAGCAAAGCTTACTTTTGAATTCAGGCTGTGCGATGGAGGAGGCGCAGAATAAAATATTCTTTCTTATCTTTTCTGCTAAGGACGTTCTATAGGGATGTTTACAAAGTGAATCAAAAGCAGTCTTGTCAGACAAAGTTAGCAGGAGGATGTCAGGTGGCCATAATTAACACGGTTGTGTTCAGCACTTCACTAAAAAAATACACCCTTGTAGATTGTGATTCAATAGCAAACCCTCCAAGATACCAAGTGGGCTATTTTGTTAGTATATTTTTAAAGTGTGTTTGTTGCATATAATAAGAACCCTGCTTCAAGGTGGGTAGATTTGTAAGAGTCGTAAGAGCTTCACATTTCTCCCAAAATTAGTGCTTTGTGTAAATGAGAAAGAGAAGTTACCTTATCTATGTCACTAGAAAGAGTCGCAAGGGGCGGGAGGGAGTTTGTCTATGTTTTTTCTTTGTGTGTGAATGTTTTTAATTAAAACATATTTGGGGCAAGAGTGGCTAAGATTTAGTTTTCCTTTTCAGATTTAGTTAATAATGGGTTTGATAAAGTTTCTTTCGCCCTCTTTGTGTTTTGTTAGGCAGGTCTGTCGTTGCTGCCTGTGTGGAGGCTTTTGCTTCAATAGATATGGCGGAACATTCTGGAATCCACCCTTGCCTTGGCGCAGTAGACTTGGTGCCCATTTACCCATTGTCAGGTGTCGATGTGGAAGAGTGCGGAACAGTGGCTCGAAGTAAGCGGAACCTGAACATCCAGCACAGGGGGGGGGGGGGTTAGTCAATGTCGCGACCTCAGTATATGGTTGGTTGGACTCCAATTTCCCATCATCCCCAGCCAGCATGGCCTTTGGCCAGGGATGATGAGAGTTGTAGTCTAGCAACACCTGGAGGGCCCCAGCTTGGCTGCACAAGATCTGGCCCAAGGATCCTTAATGTAGTCACCGATTCATGTTGGATTGTTCTTCTGTCAAAGCAGAGGCATCTCTCTAAATTAACTGGGGTAACTGAAGGACCAGGTGCACAGCCTGGGAGTCATTTTGGACTCACAGCTGTCCATGGAGGCGCAGGTTAATTCTGTGTCCAGGGCAGCTGTCTACCAGCTCCACCTGGTGCGCAGGCTGAGACCCTACCTGCTCGCGGACTGTCTTGCCAGAGTGGTGCATGCTCTAGTTATCTCCCGCTTGGACTACTGCAATGCGCTGTATGTGGGGCTAGCTTTGAAGGTGACCCGGAAACTGCAGTTAATCCAGAATGCGGCACCTAGACTGGTAACTGAGAGTGGCCGCCAGGATCACATAACACCGGTCCTGAGAGATCTGCATTGGCTCCCAGTACGTTTCCTAGCACAATTCAAAGTGTTGGTGCTGACCTTTAAAGCCCTAAACGGCCTCGGTCCTGTATACCTGAAGGAGCGTCTCCACCCCCATCGTTCAGCCCAGACACTGAGATCCAGCGCCGAGGGCCTTCTGGCGGTTCCCTCATTGCGAGAAGTGAGGTTACAGGGAACCAGACAGAGGGCCTTCTCGGTTGTGGCGCCCACCCTGTGGAACACCCTCCCTTCAGATGTGAAGGAAAATAAGCAGCTATCCTATCTTTAAAAGACATCTGAAGGCAGCCCTGTTCAGGGAAGTTTTTAATATTTAATGCTGTATTGTTTTTAACACTTGATTGGAAGCTGCCCAGAGTGGCTGGGGAAACTCAGCCAGATGGGCGGGGTATAAATAATATATTATTATTATTATTATTATTATTATTATTATTATTATTATTAGGGGTAGGGCGAGGTGGCACTCTGCAAATGTTCTTGGGATTCAAACTCCCGCCAACTCCAGCCAGCATGACCCATCGTCAGTGGTGATGGGAACTGGAGTCTAACAACAAGTGGAGGGGACGGCGTTGGCTAAACCCATTCTAAACCATTTAGTGCAGCTGTTTAATGTATACTCCAAAGCATGGTTGTAAAATTTGCAACTGGAATGACAGCACAGCATTTTAGATAATCAGTTGCCACCTTGCTCACATATTCACACTTTCTCAGACCTGTTGCCTGCTTGTGTGTTTGTTTAACACATTAATATCCCACCCTTCACAAGAAACACCAGGGAGGTTCACAGCAGTGCAAATATATGTATATATATATATATGTTAAAAGCAATGTGTTAAAATACAGCCATCACAGTACAAGCAGCCAATTCTACTAAAAGCTCTGCATTAATAACTAGCATATGCCTGGGTGCATTAGAAAAGTTCTTAGCATACATCAAATCATGTAACAAAGGCAGCACTTGCCTTATTTTTGAAGGGAGATGAGGGTGCCCACATACTGGGTAAAAAGGTAAAGGGACCCCTGACCATTAGGTCCAGTCGCGACTGACTCTAGGGTTGCGGCGCTCATCTCGCTTTATTGGCCGAGGGAGCCGGCATTTGTCTGCAGACAGCTTCCGGGTCATGTGGCCAGCATGACTAAGCCGCTTCTGGCGAATCAGAGCAGCGCACGGAAATGCCGTTTACCTTCCTGCCCGAGCAGTACCTATTTATCTACTTGCATTTTGACGTGCTTTCGAACTGCTAGGTTGGCAGGAGCAGGGACCGAGCAACAGGAGCTCACCCCGTCACGGGGATTCGAACCGCTGACCTTCTGATCAGCAAGTCCTAGGCTCTGTGGTTTAACCCACAGCGCCACCCGCATCCCTCACATACTGGGTGCCATAATGGAAAAGGCTTTTCCTCTGGTTGTCTGTTTGTTTTCTATACCGCCCTTCATCCAAGGATCACAGGGAGGTTTACGAAAGAACAACACAAAATTACATACCATGATAACAGACAAAAACAGTAACCCCATACACACAGTTTAAAAGGCCGTTGATTGTTTCATTAGCTAAAGTCCTGGAAGAAGAGGAATGCTTTTGCCTGGCGCCTAAGGATACATAACAAAGACACCGGGCGAGCCTCTTCTTTTGCAAGATAGATCTCAGCAGGCCACCAGTTAGGCAGCCATCTTCTTTCAGGTACCCAGGTCTCAGGTTGTTTAGGGTTTCTTAGGTTGACACGAGAACCTTGAACTTGGCTTGGGGGCAAATTTGTAGCCACTGCATATGTATAGCGTAGGCAGCCCCAGTCTACAGCTTAGCTGCTCTCTTAGTCTTTCTTCTTGTGTTTCTTCTCACTCGGGGTCACCAGCATGGTGCCCATGTGCCTGACACTGCATCCCCTGGTTGTGGCCTTTGCCTCCTAGGTGGGTCATAAGGAAAGGGTTAAGTGAGTGTGATGTGATGTGATTGGCCAGTGGGAACTGAGGGGAGGAGTTAGAGTGAGAGGTAGAGTTATGTGGAAGTCAGTTGAGAGTTGGGAGTTGGAGAAGGAAGAGGGAGGATAAAGTCTGTGGGTTGGTCGAGTTGTGTTGTGAGAAAGTGAGAGGAACTGTTAGGTGGAGTCAGATAGATAGTTGGGATAATCAGTTTGAAGTTGTTAGGAATGTATAGGACAGTAAAAGAACTAAGATTAAGAAACTGACAAGAAAAATTAACTGAAACCATAAACTTGTTCATGCTTATAAAAATAAACTTGATTATTTGTTAATGTTAACAACTGTCTGGGCTCCGTGTGTACCCGAGAGAAACGGGTTGGTGGCAGCGAAGAAAGCAATCACAGTGGTGGCACAGGGATCAATAGACCGTCAAACGTCCGGGGACCCTGTGTGATCGCCACACTGGTGCTCGAGAAAAATGCCAGTAATGATTCCCTCCAAAACCCACAATGCGCAACAGACTCTTTTCGTTTCCTGCTCAGTTTTTGTTGGCACTGGCAAGGGCTTCTACTACATTGAACACGCCTCCTCAAACCTGCCCACGTTTCGTTGGAGGCCAGGATTGGACAATCATCACTGCCTCTTCCATTCTGAACAGAGGAGAGGTGCTTCCCTGCCCCTGTCCGCTAGTGTGGGACATGCCCAGACCTGTTCGTCCTATCTCTTTTTTTTAATAGATGTAGCATCCGTTTTGTGCTACACCACATCCCCTTGACCGCCATTTTGTGTTCCGTCATGTTCCCACGGCAGCCATTTTGTGATTGCACCCACACCACTCCTTCAAAATTCCAGAGTACTCACCCCCAAAGGCTGCCACCCCTGTTCTAGCTGTAGTACTTCCCTTCTGTTCCTCTCTTCCCTCAGATATAGCAGAGACCCTGGTCTGCCGTGTTCCTGGATGCAGCATATTTCTTTTTGGTCAAGCTCATCTCCCAGAGAAGCAAAGTCTGGTTCAAAGAAGAAAACAGCTGGGATGGTTTAACCGCAGAGCTTTCAATGCAGCCACTGTTATCCCTGATGTAGGGCTGTTGCCTACCTTAAGACACGGTTTAACAGGTATGAAATGATGGCAATGTTCATTGTAGCTGTTTTTGTCATGGGTACAAGGCAATCAATGTCTCTAGGACTTCACAGAGGAATATAGCCCACTCCCCAGTGGAGCTTACATATAAATATTGAGAATGGGAGAGAATGCAGATAAGAGACAGGTGAGTGTACCAAAAATTGAGAGAGGGAAGATAGGAAGACTAATAAGGGATTAAAGTTGCATAGGCTTGCTGCCCAGTCTTTGCTTACTTGGGGCGTCACAGAGTTCATTAGAACTTATTCCCAAGCCTATTGCACTTACGTGTCAAGATCCCGCAGCCACCTCCTTGTTGGAAATAACTCAGACACGGATATTAGGTTTATGTTATTGGGCAAATTTTGGCCACAACGTTATTGAAATTACAGAATGTGAGTGGTATTGGCTTAGGTATTGATTGGACCTGACTATATCTGACTCCTTCCCATTGTGCAGGAAGTCCCAGTAAGGGTAAACCACCGGTAGGGGGAGCCCTGTCGATGCGAATCAACTCATAGAATCATAGAATCATAGAATCATAGAATCATAGAGTTGGAAGAGACCACAAGGGCCATCGAGTCCAACCCCCTGCCAAGCAGGAAACACCATCAGAGCACTCCTGACATATGGTTGTCAAGCCTCTGCTTAAAGACCTCCAAAGAAGGAGACTCCACCACACTCCTTGGCAGCAAATTCCACTGTCGAACAGCTCTTACTGTCAGGAAGTTCTTCCTAATGTTTAGGTGGAATCTTCTTTCTTGCAGTTTGGCTCCATTGCTCCGTGTCCGCTCAAGCTCCCCCTGGTGTTCCCGTCGGGGTCGTGTCAAGGCCTTATCTCGCCAGCCGGGATTCAGACTAGATCAACACCCCCGGATTCCTTTAACGGAATACCCTTAAGCATGGAGGGGCAGGTGATGGCCACACCTCCCCTCCCCCACACAAGGTCAAACAATGCCTAACCGCAACCCTAACAAAGTTGTGGCGATTGCTACGAGGTAGGCGAAAACCAAGTGGCCAGTGCCAATTTGCCAAGTGGAAAAATTCCTACCAGGCCCCTCAGACAACCGAGGTGACCAACCGAAGTCCATAGCAAGGCCATTGCCTAACTTGCAAAATAGGGAGGGAGGGTGGGTGATCGAGGAAGCGAGCCAAAGAGGAAGTCCTCTGGCTCGCTCCTCTGTTTAAACGGCCCCGGCCACGCCCCCCCCCCGGCCAGCGGATTGGCTGGCCGGGCGCTGACGTGGCCGGGAACCCCCAGGCAATGGGGGACAGAGTCCCCCACCCCCGGTGGGGAGTGGGCGGCCACGTGGTCCACCGCAACTCCTCCCCACTGGGAAGTGGAGCGGATTTGTAGGACGGAAGTCTTAGGCTTTTGAGATGGGGATGGGGAATAAAGTGTCATTCAAAAGGACTGGGGAGAGGACGACTTGTGGGGGTATTGAGAAAGAGAGAGCACCAAGAAGCAACAGGAAATGCATAGAGTTATTTAAGAGCAGAAGACCTTGAGGCACCTGGCAGCTTTTTGCTCTTAATTTGATGTAGGCTGTGATAATAAATAATAAAATTTCATTTATATCCCGCCCTCCCCATCCAAAGCCGGGCTCAGAGCAGCTAACAACAGAAAAATAATACAGCATTCTAAAATCAATTCATTATAAAATCAGTTCAGATCAAATTAATGGCAACCGTTAATGGTCGCAAATCAATTAATCTATTCTCGTGTAAGCAATATTTTGTGTTGAATCCCTTCAGGTAACTCCAGAACCTTCTTGAAGTCTACAAAGGTTTTGACTTTCCCACGCAGGCTATCTTTTGAAAAATAAACCAATAAATGATTGTCTCTTAAAACGGGTGGAGGAACTGTGACCCCTAGAGATGTTGTTGGACTCCAAGTCCCATCATCAATAACCATGGGCTGTCTCCACTGGGTACTGATGGGAACTGGAATCCAACAGCATTTGGAGGGTCACGGTTTCCCTATCCCTGTCTTATAAGATTCATTTCGAGTGTTGTTTATCTTAAGTCCCTGTGTAAAGATGTGAGACCTGGAAGCTCATTACCAAACGGGACAACAACTACAAAAATCCCAGAATTCCTGGAGTGGCTAAAGAATTCCCTTTTGGGCTCCGCTGCGTTGCCAGTAGGCAAATTGCCCATTTAAATAATTTCACAACATTAATTGTCAGTAATAATAGGGGGTCAAATGACCTGACTTCTGAGTTTCGATGTGAGTTTACAATTGGTCATCATGTGGTCAATAGCAGACAATTATAGCCGTTTTTGAGCATGTACTATCAAGCATTTGGGTACCATTGATATCTTTTCTTTTCTTTTTAAGCCCCACAATATCAATTGGGCTTGTTTCGTACCCTGGATTGTGCCCAGTAAACGATTTCAAATGTTTTGAAAGGAGGACGGATGAGGCATTGCTACAATCCATTGAAGAGAATTGGTTAAATATTTAATATAGAATGGGGAGGGGGGTAGATATCAAGAGAATAACAGTAATTATTCTCCTATTGACCCACTTAGAATTAACCTACTTAAAAAACGCTCTGCATAAAACAAAGCTCCTTATGTACTTTGATTGAATAATCCATTTTTTAAAAAAAAAAATCCTGTTTCTTCAGACGTCATTCTGCCGCAAGAATCCTTAAACCAGTTATTATTGCCAGCGCTGTCACACACATACTGCATTTGGGTTTGTGAGAAAGGAACACACACCAGATGTTAATTAGTGCATTTGTTTTTATTTTCCCTCTACCTCAACAATTTGGCCTTGAGGGTTTGTGTTCTTTTTTTTTTTTTTGCTGTAAAGATCTTTGTTTCTATCCAGGCTCTGGCTCATAAACTACAAAGACAATGAGTCAGAACTCCGAGGAGGAAAGGAAAAGAAAAGACCTCGGAGAAATATTAAACTTTCACACTCTTTTCTTCATCATGAACAATTTGCAATGATGATTTATCCCAGGTGGAGTTTCTCCCCTTCCTTCTTTCACGTTGCTTACAAAGAGGCAGATATAAAACTGCTTTTCCCTGGGGAATAGCTCTTGAGTGCAGTACCTTTGATTTATTTACTAGATTCACCACTGGCTGACTTCTATTTGCACCGAGGTAGCTCAGTGCTCAGTGTGAGAAACAGACTTTGCTCTGCAACTTCCCTTCCCCTGGAATGCCCTTCCAGAGAATTTATGTAAAAGCTTGGGAACTGCAGGCCTGGGGGCAGCATATGCCCTCCTCCAGACATTTATTTGCAGTCCTGGTAAGTCTCTCTAGGCCATAAAACTCACCAGACCTGCTTTGGACTCTCCTTGGGTCTTCTGGATCCAACTACAGTCATTCTTTGGTTGCCGAATGCCTTGGAACTTGTACGCTCAAAAGCCAGAAGTGGGTGCTTCAGTTTCCGAACGATTTTCGGAAGCCGAACGTCCGACGTGGCTTCTGCCGTTTCCAATTGGCTGCAGGACGCTCCTGCAGCCAATCAGAAGCCATGTCTTGGTTTTTGAGCGGTTCCGGGAGTCAAATGGACTCCCGGAACGCATTCTGCTTGAGAACCAAGGTACAACTGTACTACTCAATCTCTTGATAAAGAATACTGAATATTGCCTGGTGTATAAGTGAAGGATTAGCCAAAGTCCTTTTCCAAGGCTTAGAAACTACTCGACCAAGTATCTGAAGAGTAGATGCAGAAGCCAAACTAACCTAACAACCTGTGCTGGTCCCAAGGGTTAACCGTGCGGCAAGGTCTGAGTCCAGTCCAAGGTCGATGCTGCAGTATGGAGGCTGTCCGTCAAAGCTGAAGTGGGGTCCAAGGCAGGGAGTCGGGTGAGGTCAGGACCTCTGGCAGAAGAGCAGGGCAGGGTGCAGACAGGAACAGGCTACCAACAATGTTGCTCCCGCAACCTGGGACTGGGGCTGGCTGGCTTTTATCTGCCCTGAGGCATAGGGCGGCCCTGATCCTCTGGTGACTTGCCTTTCCTGGCCTGGAGGCGAGCCCTCCTCCTGCGGGAACTTAGTTCCCTCCGCCTCTCTGCCCTGAGCCTCTGCAGCTCAGGAGAGGCTGGAGGGTTACCGGATCCAGAGGCAACCTCACCTTCCCCTGACGGGGCTGAGAGTGGAGCACCTGCAGGCAATGGGTCCTCCATCACCTCAGGAGCCAGAGCAGACTCAGCTGATGCCTGCAACTGAGGATCCAGCACAGGTGAGGACCCTTCAGGCTCAAGCCCCAGCCCCGGCTCAGCTGGTTCTGGAGGCGGGGACTCCTGTGCAGGCTGGGATTCCTCAGGTTCAGCCTCCGAGTTCGAATCCCAGGCCATCACATAACCATTAATTTTGACTCGCACCGGTGGCTCATTTTCTGATCGTTTCAGGGGTCGGGGCCAGCCCTTACGTGATGAATTGCAACGTGACTGTCGACACACAAGACTTGACTACGGCCAAGGCGATCGCAGGCTCCGTCCGGGGCAGTAGTGCCGGAGGCCTGAAGGGCGTGCAGTCGATGGCTTTCCCACACAACGGGCAAATCGAAATAGCGTGCAACGTGGAAAGCTTTGACGAGCATGACCCCAGCTGGGCCGCGGGCGACAAATCGGGATATGTTTCCTACAGCCTTCTCGGGAGAACGTATCACTACGTGTCGCCTTGGCTGATAGAGGCGTCCATTAAGAAGTCAGCCAGAGACCGCGGAGTAAACACTGTTGGGACCGCGCTGGTTGGGTTTACGCCAGAGGAATGCGCACGATGCGCTGCCTACGCATTGACAAGCGGTGTCCATGAATTCTGGAGGATGCGGGGCGGCGTTTTCATGTGATAGCCTTGCTGTTTGCTGGCTTAAATCGGGGTGGAGTACCTCAGATCCGGGAGTCACACCCTCTCCCCAGACAGACTCTTGCCCCACTTAGTGAACCTCAAATATTTTTGTCTGGCTGGAGCGCATCACTGAACTCTGACCCGGCCTCTGGCTTGCCTGTAGGGAGGAAGGAAAGGGTTGTGTCAGATTGTGTGGGAATTAGCCTACTGTACAAAGGTAAAAAGGGACGCGGGGTGGTGCTTTGGGTTAAACCACAGAACCTAGGACTTGCTGATCAGAAGGTTGGCGGTTCGAATCCCCGTGACAGGGTGAGCTCCTGTTGCTCGGTCCCTGCTCCTGCCAACCTAGCAGTTCGAAAGCACATCAAAATGCAAGTAGATAAATAGGTACCACTCCAGCGGGAAGGTAAACGGCATTTCCGTGCGCTGCTCTGGTTCGCCAGAAGCAGTTTAGTCATGCTGGCCACATGACCTGGAAGCTGTACGCCGGCTCCCTCAGCCAATAAAGTGAGATGAGCGCCGCAACCCCAGAGTCGGCCACAACTAGACCTAACGGTCAGAGGTCCCTTTACCTTTAAAAAGGTAAAAAAGTACACTAATTGCTATGCCCAGTTTTACCTCTGGCGCTGCCCACCCCTGTTATGAAACTCCCAGAAACCTGCCGTCAGGCTGAAAAGCAGTTCCTGATCACTGGTTAAAATTCTTCTCCTTGCTAATTCCAAGGCAACCTTTGGGGGCCAGGAGACTAATGTATCCTGGCAAGGTGTAAATAAATTGAAATACTTTATCGTCACTTGTACAACTTGTATACAGTGAGATTACACGAACACCCCCACTCAGCGCTCTTAGTCTTAATTCCCCTTGTTTACTGACGCACACCCACCAAACCCAAAAGTCAGTTGCCCTGTTGTTATCTTTTCATTCAGCAGCCTAACAGCCCACGGATAGAAGCTGTTCTTTACCCTGTTGGTGTGACTAATCTTGCTTCTATATCTTTTGCCCAAGGGCGGGAGATCAAGAAAGTGCCGGCCAGGGTGTGAATCATCCCTGAGAATTTTCCTCACTCTCCTGAGTTCTTCCATGATGTCATCCAGCGGATTCACGGTACAGCCCATAATATCTTGTGCTGTATTCACCACCCTCTGTAGGCACTTCCTATCAGTGTACCACACCGTGATGCAGTATGAAAGGACATTTTATATGTGCATTTATGTAGAGTGTATCCAACTAACACTTTGCTCAGAATTAGGACATCCTGGATTAGGCCAGAAGTTCATCCTTTTTTCACAGTGGCCAGCCAGATGCCCATGGGAAGTCTGTAAGCAGGACTTGAATGCAACAGTCCTCATTTGTGATTTCCAGAGACTGGTGTTCCAAGGCGTACGACCTCCGAGAGTGTTACCTACTGAGCTTGGATCCTAGAACAATAGGCAGGTAGGATCCTAGAAGGCAACAACCTGATTGGTCTGCAGGAGCAGCCCAATCAGGCTCCAGGAGGAGGTGAATCAGCAACCTGATTGGCCTGTAGGAACAGTCCAATCAGGCTTCAGGAGGGGAGTTGAATCAGCCAATCACATGGGACCCATTGTGTAAATAATGTATATATAGCCAGAGGTTTTTGGGGAAAGGACTCATTCACTGTTTGCCATGAGCTGAAATAAAGAGCATGAAATCAACACTCCGAGTATATTTCATAGACACTAGGAAAAGCAGAAAAACACTTAAGTATGTGCTTTGGAAAGTTGCCCCAAAACCTAGCTAGT
Source organism: Podarcis liolepis (assembly GCF_965112155.1). NCBI lineage: Eukaryota > Metazoa > Chordata > Lepidosauria > Squamata > Lacertidae > Podarcis > Podarcis liolepis. The sequence continues at coordinate 125,010,604 of NC_139554.1, forward strand.
GGTTCCAGCACAATCACAAGTTCTTGATTCTCCAGGAGCAATGGGTGGCAAAGGGATGGACTCCAGAGAGTCTTGGTTGGAACCTCAGGGGGCCAGATGGGGAGGCTTCACAGACTGGAACTGGCTATAGGGCAGCAGTTCCCTCACCCCTGTCCTAGAGCCTCGCTCCTCCCTTTCTTCTTATGCCTCATCCGTGCCAAAGAGGCTGCACAGGAGCAGCAAATATGGTAGCCAGCTTGATGCCCTCCACATTTCATTGTACCGCAGCTCCCATCATCCCTGACCACATTGGCTGGAGCTGATGCAATCTGGACTCCCGACGACAACTGAAGCACCAAAGTATCTCCCTGGAGGTTAATCTTGGTTTATCACGTCCCCCTTGGGAGGCTGTTGCATTGACAGCGATAAAAACCAAGAGCAAGCAAGAATCCCGGCTGTGATTATTGGGGAAAATGGCTCTCGCTTCCATGATGCCCTCTTTAGGGTGGTTCCCTTTAGAGCTTGTTGTTGTTTAGTCGTTTAGTCGTGTCCGACTCTTCGTGACCCCATGGACCAGAGCACGCCAGGCACTCCTGTCTTCCACTGCCTCCTGCAGTTTGGTCAAACTCGAAGCTTCGAGAACACTGTTCAACCATCTTATCCTCTGTCGTCCCCTTCTCCTTGTGCCCTCCATCTTTCCCAACATCAGGGTCTTTTCCAGGGAGTCTTCTCTTCTCATGAAGTGGCGAAAGTATTGGAGCCTCAGCTTCAGGATCTGTCCTTCCAGTGAGCACTCAGGGCTGATTTCCTTCAGAATGGAGAGGTTTGATCTTCTTGCAGTCCATGGGACTCTCAAGAGTCTCCTCCAGCACCATACTTCATAAGCATCAATTATTTGGCGATCAGCCTTCTTTATGGTCCAGCTCTCACTTCCATACATCACTACTGGGAAAACCATAGCTTTAACTATGCAGACCTTTGTTGGCAAGGTGATGTCTCTGCTTTTTAAGATGCTGTCTAGGTTTGTCATAGCTTTTCTCCCAAGAAGCAGGCGTCTTTTAATTTCATGACTGCTGTCACCATCTGCAGTGATCATGGAGCCCAAGAAAGTAAAATCTCTCACTGCCTCCATTTCTTCCCCTTCTATTTGCCAGGAGGTGATGGGCCCAGTGGCCATGATCTTCGTTTTTCCCGTTTTTTTTAGAGCTACCTATCATCCAATAATAGAAGATTTTCCTTTGCATTTCAGAAGCTATTTAAGGCAATGGCCGTAATGTGAACCGGCAAATCCCACAAATTACCTATTTGATGTGTGCAAAATGGACTATTACTGCAAGATGTGGCGGTGACTCGGAGGCGTTTGACGTATTCCGGGAGGATAACAAGGCTAAACGTGGAAGCAATTGCCTGTTCTCTGCACTTTTGGTTTTGCATCATCTCCACCAGAGGGCAGCAATTGCAAATCCTCCCTTTAAAATGACAGTTTTTGCTATTTCGCTTTCCTTTTGTTTTGCCATCCAGCGGCTAAGGGGAGGACTGCTCAGCAAGGAAAGTTTTATAGTGCACGTGCTCAAGGATGAGCTATTGAAATGCAAATGTTATTGTGCAGTTTCCAGTCTTGGTGTCGGGTAGTGGCTGCCGTTCATTAAAAAGGAAAAAGCGAGTTTCTGTGTATGTGTTATGGACTACATTTGGGCTGCTCAAATGTTAAGATGCCTCGTTGTGTAGTGGCACGAATGAACACCCAGGAAAAATCCTGGTTCAAATCTCACTTATCATAGAATCTTTGAGTTTGAAGGAACCCCAAGGGTCATCTAGTCCAACCCCCTGGAATGCAGGAATTTATTTTTTTTTGCCTAAATGGGGCTCCGACCCATGACCCTGGCATTAGGAGTCTCATCACTCTACCAGCTGAGCTATCCCCGGCAGGTCTGGCCTTTGAACTCACTTGCTGGCTTTTCCTAACACAACCTGCTGACATTCAGCCCCCAGTCCTTATGCAACAATTCATTTATTTAATTAAATTCTCACCGGGAGAATCCGCGACCAGAAAGAAGAGGAACATCAAGAAGACTGGAAGAAATTTAAAGACTATTTGAATAAATATTGTAATATTAAAGATATGAAACCACTTGATAGAAACAATTAGGCCTAGGATTAAAATGGAATTAGATTTATAAATAAGAAAATGTACAATAAGGAAAGCTGTGTAATATGATTAGGACTGTGATATGGTCTTTTGAAACACTGATATTGGAAACTGCTACATATAATTACTAAGAAATTCAGATGGAAGAGATTCGAGGAAGTCAAATACTATGTTTATGAAGATGGACGGTACTTACGGTAATTTTAATTAATTAAGCGGTAATATGTTGTATGTATCTTTTTTCTTTTTTCTCTTTTCTCCTATTTTTTGTTTGTCTTTATTATTGTTAATCTTTTCTTTTTTATTATGTTTATCTACTGAAAATAATAAATATTATTGGGGGGAATTATTTAAATATTCCTGTTTCTGCATTGTAATGTTTTCATTCTGAAAATGTTTCAGTGAAGGAAAGTCTCTACTTCTATTAATGTTGCATATAGGTAAAAGGTAAAGGTACTCCATCTCCTCAGAGTCTTGCAGAAGAACAATGTCAATCAACATCTGATGATCTCCTTTGACTGGACTAAAGTGTCTTTTCATACTGCAACACGGTGTGGTACGCTGGTTAGACATCAGCTGATAGGAAGTGCCTGCAGAGGGTGGTGAATACAGCACAAGATATTATGGGCTGTCCGGTGAACCCACTGGATGAAATAGCGGAAGAATGTTGCCTCAGGAGAGTGAGGAAAATTCTCAGGGGTGATTCACACCCTGGCCCTCAGGCAGAAGATATAGAAGAATGATTAGTCGCACCAACAGGGTAAAGAACAGCTTCTATCCATGGGCTGTTAGGCTGCTGAATGAAAAGATAACAACAGGGCAACTGACTTTCAGGTTTAGTGGGTGTGCGACAGTAAACGAGGGGAATTAAGACTAAGAGAGCTGAGTGGGGGGTGCTCGTGTAATCTAACTGTGTACAAGTTGTACAAGTGACAATAAAAGTATTTCAGTTATTTCAATTAAAAGACCCCTGGACGGTAAAGTCCAGCCAAAGGCGACAGAAACTTTGCTGTTGGCTCATAAAAGCTCTAGGGTTAAGGACTTTGGTGAAGTTAGTCTTAAGTCCCATTAAGTTCAATGGATCTACTCTATCTGGATCTGGATCCACCCTTTTATATTTATTTCACTTCAATCAAAACAAACTGTAACACGTATGCCCATCATGAGATAGTTTGGACAATCAAACAATCAAATTATTTACGATCATGATTATATGTTTTTACTTTTTAAAAGTTTTTAAAGTTAAAAAGAAAAGGTAAAGGACCCCTGGGCGGTTAAGTCCAGTCAAAGACAACTATGGCTTTCAGCCCGAGGGAGCCGGCGTTTGTCCACAGACAGCTTTCCGGATCATGTGGCCAGCATGACTCAACCGCTTCTGACGCAATGGAACACTGTGATGGAAACCACAGCGCACAGAAACACTGTTTACCTTCCCACCGCAGTGGTACCTATTTATCTACTTGCACTGGTGTTCTTTCAAACTGCTAGGCTGGCAGGAGTTGGGACAGAGCAATGGGAGCTCACCCTGTCACGGGGATTCAAACCGCCGGCCTTCCAATCGGCAAGCCCAAGAGGCTCAGTGGTTTAGACCACAGCACCACCTGCGTCCCTTAGTAATGTTGCTTCTCTTCCACTAGAGTCCCTTGACCCTCAGGAGAGGCTTTTCTGGTGGGAGCAAAGGAATGTGGAAGTTGCTGGGAATCTCACATTTGCATGGACATCTCTATGCTTGGGATGTATTTCGTACAACCGGTTATTTCTCAGAAAAGCAAAACCACGTCCACTCACAGATAGGATGGGCGCTTACATGTTGTCCCCCCAAAGAGGAATGCATCACCCCCCTAAAATGGGGATGAATATTACATAATATTGTAGGTGCCAATTTATATGAATAAAGGTGTATCTTTAGCAATAACAGAGCCTAGGGCTTGCTGATCAGAAGGTCGGCGGTTCGAATCCCCGCGACGGGGTGAGCTCCCGTTGCTCGGTCCCTGCTCCTGCCAACCTAGCAGTTTGAAAGCACGTCCAAGTGCAAGTAGATAAATAGGTACCACTCTGGCGGGAAGGTAAACAGCGTTTCCGTGCGCTGCTCTGGTTCACCAGAAGCAGCTTAGTCATGCTGGTCACATGACCTGGAAGCTGTATGCCGGCTCCCTCTGCCAGTAAAGCGGGATGAGCGCCGCAACCGCAGAGTCAGTCACGACTGGACCTAATGGTCAAGGGTCCCTTTACCTTTACCAACATGGAAGTACAAATACAACCCATCTCACCATGATGGGAATGACAGAGTCTCCTGTGTGCCTGGCTCAGGCTGCTGTCTAGGTGCTGCTAACTTTTGATGGGCAACTCCCTGCTCTCCCTTCTTAATGGCTCTGTAGTTTTAGACTGAACTTGCACTGAGCAAGGGAGGGCTTCAAGGGAAGGAGGCTGTTTTCTGCCACCTTGTTCACTCTGCAGCTGATGAACTGGTTCAGCTACACAAATTGTTCAACTGGAAATGGGCGAGAGCTTATTTCACCCAAATATTGTTTGGTTGTTGTTTTTGTAAAACTGGAGACAGTAAAAGAGAGGCTGTTGTTGAAGTCGATCTGCAATATTGTTTTATTTATTGATCAAAACATATATATATATTGCTTCACTGCAGAAAAGCCTCCGAGTTAAATTATCAGTTGAAAACAATGGAAAACCTTTAAAATTGAGTAAAATCAACAGCAAAAGAGATTATAAACACGTCAACATCTTCATATATATGTCTGGAAAGGCAGGCCTAAACAAAAATGTTTTAAGCAGGTGCCAAGAAGTGTACTACTTTGAACATAGGCACGGGGTTCCCAAAGTGTAGGAGCTGCCACAAGTTCTAAACTTGTTTTGTTCTGTGGTGTCGATACCAGCTTTACTGAAGAGGTATGGGCGGGCGAGCGTTCTGCTAAATCCAGCAATTAAATAAAGGGGACTTTCAGATGCAACTTCGAAAAGCACATTTATGAACATCATTACCAATGTTTTATCTCGCCATATAGACTGCTGCTTCTTTGGCTGTTGCTGTAGTTCTGGTAGTTGACTTTTTTGTGGACGTTTCAAAGCAGGGTGTTATGTACTGAGTTGAATAGTATCCAAAATGCAGCAGTCTGATTGGTCCTAGAACAATAGGATTCAGAATGCATCAGTCTGATTGGTCCTAGAACAATAGGATTCAGAATGCATCAGTCTGATTGGTCCTAGAACAATAGGATTCAGAATGCAGCAGCCTGATTGGTCCTAGAACAATAGCTCCAGAATGCAGCAGTCTGATTGGTCCACAGGAGCCACCCAACCCAACTCCAGATGGAAGTGAATCCACAACCTGATTGGCCTACAGGAGAATCCCGGAATTAGTCAATCACGTGCAGCCCATTGTGTAAATAATGTATATAAAGCAGATACTTTGAGGGGACTTTCATTCCTCCTCACCACTATGAGCTGAATAAAGAGCATGAAATCCACTCTCGACTCTGAGTATATTTCACAGGGTCTTTTGTTTTGTCTTGGAAATGGTTCAGGGGCAACAGAGGATTTGTCCTGGTTGGGTCATCATTAAGACATGGGCTCTCCTAACGGGTTCAGGGCTCCTTTATAAAGGATAAACACACCAAAAGCTCCAAAGTGCAATAACTACCTCTAGATTGATTACCGTATTTTTTTGCACCATAACACTCACTTTTTTCCTCCTAAAAAGTAAGGGGAAATGTCTGTGCGTGTTATGGAGGGAATGCCTACGGGTGGCATGCCTACGGATTTTCCTCCTCTAAAAACTACATGCATGTTATGGTCAGGTGCGTGCTATAGAGCGAAAAATACGGTATTTCCAGTGGAAAGGTGGCTCGCATTGGATATAAAAGGATTGCAGGTAAGCAGGGAAGGCAAATAAGGCTGGGACTCGTGTGGGTTGCTGGATTCACCGTTGATGTCATCTTGGCACTAACACATGGCCCAGGGCCAATTAATTAGGCTAAAAGTGTGACCGAAAATTGCCCATTGAGCATTATTACTGGGTCACTGCTGGCAAAGGAAGGCATGTGTGTCAGTAGATGATTCAAAGCCAGAATCGGAGGTCATTCCTTTTCAAAGACTTATCCTGCGAAACGTCAACTGAATATAAAAGGGGAAAGTTGGAGATAAGGTCGGTCCATGCAAGGAGAGTATGCGTCTGTCTTTTGCATTCATCCGCAAAGATTTAGTAAATGGACAAATAGAAGTAAATTGACCGGGAGAATCAGAGACCAGGACGACAAGAGGTTTAAGAGAGAATGGGTAAAATTTATAGGTTACTTAAGAGAACACTGTAAACAGTTGAAAACTTTGGCAGGATTAGGATAATATTTGCGAAAGACAAAATATAATGGAAAAGTTAATAATAGATATAACAAATTTTGGGGGAAAGGATAAGTTGAATAAAAAGGGATATACAATGGAAACCAGAGAAGGACAGAAGGAAATCAAAGGATTCTGAGAATCCTAAATGTAAAGGTGATTGATATGTTTAAATGGAAATTTGGTATGTAAAATTTAATATTTCTTTTATTAAAAAATAATAATAGAAGTAAAGTGTTACATTTAAGCTGGTGTTAATATTGTTGTGCCGTCAGCGTGCATACCAGTTTAAATTGTGCAAGGGGACAGTTGCCTGCCCTGAGGAGCTTACAAGCCAAAATTTCTTAAAGGGAAGGGAAGTGGAGAAGGGAGATGGAAGAAAGATTCATGAATCATTTCAATTACACATTACAGTGGTTGATAGGAATTACTGCATTTGTTCTGTCTGCTGAAGTACATGTCCCAGATTTTTGCTAGGTTTGGGCATCACCAAAAATCCTGGGTGAGCAGCCAGCCAGCAGCTCACTGACTCCCGAAGCCATCTGAAGGTGATCCTGTACAGTGGTACCTCAGGTTAAGTACTTATTTGGTTCCGGAAGTCTGTTCTTAACCTGAAGCGGACTTTCCCAATGAAAGTAATGGAAAGTGGATTGATCCGTTCCAGACGATGAAAAACACCCCTAAAACAGCAATTTAACACAAATTTTACTGTTTCACGAGACCATTGAGCCATAAAATGAAGGCAATAATCAATGTAAAGGTAAAGGGACCCCTGACCATTAGGTCCAGTCGTGACCGACTCTGGGGTTGCGGCGCTCATCTCACTTTATTGGCCGAGGGAGCCGGCGTACAGCTTCCAGGTCATGTGGCCAGCATGACTAAACTGCTTCTGGCGAACCAGAGCAGCGCACGGAAATGCCGTTTACCTTCCCGCCGAAGCGGTACCTATTTATCTACTTGCACTTGGACGTGCTTTCGAACTGCTAGGTTGGCAGGAGCAGGGACCGAGCAATGGGAGCTCACCTTGTCATGGGGATTCGAACCGCCGACCTTCTGATTGGCAAGTCCTAGGCTCTGTGGTTTAACCCACAGCACCACCCCAATAATCAATGTACTGTACAGTGGTACCTCGCAAGACGAATGCCTCGCAAGACGAAAAACACGCAAGACGAAAGAGTTTTACGTTTTTTGAGTCGTTCCGCAAGACGAATTTCCCTATGGGCATGCTTCGCAAGACGAAACGTCTTGCGAGTTCTTGCGAGTTTGTTTCCTTTTTCTTAAAGCCACTTAGCCGCTAAGCCGCTAATAGCCGCTAATAGCCGTGCTTCGCAAGACGAAAAAACCGCAAGATGAAGAGACTCGCAGAACGGATTAATTTCGTCTTGCGAGGCACCACTGTACTATAAAATAAATAAGACAGTATTTTAGATGAAAAAAATTAACATTTATTTGTTTTCTTATGTGCACTCACTGTTTGAAGGGGGTTCAGGGTCCTCTTCCACAATCACAATCGGCTTGGCTCCTGGCATTCGTGGAGGCTTCAGAGAGCTCCTGCGGCTGGAGCCCAGTTGCAGAGCCTCTGCAGGCACTGCAATGTGCTGGTCCCGGGGGGTTACCGTGTGGCGTGGTCCGAGGCTGAAGCGGGATCCAAGGCAGGGAGTCGGGTGAGGTCAGGAACTCTGGCAGAGAGCAGGACAGGGTGCAGGCAGGAACAGGTAACCAACGATGTTGCTCCCGCAACTTGGGACTGGGCGGGCTGGCTTTTATCTCCTCTGAGGCATAGGGCGGCCCCGGCCCACAGGTGACCCGCCTCTCCTGGCCTTAAGGTGAGCACTCCTCCTGAGAGAACTTAGTTCCCTCTGCCACTCTGCCCTGAGCCTCTGCAGCTCAGGAGAGGCTGGAGGGTTACTGGACCCAGAGGCAACCTCACCTTCCCCTGACAGGGCTGGGAGAGGAGCACCTGCAGGCAATGGGTCCTCAATCACCTCCGGAGCCAGAGCGGATTCAGCTGGTGTCTGCTCCTGAGGATCCAGCACAGGTGAGGGCCCTTCAGGTTCAAGCCCCTGCCCCGATTCAGCCGGCCCTGGAGGCGGGGACTCCTGTGCAGGCTGGGATTCCTCAGGTTCAGCCTCTGAATCAGATTCCCAGGCCATCACAGACAGATGTTGGGGCTTGGCTCCTGGCATTCACGGAGGCCTCCGAGAGCTCTGTAGGCCCCACCGATGTTGGGGTTTGCCTCCAGGCAGCGGCGAAGCCTCCGAGAGCTTGGACAACTTACTTCCAGGTTACAATTGTTTGTAACCCAAGGTACCACTCTATAGGGAAGTTTTTAAAAATGTTAAAATGCTTTACTGGCTGAGCTATCCCAGGTGTTGCAAGAGAGGAAAGGGCCCATGCATTCCGGTCTTGCACGTGGACCTCTCACTGGCGTCATTGGACACTATGAGAACAGGATTCTGTCCGTCAGTGTAAACAAAACTGAGCTAGGTGGACCGACTGAAGCATCTCCCTATGTTCCTAATTTTCAGCCCATAGAAGAGTGAACCACAGCTATCCAGAAAAGCTGATTTATCGCCCTGGGCCTTGATCCAGAGAGCAGTGCAACTGGTACTGCACAAGCCCAAGGGAGCTTTAGACTTGCTTTCCTTGCACAGCACATGGCAAACGGATGACCGCATGGCAGATTTGCTTATAAAACTCCCCTCGGTTTCAAAAGGCATTTTGTGATTTGGCCTTGGGGGAGGTTTGTTAGCCATTCAAAACGAGGATGGGATGGGGGGAGAGGCGAGGAGTCCAACAGTTCAATGGAACTCCAAGCCCTTATTCTTAAAAGAATATGCATCCCAGGATAACGCTCTGCTTGGGTAACAAATAAATAAAAGTAACTCCACGATGACGTATGTGTATGAAATACGATCTGAAAGCCAATTAGCAGTCCCATGGCGATGACTTTTAAGAAAGGACTTTAAAACGGCATTTTAAGCTGTTTCAGTGACTTACGTGATGAACTTACTTATACGCAACATGTGTATGTTTGTAAGTCCAATCTGTTTTCCCAGGCTTTTTTTCCGGGGAGGGGGTCAACAAATGGTGGGATTCTGGAGCTGATAGCGGGGAGGAATCCTTTCCTGGAAGAGAATCAGTTGCAAGTGTTTTCATTTGATCGTTTTGCAAAATCTGAAACATGTGCAGGGAGATTAGTGATTAATGCTGCTTAAAATATATTTAATTGTACGTAGCGATGGTAGAAATCTGGGGCCAATTATCTGACTAATGAGAAGGCAACACAACTCTGACTAATTGGCCAGTGTCTTTGGTTAAAAGCAGTGCAGCAGAAATGGGAGAGCGTGGGGTTCGAAATCAGGATTTGGAGATGTTCGGGCCAAACGTGTCTCAGGCTTAGAGCAATTATTGTTCCCAATAGGCTAATAACTGGGTGTTTTTGCAAAGAAATTGGAGGGGCGTTCAAATTGCTTTGCAAAGACACCTGTAACTGAGCAAAGCCTCAATGCCAACTCTCCCTTAGGAATTCTTCACCTGCCACTGCCGACTCTCCTCCCTCCCTCAAAGTGAAGAACTTTTCTGTACACAGAGGATAGCAGACCCTCCAAGTATCCCTATTTTCCAGAGACGTCCCTGATTTAGAGAAGCTGTCCCGGTTTCTGATTTGATCCCAGAATGTCCCCTTTTCCTTAGGACGTCCCCCTTTTCATTGGAGACATGTTAGAGAGTATGGTAAAGGTAAAGGGACCCCTGACCATTAGGTCCAGTCATGAACGACTCTGGGCTTGCGGGGCTCATCTCGCTTTACTGGCCGAGGGAGCCGGCGTACATCTTCCAGGTCATGTGGCCAGCATGACTAAGCCGCTTCTGGTGAACCAGAGCAGCACACAGAAATGCCATTTACCTTCCCGCTGGAGCGGTACCTATTTATCTACTTGCACTTTGACGTGCTTTCGAACTGCTAAGTGGGCAGGAGCAGGGACTGAGCAATGGGAGCTCACCCCATCGGGGGGATTCGAACCGCTGACCTGATCTGCAAGTCCTAGGCTCTGTGGTTCAAGAGAGTATGGTAGGGTGTCCCTATTTTCATGGGAGAAATGCTGGAGGGTATGGAATTATCCGACCCCTGAGCCTTCTGAAGGCAATTCTGTATAAGGAAGGCTTTTTTAAAAAAATGCTTAATGTTTTATTATGTTTTTATATATGTTGGAAGCTGCCCAGAGTGCCTGGGGCAACCCAGTAAGATGTGGGGGTATAAATAGCAAAATTATGGAATGGGATGCCCCTATTTTCATCAGATAAATGTTGGAGGGCATGGGATAGTTCCATCCTGCCTAACAGCAACCCAGGAGGAGACTTGTGCCCTTTAGACCTTTTAAAGCAGAGGTGAGAAACCTCAGGTCCGTAAACTGAATGTGGCCCCCAGCTCTCTCCATCTGGCCTATGGGACATCCCAGTCCATTGCAACCCCAAATACTCACCCCTGCTCTGCATCCTTCTCTAGTGATTTTAAGGCTGTGTGTACACCTTCATTGAAGGCCCATGACGTCCCCAAAATAATCCTGGGAACTGTAGATGACCCCTCACGGAGCCACAATTCCCAGCAAGCTTGGCAAACTACAGCTCCCATGATTCTTTGCGGGGTGGTGGGAGGTCACATGCTTTCAGTGTGGGGCGTGTATGGAGCCTACCTGGCTGGCACGTGACCTTCAATTGCTGGATGCAGGATCGAGAGATGTATGTGTGAGTGTGTGACCCACAAAGTGAAAGATATTCCCCACCCCTGATATACAGTGGGGTGGCTGGCTCTGTGGTCTAAACCACTGAGCCTCTTGCTCTTGCAGATCGGAAGGTCGGCGGTTCGAATCCCTGCCATGGAGTGAGCTCCCATTGCTCTGTCCCAGTTCCTGCCAACCTAGCAGTTCGAAAGCACGCCAGTGCAAGTAGGTAAATAGGTACCACTGCGGCAGGAAGGTAAACGTCATTTCCATGCACGTTGACTTCCATTACGGTGTTCCGTTGTGCCAGAAGCGGTTTAGTCATGCTGGCCACCTCACCTGGAAGTCTGTCTGTGGACAGACACCGGCTTCCTCTGCCTGAAAGTGGAGATGAGTGCCACACCCCATAGTTGAATTTGATTGGACTTAACCGTCCAGGGATCCTTTACCTTTTACCTTCCCTTTTTATGCAGTGTGTCATGAACTGGCAGGATGGCAGAAAGGAGAAAGAGGATCCCAGCAAAAGTTTGCAGGGGATGGGGAAGAAAGTACTCGCAGGGAGACAGAGGTTGGCAAGGATATGGGGGTCAGGGCACAGGACCCAGAGCAGCAGGACCCCTCACCGAAGCCAGAAGGTCCCCTATTCCCACAAATATCACCATCATCATTCTTCTATTCCATTGAACCCCGCTGAAGGGATGAAAAAACTGTGGCTCTGCAGCTGTTCCTCATGAGTAATCAGCATTAAGTAAAGGCAGATACCTGGGTTTTCTCTACCCCCTACCCCTGCCCAAGGGTGCTGTGCAGTGCCACAAATCCAACTCAGTAGTGTAATGTTGGAAAGTGTAGATCACTTCTCCTACCTGGGCAGTTATCTTTGCAAAATCCAAAATCCAGCATCGCCTGAGCTCTGCGAGTGCAGCTTTCTCCTGATTGAACTGCAGAGTGTTTGAGGACTGGGACATTTGCAGGGAAACCAAAATGCTTGTTTACAAAGCTATTGTACTACCAACCTTACTGTATGCTTGTGAAACATGGACCACTTATAAACGCCATCTCCAACTCCTCGAAAGATTCCATCAATGGTGTCTCCGAAAAATGTTACACATCACTTGGGAAGGCAGGTGAACTAATGCCCAGTTCACTGGAACAAGCAAAGATTACCAATGTCGAAGCAATGATTCTTCAACATCAACTTTGTTGGACTGGTCATGTTGTGCGGATGCCTGATTATAATCTTCCAAAGCAACTACTCTATTCCGAACTTCAAAATGGAAAGCGTAATGCTGGTGGTCAGCAAAAGAGGTTTAAAGACTCTCTCAAGGCAAATCTTTAAAAATGTAGTATAAGCACTGACAACTGGGAAACGCTGGAGTTGGAGAACAGCCTTTACCAAAGGTGTCATGGACTCTGAAGACACTCAAACTCAGGACACAAGGGAGAAACATGCTAGGCAACTCCACACCGTGATCAACTCCGGCCTGGAAACCTTTGTCCCCACTGTGGAAGGACGTGTGGATCCAGAATTGGCCTCCACAGTCACAAGCAGACTCAGTGTTAAAACCATGTTTATCGAGGGCACTCTTACTCAGCTACGAGTGATCCCCAAAGAAGAAGAAACAGATTTGTGCATGCAGGCAGTTTGGTGGACCAGATTTTTGCAAAGACTAAAGATGAGTTATGCAGAAAGTCATGCAAAGGCTGAGGGTGGAAGTTGTTACATCGTCTTTGCATGTAAATGAATTAGCTCATGGCCCTCTTAAAAGATCCCCTTGCCTTTCCATATCTGAGGCTGAACTTTTTGATATTCATCTCCTATTTATAGCATAATCCTCCCATCTGGAAAAAGCACCAGCCCACAATATTGCTTTCTTCTTCCTCCACACACAATAACCACCGATATTAAACACTTAATGCTCCTTCATATGTTGCTCGCCACACATTTCAGTAAATTATTGTCAGCCTGGCCTCCGAAGGAAAGACGGAAATTATTGCTGGGAGCAGAAGGTTCTTCAGGGATTTTTTATTTAATATCAGAGCAATTAAGTGGGAACGCATTATTGAGCAGCGGAAAGTACATTTTGTGCAAGCAACACAAGCGCAGTGTTGTAATATAAATGTGTATTGGAATAAATATTGAGCTTCTCTTTTATGAACGCTCAGGATTATTCCAAGTTGTGAAAAACACAATCTGGAGGAAGAGAGTGCATGCACTGAGGTTTAGTGACTATACACAGCAATCCTACTCAGGAGTAAGACCCATTGAGTTCCTTGGCACTTGCTTCCAGGTAAGAGTGTACATTAGCAGGGTGGGGGGGACCTGTGACCTTCTGAAACTTCAACTCCCTCCAGCCCCTGTTACATGTTGGAAATGTCCTTGACAAACTTTGTGGCCTGTTCTCACAAGACCTTAACCTAGGTCAGTCACTTTTCCTTTCTATGGTGGCTAAGCAACTCCTAATGACCGCTCCCCACATCAAATGGGGGGCGCCTTTTGCATGGTCATGTGCAGCCCCCCCCCCGGATCCCAGTGTGACTCCTGGTAATTCGGGCTGGCTTCATCTTCCCCAGGCTGGATACCTGGAGGTCTCCGCCTACCTCAGCCAATCGGCCAGTCACGCCTGGGGAGGCGTTGCCAGGGGATTGGCCAGGTAAGGGGAGGGACTGCCCTGCTCACACAACAGAAGGTGACTCTTATCTGCGAAGTGGCAGTCGGCTCCAGAGAAAAAGAAGAAGAAGAGTTTGGATTTGATATCCCGCTTTATCACTACCCTAAGGAATCTCAAAGTGGCTAACATTCTCCTTTCCCTTCCTCCTCCACAACAAACACTCTGTGAGGTGAGTGAGGCTGAGAGACTTCAAAGAAGTGTGACTTGACCAAGGTCACCCAGCAGCTGGATGTGGAGAAGTGGGGAAGCGAACCTGGTTCACCAGATTACGAGTCTACCGCTCTTAACCACTACACCACACTGGCTCTCCCACCCTCCCCACCTCAGTTAAGTCTTCTTTTGCAGGTTAACCTCTTCTCCACAGGTATGTGGGCGCTGCTACGTCATGGTCACAGGAAAGGAATTTTCCTGCATTGGCAGGTTTTGCCTTTCCCATAGCAAAACGTCACAACTTTGGTGATTTAAGACCTTGGGCAGAATCCTTTAGTCTATCTTCCTAAATGGGGAGGAGGCTTGAAGCGGTGACCCTCGTCCCCCTTGTGGCGGTGATCCCAGGGTTCCCCGTTAAAGGGGGCTTGAGGGGAGGCATTGGCCATATGCCAAGAGGTTGTCATTGCTCTCCCTTCCAATGGTGGCGAAACAGGGGGCGGGCTCTTTGCTTGAACATATGTTCTCCAGAGCCAGCCCAATCCCCACACATTCTGGATAACCCTGATGTCTCCCAGATCCTTGGTTGGGGACTGGGAAGGATAAACGCCCAATGCCTGAGCCAAGGACTCCCTAAATCTGAAAATTAATAAGGTTGTGGCCAATTTTAATCCCATAGCACGTTGTCTTGAGTCATTATTCCGCTCGGGGGTCGCCTGGGGTTGGGGGGACTCCGCCTGTCCATGCAATATGTTCTTAAATAACTATGAATTATGAAAATGGTAGAGCTTGAGATCTGGTTCCAGTCTCAACTCTTGGCATCTCCAAATAGTAGGGCTAGATATGTCCCCTGCCTGAAACCCTGTAGAACCACTGGTGGTCGTTGTAGACAATGCTGAGCTTAGATGGACCTCAGGGTCTGTGTCAGTAGAAAGCTGTTTATTATGTTCCCAAGAAAGTTATTTTCCAGAGTGGGAGGCATGGATTAAAGTTGCAGAGCCAGACGACTGCTCACGAGTGCCTCTCATTCGCAGCAGTAAAGCTTCATAGAATCATAAAGTTGGAAGGGACCATGGGGATCCTCTAGTCTGTTGTTGTTTAGTCGTTTAGTCATGTCCGACTCTTCGTGACCCCATGGACCAGAGCACGCCAGGCACTTCTGTCTTCCACTGCCTCCCGCAGTTTGGTCAAACTCATGCTGGTAGCTTCGAGAACACTATCCAACCATCTCGTCCTCTGCCATCCCCTTCTCCTTGTGCCCTCCATCTTTCTCAACATCAGGGTCTTTTCCAGGGAGTCTTCTCTTCTCATGAGGTGGCCAAATTATTGGAACCTCAGCTTCAGGATCTGTCCTTCCAGTGAGCACTCAGGGCTGATTTCCTTCAGAATGGATCGGTTTGATCTTCTTGCAGTCTGTGGGACTCTCAAGAGTCTCCTCCAGCACCATAATTCAAAAGCATCAATTCTTTGGCGATCAGCCTTCTTTATGGTCCAGCTCTCACTTCCATACATCACTACAGGGAAAACCATAGCTTTAACTATACGGACCTTTGTTGGCAAGGTCATGTGTCTACTTTTTAAGATGCTGTCTAGGTTTGTCATTGCTTTCCCTCCAAGAAGCAGGCGTCTTGTAATTTCGTGGCTGCTGTCACTCTAGTCTAACCCCCTGCAATGCAGGAAATTTTTGCCCAGTGCGGGACTCGAACCAGAACCCTGAGATCAAGAGACTTCTGCTCTCTGGACTGAGCTATCCCACAACTTATCCTGCAGCTGACTAAACTCAGGTGTAAGGAAAGGTGTGCACCCCTAAAACAGGAAAGCACTGCTATGGGTGTTGTCCCCACCCACACGTGCAGAAAAATGCTTGTGAGTGCAGTCCTCCACAGGGATAAATAGCTCCGTCGGTACAGCATGAGTCTCTTAATCTCAAGGTTGCGGGTTTGAGCCCCACGTTGGGCAAAAGATTCCTGCATGCCATAGGGTTGGACTAAATGACCCTGGCACTCCCTTAAAACTCTTATGATTCCATGTAGAAGTTGCATAACATTTGAAGGCTCTTTTCTGAAGTACAGTGGTACCTCGGGTTAAAGACGCTTCAGGTTACAGACTCCGCTAACCCAGAAAAACTACCTCGGTTTAAGAACTTTGCTTCAGGATAAGAACAGAAATCGCGTGGCAGCAGCAGTAGGAGGCCCCATTAGCTAAAGTGGTACCTCAGGTTAAGAACAGTTTCAGGTTAAGAATGGACCCCCGGAACGAATTTTAACCCAAGGTAGCGCTGGCCAATCCAGGCGTGCTACACCTCAGTGCAGAAGCATGTGTTTATTCCAGTCCAATGTGCTCTTGCAAGGTGATATGCAGTGCCTTGTGCTTTGGCAGAATAAGAATAAGAGTAAGAGTAAGGTAAAGGTAAACGGACCCCTGACCGTTAGGTCGTTGCAGACAATTCTGGGGTTGCGGCGCTCATCTCGCTTTATTGGCCGAGGGAGCCGGCGTACAGCTTCCGGGTCATGTGGCCAGCATGACTAAGCCGCTTCTTGCGAACCAGAGCAGCGCACAGAAACACCGTTTACCTCCCCGCTGGAGTGGTACCTATTTATCTACTTGCACTTTGATGTGCTTTCGAACTGCTAGGTTGGCAGGAGCAGGGACCGAGCAACGGGAGCTCACCCTGTCATGGGGATTCGAACCGCTGACCTTCTGATTGGCAAGTCCTAGGCTCTGTGGTTTAACCCACAGCGCCACCCGTGTCCCTAAGAATAAGAGTAATAAATTTATTATTTATACCCCGCCCATCTGGCTGGGTTGCCCCAGCCACTCTGGGCAGCTACCAACACCTATAACAACTTCCCCTCTAGCCTTCTGAGCCAGGGAGCAGGTAGCGCCCTCTGCTGTAGAGGCAGACAGCAGCACAGCATTGCCAGGCCCATGTCCTCTTGCGCAGCCATGCCACAAACCCCCGTGGCGCAGGCCCCAGAGGTTGGCCGCCCGCGCCTCAAGTTTGGAGCCTCTGTGTCCATTATGTGGTAGCAAATTGAGGGCAATGTGCTCCCTTTCAGCCGTGGTAATTCAAAACACATGCAGGGTCCCTTCCCTGCCGCCGTCCACATCAAGTGCATAGGATGCACTGCTTCTGGTTCTGGCTAGCAGGGCGATGTGGCAGTAACTTGAGCTCACAGCTCGGCGCGGTCAGCCTTTTGCTCTAGGGTCCCTCATCCAGATCCGTAAAACGGCAGGCTTCCTAGTTCTCCTATGGCTGTTAAAAACCTTTGAATGTCATTTATATGTGGTGTGCCCAGATGCTCAGTGGGTGTGGACAGATGTTGCTTTGCTGAGTGGGTTTGCAGTGGAGCTCTGCTAATTGACACCAGCAGCACCATGTAATGCGACGTGAAGGTGAGGAATGGTACAGTTTAGCTAACAGCCCTCATTGATGTTTATAGCGGGAAGTTTCCAAGATGGCTGCCCACAACCAAAGCAGATGTATAGCTGAGCTTTCCCTGAGTTCAGTCTCTCTCTCTCTCTCTCTCTCTCTCTCTCTCTCTCTCTCTCTCTCTCTGTATTCTTTTTCAAAACAGGAGGGCTTTCTCCCCCATATTTAACACAGACAACATGACAGTAGGGAACAGAAAGGATATGGTGGGGAAGAAGGCTCGATTCTGCCCTCAGACAGTGGCCAAATCGCATTGTTAGTTTGCTTTGTTATTATCATTGCCATCATCGTCATCATCATCAACATATTTATTGAATTTACCGTATTTTTCGCCCCATAGGACGCACCTAGGTTTTTTTTGGGGGGGGGGAATAAAGAAATATTTTTTAAAATTCCCCCTCAGGTGCGGGGCTGGGGCGGGGGAAGCCCGAGTCCCACCCAGGAAGAATGGCAGATGAAGCTGATGGACTACATGGAATTGGCGGAAATGACTGGCAGAATCCGGGACCAGGGAGAAGAGTCAGTGGAAGAAGATTGGAAAAAAATCAAAGTATATTTACAGAAATATTGCAAAATTAATGAATGTTAGAAGGACGCTGGAATGAAGTTATATGGCTTTAGCAGAAATGTTATAAAGAATTAAGTAAAAATAGATTGTTAATGGGCCAAAGTGGAAAATTTAAGGTTAGATTGTGTTAAGATAAATTATAGAACAAAAATTGAGAAAGATGGAAAGGATTTGCTGAAATAGGTAATTGAACTAGAATACAAAAAAGGGAGGTGTGAGGAGGTCGATGAAACAAGTAAATGAAAGGTAAAGATACGGAAATATTGGATGTGTTTTTAAATGTTTTTGTTTTTCTTGTTGTTTTGCTGTATTGTTTTTTGTTTTTGTTTTTATTTCTGATATATTGTAATGTATTGTTTTGTTTTGTTTAACTTTTTATTGTTTCTTTCTTCTTTTTTCTGTAACTATTAAACCTCTAATAAATATCATTTAAAAAAATAAAAATAAAACTTTATCACTTGCTGAGAATACAGGTACACACATCCCAGACTCCAGTCAGTGAGAGATTTCAGGGGTCGCATCACATACCTTTGGTTAGAATGAAGGTCACCAAAGACTAATGGTGTTTTTCTGTCATGTACACATATCCTGTCCTCTACACATATCTACAAGGCTGAGTATAAGATGGGGAGGGTCCACAGGGTTAACTGATCTTCCTTCCACATTAGGTTAGGGGTGGGGGAAGCCATACCCTTGAATGCTGCACAGGGAGTGAGTCAAGCCCCCACCTCTTTCCAGATCCAGGACTGCCAGCGTCTTTTCTCTTTTATATGCACATGAAAGAGACTTTTAATGCAGATGACACAACCTTGATGGCAGAAAGTGAGAAGGAAGTAAAGAACTTTGTAATGAGGGTGAAAGAGGAGAGAGCAAAATAGGGTCTGAAGCTCAACATCAAAAAAATGAAGATCATGGCCACTGGGCCCATCACCTCCTGGCAAATAGAAGGGGAAGAAATGGAGGCAGTGAGAGGTTTTACTTTCTTGGGCTCCATGATCACTGCAGATGGTGACAGCAGCCACGAAATTAAAAGACGCCTGCTTCTTGGGAGAAAAGCAATGACAAACCTAGACAGCATCTTAAAAAGCAGAGGCATCACCTTGCCAACAAAGGTCCGTATAGTTAAAGCTATGGTTTTCCCAGTAGTGATGTACGGAAGTGAGAGCTGGACCATAAAGAAGGCTGATCGCCGAAGAATTGATGCTTTTGAATTATGGTGCTGGAGGAGACTTTTGAGAGTCCCATGGAGTGCAAAGAAGATCAAACCTCTCCATTCTGAAGGAAATCAGCCCTGAGTGCTCACTGGAAGGATAGATCCTGAAGCTGAGGCTCCAATACTTTCACCACTTCATGAGAAGAGAAGACACCCTGGAAAAGAGCCTGATGTTGGGAAAGATGGAGGGCACAAGGAGAAGGGGACGACAGAGGACGAGATGTTTGGACAGTGTTCTCAAAGCGACCAACATGAGTCTGACCAAACTGCGGGAGGCAGTGGAAGACAAGAGTGCCTGGTGTGCTCTGGTCCAGGAGGTCACGAAGAGTCAGACACGACTAAACTACAACAAAAGTCTCCAAGCACCACCTTGCAAGCATCACCTAGAGCGTGATGCTGATGATGCCAAGGTTGCAGGTTCGATCCCCATATGGGACAGCTGTGTATTCCTGCACTGCAGGGGATTGGACTAGATCAGGCATAGGCAAACTCGACCCTCCAGATATTTTGGGACTACAACTCCCATCATCCCTGACCACTGGTCCTGTTAGCTAGGGATGATGGGAGTTGTAGTCCCCAAACATCTGGAGGGCCGAGTTAGCCTATACCTGGACTAGATGATCCTCAAGGTCCCTTCCAACTCTGCAATTCTTCGATTCTATGGCCTCTAGGTGACGACCTGCCACTGGTGACTCCACTTGAGTGGCTGCTGACTGCTGCCCTGTGACCCAAGTCATGAGCCACTGCTTCGGTCACCGAAATTCAGGGCAGGCAACTGAAACAGGGGCTTGGCTACTCATTCGCGCTGAGTCTCTCCCTGCTTCCGAGCTGTCAGGGACAAGTATCTGTAAACAGATAGATAAATGTGCTCCGAAGCCATTTTGACATAGGATTATTCACTTTTGACATGTTATGAACATTAAAGGAAATTTAGTGTCCATCTGGACAGTTGGCTTTTGCCAAATGCCACAACTACCAGCTGCAAAGTACACAAGCTCGAAGCCATCCAGCTGCCGTGTGCTCAGCCGCTGCCAAGAAGGTGCAATCTGCCAACACACTCGCTCTCTCGGTTAGTACGCAGTCAGCATTAGGAGAGCTGTTGTGTGAAAAGAAATTGGCAAGGCCTCCCGTTCTCAAGTGGGGCTCTTAGCACAACCTCCCTCTCTCCTCCCAACCACTTGCATTCGGAGCCTTTTCAATAAACGCAGCGGTGGGGAGAACTGGGATGGAAGGAAGGAAGGAAGGAAGGAAGGAAGGAAGGAAGGAAGGAAGGAAGGAAGGAAGGAAGGAAGGAATCAGTAAGTATGGGATGGCTTCGTTGTTTGCAACAGTAATGAATGGGTATTTGTCGGGCAGAGCCTTTGAGCCTCTCTGGAAAGATCCCGTTTATATATACTGTCCTTGGTGAGACGGGAGCTGACATTGGGTCAGAATGAGGACGGCAGGCAAATGGTTTGTATGTACATCTGATGGAGTTATTTTGGATTGTGCCTCTTTTTGAAATGTCAGTTGCACAGTGCAGGTGAATGCAGCTTTCCTTCTGTTAAACCAGGAATGGGGGGAGGGCAGTTAAACTACTCCCTAAAAATCCCAAATCCACACCACAGCCTCTAACTAAGGCCAGGACAGTGACTGTTGATACAGGCACAATACCTACACAACAGCAAAGGGGCTCAGAAAAGCAGTCTATAAAATTGTAGTAATAAGCAGATGCCATGTACAGTGGTACCTTGGGTTAAGTACTTAATTCGTTCCAGAGGTCTGTATTTAACCTGAAACTGTTCTTAACCTGAAGCACCACTTTAGCTAATGGGGCCTCCCGCTACCGCCACGCCGCTGGAGCACGATTTCTGTTCTCATCCTGAAGCAAAGTTCTTAACCTGAAGCACTATTTCTGGGTTAGCGGAGTCTGTAACCTGAAGCGTATGTAACCCGAGGTACCACTGTATCGTACTGTTTCCTCTGACAATCCAATAGTCATAGCTCGGGTTACGAACGCTGCGGGTTGCATGTTTTCGGGTTGTGGACTGCACCGAATCTGGAAGTACCGGAACGGGTTACTTCCTGGTTTCGGCGCTCACACATGCGCAGAAGCACAAAATGACGTCATGCGCATGTGCAGAAGCACTGAATCGCATCACACACGTGTGCAGACGCGATGCTTCAGGCTGCGATCGCTGCGGGTTGTGAACGTGCCTCCCGCACAGATCATGTTTGCAACCCGAGGTATGGAAGACTGTAGAAACCTCAAACAATTGCCAAAATTCAACAGTTTGACCAATTTCCTTGGTTCCAACAGCTAATGACTCCTCTGGAAGAGGGGAATCCAGGGCTCCCCCTGCCCCCATGATCCCTGTTATGTACTGAGTTGAATAGGATCCAAACTGCAGCAGTCTGATTGGTCCTAGAACAATAGGATCCAAATTGCAGCAGTCTGATTAGTCCTAGAACAATAGGATTCAGAATGCAGCAGTCTGATTGGTCCTAGAACAATGCAGCAGTATGATTGGTTGGCAGGAACCACCCAATCATGCTCCAGATAGAAGTGAATCCACAACCTGATTGGCTTACAGTAGAATTCCGGAATTAGCCAGTCATGTGCAGCCCATTGTGTAAATAGTGTATATAAAGCAGATACTGTGAGGGGACTTTTATTCATTCCTCCTCACCACTATGAGCTGAAAAAAGAGCATGAAATCACTTTGCGACTCTGAGTATATTTCAATCCCTTAAGCACAAGGTCACATACGCCTTGCCCCTCCAATAGGAGGCAGGAGGCAATCAAGGACAGCACATACCCCAGGTATAAATAATAAATTATTATATTATTATTGTTACCGGGTGACCTTGGGCCCTGTCACTCTCTTTCCTCTTAAGCCGACCTCACAGGGTTGTTGTCAGGATAAAATAAGGGAGAGATCTACAGGGAGAAAGTGCTTACTTACATGGAAGACTTTGAGCAGGAGTGGGGAACTACGGCTCCCATGAGCCTCAGCAAGCAGGGCCAAAGGCTAGGGATGATGGGAGTTATAGTTCAGCAGCATCTGGAGGGTCAAAGTTTCCCCTCAGTTGGCTTGGATAATTTGGAGCTGTGGCTCGGGACCAAAACTAGAGGCTGTTGTATTTTAAACACAGCCAGGACGGTGACCCTGCGCTCTGATCTCTGCCGCCGTGAGAGTGTTTCTTCTTCATAATCCTCGTCGTGAAGAGGATTCCACCCCCTTCCTACCGCATAAATGAACATTATTGTGACAGCCTTCCCTACAGATGGGGAGCGTATAACTAAATAAATAATAATAATAATTATTATTATTATTATCTGGAAGGGAGGCTCTTGCAGCCAGGGACGGAGTGGGGGAATTGCAAAGGGAAATATATCCATTGGGTCCCATGCAGTAGCCGTTCCCCAAGGATCTTCGTCATGGGAATAAATTTTCCTTTTGTACACTTGTTTTATTTTGAGGGCTTTCATCCTTAAAAGTGGAACCAGAGAGGCGGTGGCGGCGGGCTATGAATGGCTGGCCCAAACCCCTGACCTCCTTGAGATGGAAAACGAGCATCTTCGCCTGAGGCCACGCCGGGACGTTTGCCAGGAGAGTTCTGCTCTCAGCCAAGGCCCCGATTAGCACTTCCAGGGGATGCTTCCCATGCTCTGTGACCGGCTGCTTTCAAGGAGGATGTAGAAATGCTGCCACTACATCAGCGAGGCCAAGAACCAGGGAGTACCAAACTTCAGTTGCTTCCAGAGGCTCTGTTTGCATGTCGAGGTCCCCAAGCCACCCCCCCCCCCCAATAATTCACACTTCACACATCAATTTTGGTTTGGGTTTTTGGCACGATTTTGGCCACAACTTTATTTAAATACAGTGGTGCCCCGCAAGACGAATGCCTCGCAAGACGGAAAACCCGCTAAACGAAAGGGTTTTCCGTTTTGGAGGTGCTTCACAAAACGAATTTCCTATGGGCTTGCTTCGCAAGACGACAATGCCTTGCGAGTTCCTGCAGGGTTTTTTTCCTCCCCCCCCCCCGTTTCTAAGCCGCTAAGCCGCTTATCAGCTGATCCGATCAGCAGATAAGCCGCTAAAAGCCACTAAAAGCCGCTAATAGCGCTAATCCGCTAATCCGTCAATGGGATTGCTTCGCAAGACAAAAAAAACGCTAGACGAAGAGAATCACAGAACGGATTCTTTTTCTCTTGCGAGGCACCACTGTACACACCAGTGAGTGGTTGCTTAGGCATTGGTTCCGACTATCTGCCCTTGCCCAGGGACAGAACTGACTTCCGGATTCCAGCGGAAGCCAGTGAGGGAAACAAATTTTGGGGAGAAAATGAAGCTGGGCCTCAGTCCCTCACTTCTCACCCTCATGCTCCTGGTGGCCCAAGTCCGATGCCAGGGACAAGGACAAAAAGAATGGCAAGCCCCTGGATTCCTTTAACGGAATTCCCTTTCCGCACCACCATTGGAGGGGTAGGCACTTACCCCTCCACCAACCAATTCGAACCAATGCCTAAACGCCAACCTTACGAGTTGTGACGATTTGCTACGCAGTAGGCAAAACCAAGGGGAAGAAATGGAGGCAGTGAGAGATTTTACTTTCTTGGGCTCCATGATCACTGCAGATGGTGACAGCAGTCACGAAATTAAAAGACGCCTGCTCCTTGGGGGAAAGGCGATGGCAAACCTAGACAGTGTCTTAAAAAGCAGAGACATCACCTTGCCAACAAAGGTCTGTATAGTTAAAGCCATGGTTTTCTCGGTAGTGATGTATGGAAGTGAGAGCTGGACCATAAAGAAGACTGATCGCCGAAGAATTGATACTTTTGAATTATGGTGCTGGAGGAGACTCTTGAGAGTCCCATGGACTGCAAGAAGATCAAACCTATCCATTCTTAAGGAAATCAGCTCTGAGTGCTCACTGGAAGGACAGATCCTGAAGCTGAGGCTCCAATACTTTGGCCACCTCATGAGAAGAGAAGACGCACTGGAAAAGACCTTGATGTTGGGAAAGATGGAGGGCACAAGGAGAAGGGGACGACAGAGGACGAGATGGTTGGACAGTGTTCTCGAAGCTACAAACATGAGTCTGACCAAACTGCGGGAGGCAGTGGAAGACATGCTCTGGTCCAGGGGGTCACGAAGAGTCGGACACGACTAAATGACTAAACAACAACAACAAGGCAAAACAAAATGGCACCAGCCAATCAGCCAAATGGACAAAATTCCTACCAGGCCCCTGCCTTAAAGCAGACGACCCCATGACAGGCATAGCAAGGTCAAGCGAACAACCCCCCCAAAACAGGGAGGGTGGGCGGGTGATCCAGTGCAAGCAGCCAAGAGGATGCCTAAAGTTGGGCGTCCAGTATTTAAAACCTCTGACCCCTCCTTCAAAATTGGCAACAAGCAATTCTCCCCAGCGACCCAATTAACCCATTCACTGCCTGGGCCACTCCACAAATCCGCCCAGCAACAATGAGGTGGCTTGTATCCCCCACCGCAACACGTGCTCTCTTCTAGGGAGAACACGTTTTATTGATCATCATTCCTCCTGATTTCTTTGTGTGCCAGATCAACCTCCCCTCCCCCTAAATACTTTTATTGGTTTTCTTCTAAATACAAGAACAGCAACATAGAACTGCAGCAACTTGTCTTTTAAGCAGGACACAAGCAATGTGTTTATTTATGCATTATCAACTCAAGTATCCTCTCTGCAGCGATTCTTGTGCGGTGGGTAGAATGAAAGTATGTTCTGCCTCGTTTATAAAGGAAAAGAAAGGAAGACAAGTGTCACCAAAAATGTCTAGCCTTGAAATGCCTCTGTTTACCCTTCCTTGGCAAGTAAGGCATTCCGATAGAGCCACATTCCAAATATTATTGAACCATATTTCAATGGGGATTTCTATAGGTTGTTTCCAGTGCAGTGGTACGGTGGTACCTTGGGTTACAGACATTTCAGGTTACAGACTCCGCTAACCCAGAAATAGTACCTTGGGTTAAGAACTTTGCTTCAGGATGAGAACAGAAATCGAGCTCTGGCGGCACAGCAGCAGTGGGAGGCCCCATTAGCTAAAGTGGTACCTCAGGTTAAGAAGAGTTTCAGGTTAAGAATGGACCTCTGGAACGAATTAAGTTCTTAACCCGAGGTACCACTGTACTTTGGTTCTCGAATGGCTTAGTTGTCAAACAATTTGGCTCCCAAACGCCACAAACCCGAAAGCAAGTGTCAGGGAACTGACATCGGAGCTAGAGGCGGAGGGAAGCTCTCAAATGATGCTGGAGAAGGGCCCAGCAGGGAGAGAGGCAGCTCCGCAGATGGGGAAGCAAATCAGCGCAACACCAGGGATATAGAGGGGCTGATGGGGGAATCGGTGAGAGGGCTCCAGGACTCTTCACCGGACACCAGCGGGGAGAGCACGGGTCCTCCGCTACCCACGCCCAACCTGCGCAGAAGACTTCCGCGCAGAGAGAGTAGGAGGAGACTGGGTGTCAAACAACTTTTATGTTGGAAAAGATTTAAGAAACGCCCACTGACGGATTCTGCTAGCGACTGAGGCAGCCACGAAGTGAAGGGCTGCCCAGACTGAAAGGTTTAGCAAGGCAACAAAGCCTGGAGAGGCGGCAACTTACGCACGAGCAACCCATACACATTACAGTAAGTGTTCTGGTTTGCGAATGTTTTTGAGAAGCTGAATGACGTGGCTTTCGCAGCTTCTGATTGAGTGCAGGAAGCTCCTGCAGCCAATCAGAAGCTGCACCTTGGTTTCCAAATGGTTTCAGGAGTTGAACGGACTCCTGGAACGGATTAAGTTCGAGAACCAAGGTGCCACTGTATCGGGCTATTGTTAATCAGGCTGCTGATAATAGGGGGAGGACGGGACTCAATCTCTGCATTTAAGGTTATTGTTTAAATTTGAGTCTAAGGATAACAAGGCAAGAGTCAAATTGGATGGAAGGGATTGCTGCATTGGAAATAATGTGAAACAACTTTGTGCCAAATCAGTTGAATGGCACAGCTGGAATTTGCTGGGTTGTGCTTGGATCCCAGCCAAACATCCTGGCAGTCTGGAAGCAGCTTGAGAGAGGGCCTGTAGTTTGGTGTTACAGGTCCTGAGCTGTGTGTGGCCACACTTAACCCCATGCTCTTAAAACACATGGTTTAACTTCTGCAAAGATCACACTCACGACATACCTTTAAAGCACGTGGTTTCTCCTAAATAATCACAGGAACTGTAGTTGTACCCCTCACAGGGCTATAATTCGCAGCGCTCTTAACAAACAGGTTCCCGGTATTCTTAGGTGGAAGTGTTGTGCTTTAAATGTAGTTTAAATGTATAGTCTGGATGTGAAAACGAATGAATTAGGTGAAGCCACAATGTAAGTTCTTGGGGGGGGGGCACTGCAAATTGGGCATCCAAGTACAATGTGTAATTTAAATGTAGGGTACGAACGTGATCTATGCAGGAGTCTATAGGCTGAATAATCATTGGCACCTACAGTTATAAAAGCAGCTCAGTCTGGGAGAGAAGCTCTACCTAGGTCCCTCGATTCCTCGTGAGGAGGTCAGGCAGAGGAAGGCCCTACAAGACAGGTGCTTAGCACCTGCTATCATCTTCCCCAGCCCTAGCCTAGGGCAAGAGAAATCGATCCCCCGATAATTCATTTCACCCATGACCAAGGCACTGGGACTACAGATCCCAAGATGGACCACAGGAAAACTGTTAAGTTGTGGGTGAACATATCAGACGACACAGCGGTTCTTCAAACAGCTCTTGTTTATTCACAGGCCAGAACAGAACTGAACTGAAGGGTTCAGTCAGCCTGCTTATATAGAGCTCCAGTACAACGTAACTGTAACAATTTTCTAAAACTATCCAATCACTGAACGTCACTTCCGACCCCTTATTTGCATAACTATCTACAGTATCCCCCTGCTGGCCCAGGGTGAGAACTTCAGTACATAACAAAAACGATGCCATTCACATCAGTTTCTGCCCTGGAGGGCCTCTTTCCAACAGCAATGAATGACTTCGCTTGTGACCTGGTTGTCACTCAGTCTCAGAGGTGAGCGATTTCAGGGGTACCAGCACATTTCTCAGGTTTCCTTTCCTTAGACTGAGGGTGCGACTCCAGATAGTCAACAAGTTGTGGTCCGATTGCAGACCAGAGCTCTGGGTTTGCATATTTAAAGTGGATTGAAGGGTTCTGTTGCCATAGTGCCATAAATTGACCCAAACTCCACCCGCCCCCAAAAGTCCCCCACTGACTTTTGCAGTTTGGAAAGTAATGGGGGAAGCGAAAAGATGAACAAATGATGAAGAGCAACGTGTGTCAAGCCAATCAGGATGAACGGAGGGCGAATGCTCCTTGTATTATGGCCACCCTGTAATTAAGCAAGAACAAATGCTCAGTTAAGACCAGATACCATTGGAAACGCCCCCCCCCCCAATGTAAGCTTGGCACAAGCAAATTAGGATGCATGCTCAATGAACAGGCTGTCTGGAGGGGCTCAAGGTCAATTAAAATGCCGGTGCCTTTGCGATGTATGGAAGTGAGAGCTGGACCATAAAGAAGACTGATCGCCGAAGAATTGATGCTTTTGAATTCTGGTGCTGGAGGAGACTCTTGAGAGTCCCATGGACTGCAAGAAGATCAAACTTATCCATTCTTAAGGAAATCTTCCTCTCCCACCAGGCACATATCCTAAGCAGACCATAGCACAGGGCACAAATCAGGCTCTTGCATTTTCCCAGCTCCTGTCTAGACTGGCCTTCCTCTGTTGATCTCTTTCACTCACTTCCAGTCAGGGGAAGGGGGAAGACCTGTTCCCTTCTGTAAGAATTTCCACTTAGAAGTTTCCGTGGCAACCAGTCACCTGCACTCTTTAGTCATGTAAATAGATACTTAGCAGACTCGTCTGTTAAATTAATAAACCACTTCAGCTGTCTCTCTTTCTACGGAATCCTATTTCGCCTATAGAAAACCACAGCTTCCAAAAGGACCTCAGAGGTGAAGCCCGGGCTTACTCCACAATCCTATAACATAGTGTTATTTTCCTGCACAGGGTGATGCAGGAACATGTGGGTCCTGTTCCTTCCCTGTGAGGTGGAAACAGATCTTTCAAGGGTCCATCCTGCCGCACCCACTGCAGCTGCCTCCCGCTCTCTGTTTGTCAAGGAGCTGTCAGGCGAGCACAGGTCATCCACAGAGCAGGAAATAATGGGAGGCAAGCAACTAGCTCTTATTCACAGAAAGCAAGAACACTTGGCCTCAACTCATTCAGTTTGAGACATTGCAGGACCTTCCTAGAATGAGGTGTCAGAGGAGGAGGAGAATCAGTAGGACAGGGACTGGGCGGCAAGGACAACCTCTGACTCCTCTCTGTCTGTGCCCACACTGCGACTCTCAGCCTCCAGCCCTGTCCTGGAAGGGCCTCCTTCTTCTGACACCCCTTGACCACTCAAAGCTCCTGCTTCTAGCACCTCCCAGCTCATCCCTTCCCCAGACTGCTCTCCTGTATCCCACCACCACGATCCAGGGTCTCAGTCTTCTTCTTCCATGTTGTCCCTGGGGGGTTCTTGGGCAGTCGACTCCTATCCTTTTCCTCATCCAGCCAGTGCCTGACACTGGCTGGGCAAAGTCCGTGGGCCTTTTGGTGGACTGGAGACCTTCTTCCTCTTCTTCCTCCTCCTCCTCCTCCTCCTCCTCCTCCTCCTCCTCTTCTTCTATACTGGCAACCACTTGTAGCCAAGTAAGATAGTCTTCCATGAACACGGACTTAACAGTGAGTCCGTAAGTGACTGCGGAGGCCAATTCTGGACCCACACGTCCTTCCACAGTGGGGACATTGGTTCCTGGGCGGCAGTTGATCACTGTGTGGATTTGCCAAGCGTGCCTTCCTCTTAGCACGTTTCTCCCTTGCGTCCTGAGTTTGAGTGTCTTCAAAGCCCATGACACCTTTGGTAAAGGCTGTTCTCCAACTGGAGCACTCACAGGCCAGTGTTTCCCATTTGTCAGTGCTTGTACTACATTTCTTAAGATTTGCCTTGAGAGAGTCTTTAAACTTCTTCATTGACCACCAGCATTACGCTTTCCATTTTTAAATTCAGAATAGAGTAGTTTCTTTGAAAGACAATAATCAGGCATCCGCACAACATGAGCAGTCCAACGAAGTTGATGTTGAAGAATCATTGCTTCAACATTGGTAATCTTTGCTTGTTCCAATGAACTGCCATTAGTTCACCTGTCTTCCCAAGCAAGGTGTAACTTTTTCAGAGACACCGTTGATGGAATCTTTCGAGGAGTTGGAGATGGCCTTTATAAATGGTCCATGTTTCACAAGCATATAGTAAGGTTGGTAGTACAATAGCTTTGTAAACAAGCATTTTGATTTCCCTGAGAATGTCCCCATCCTCAAACACTCTGCACTTCATTTGGGAGAAAGCCACACTCGCAGAGCTCAGGCGATGCTGGATTTCGGCATCAGTGTTGATCCTTGTGGAAAGATAACTGCTTAGGTAGGAGAAGTGATCGACATTTCCCTTTTTTTAAAAAAATAATTTTTATTAACAGGCCAATCACATCACATTAATTCCAAATCACAATAGTTCCAAATTACACAGCCAAATTTTTAAATTTTTGTTGGGGGTACCCATACTTCGTGCTCCGAAAGGGATCCAAACATCTCTCTTGCTGCTGCTTTAACGTACCTTCTCTTTGTTAAAATAAAAAAATTCCTTCCAGTAGCACCTTAAGGACCAACTAAGTTACATTGTACATTGACTGCTTGTACATTGACTGACTTGTACATTGACTGCTTCCGCCACAGAATCCAAACAGATGTGACCAGAAAACACCATCGCTTACAACAAAATCGAAACCATGCTGAAAGGAGAGCCATAGATAATCTCAGAAACAACCCAGACAACTTAGTTGGTCTTTAAGGTGCTACTGGAAGGAATTTTTTTATTTTGACTATGGCAGACCAACACGGCTACCTATCTGTAACTTCTCTTTGTTGTTTTCCTCATCTTCTTGTTGTTATCATATATTCCTTTCTTTGTGATTTCTGATAGTCTCCACAAGCGGGTTGAAAACAAACGTTGTTGTACCCTGTGTGGATTTTACACTCCTCCAAGAGCCATGTCAAAAAGAAACAGATGCCATTTCCACACCTCTGTACAAAACATTCCCACAGTCTGTCCGTTGAATTTCCACAGGCCTGCCAGTCTCTCATCAATTTTCTCAGGGGGGCCTGCCAGGTCCAACTCACATTCCGATATAGTAACAAGCCATGGCACTCCTCCCCCTCGTCCTCCTGTAGGCAGGCCTGCCATAACAAATCTCTTTTTATTGCTGCAGCACAAAGAACTTTCATTCCTTCCCGATCTTCCCACCAGCCATGTCTTTGATTAGTAATTTATTTCCACACATTTCTTAATCCTCCTGCTTGTGACCAGTAATTGCAACAATTCTTTCTTTCTTGGGGGGGGGGTTATTGTGATCGACATTTTCCAACGTTACACCATTGAGTTGGACTGGAGACCATAAGGGGAAGACAGCAGCAGGCTGTCTTTTCATGCTCTAGCACATGTTGGGTGGGAGTGCCTGCAAACCATTGATCCTTCATGCGCATGTGCTAGAGCATGAAAATTAGGTATAGGGAAAATCAGGTATTTAGGTATTTCCATCTGGAAATGTAAAGAAAACGAAGGTACCTTTCAACACATGTGGTGGACCTGTAAGGTGGTAAAAGCTTTCTGGGAGATGATATACAATGAAATGGATTTTTTTTTTTAAAAAAAACTTTTGTTTAAAAACCAGAAGCTTTTTTATTAGGAATTACAGGTACCGATATTCCAAAGGACCAGAAACTACTTTTTATGTACGGGACAACAGCCCCCCAGATGCTACCAGCCCAGGGATGGAAAGAAGATAAAGTCCCTACCAGAGAAGAATGGCAAACCAAGCTGACGGACTATGCTGAAATGGCAGAGCTGACTGGAAAACTCAGGAACCAAGAGGACAAAAACTTTCAAAAAGAATGGGAACAATTTATAAGTTATTTAAGAGACCACTGTAAGCAGATGGAGACATTGGCAGGATTTTGATTTCACTTGTATTTTAACAATTACTGTGGAAAATATGGATTGATACAATACTTAGAGCTTAGAAGAAAATGCAGTTTTAAATGTTTAAATTGGGACTCCAGGGAGGGGGTGGGGATAGTCCTCAGATTCAGAGGAATCTCTGCATATGGATATGTATCTGAATTTTGTATTGTACTGTAAAACCAAATAAAAATGATTTAAAAAAACACTAAAGGGAAAATGAGGCAGATTCACCTTAAAAGTGCAAACTGAATTTATCCCCCTCTCCTATCCGCAGGTCATTGTGGCTGCTTGTGTGTAGAGGAACCTGACTGTAGGAACCGGGTGTACATCAAACTCCATTTTAGGGGCCACCCAGCTATGCAGGAGGCTGAAAGGGAACCTGCTTCCTGCAGCATCAGGAAGCAGAGGGGAGCAGACATGAAATGAGGAACTGGAGTCTGAATGGCACAACCAGACTCTGTAAATGGCTGGTCCATTGGGGTTCCTTTTCACTCAGCGGAATGCCTTGGGCCAACACTGCCTGATTTTCATAGGCAAGCAGCCTACCTGGTGGAAGTCAGCATTGGGATAAGGGTTAAAGGGGTAAAGGGACCCCTGACCATTAGGTCCAGTCGTGACCGACTCTGGGGTTGTGGCGCTCATCTCGCTTTATTGGCCAAGGGAGCCGGCGTACAGCTTCCGGGTCATGCGGCCAGGATGACTAAGCCGCTTCTGGCGAACCAGAGCAGCACACGGAAACACCGTTTACCTTCCCGCCGGAGCGGTACCTATTTATCTACTTGCACTGGCATGCTTTCAAACTGCTAGGTTGGCAGGAGCAGAGACCGAACAACAGGAGCTCACCCCATCACGGGGATTTGAACCGCTGACCATCTGATCAGCAAGTCCTAGGCTCTGTGGTTTAACCCACAGCGCCACCCGCGTCCCTGGGATAAGGCTTACATCTACTTAAAAGGCAGGGGGGTCCACCTGTCCAGGTCAGGTGATTCTGTTGAAATGATGTACAGTGGTACCTTGGTTCTCAAATGCCTTGGTACTCAAACAACTTGGAACCCAAACACTGCAAACCCGGATGTAAGTGTTCCAGTTCACGAACTTTTTTCGGAAGCCGAACATGCTCTGTTTTGAGTGTTAATTCTTCCGTTTTGAGTGTTACGCTGAGGTCTCTCTGTTTTTGCTATTTCTTTTGCATTTTATATTTTATTTTTAGTTTTTGGTGGTGACTGTGTGGAACCCAGTTCACCTACTGATCGATTGATTGTGTGACTGCAGTACATTGTTTATTGCTTTCATTTTATGGATCAATGGTCTCTTTCGGTAGTAAAATCCATTTTCATTTGCTGTTTTTAGGGGTTGTTTTTAAAAGTCTGGAATGGATTAATCCGTTTTGAATTACGTTCTATGGGAAAGCGCGCCTTGGTTTTGGAACGCTTTGGTTTTGGAACAGACTTCCGGGACGGATTAAGTTTGAGAACCAAGGTCCCACTGAAACCTCAACAATTGGTGCTTGGTTTCGCTTGCTTCTCTCTTCACTCCCTGTTCCCCTTCCCCCTTTCGTGTCATGTCTGCTAGATTGCGAGCCGGCAGGCAGGGACTGCCTTACCTCTCAAACCCTGGACAGCACCGAGAAAAAATCGTAAGAGAAAGCGATGTCGATAGTGGGCCCAGCATGCAGAAGCTGACCTTGTTGTTGTTGTTTTCATAAGGCAGAAAGAGAATTTTGATGTCACCAACTATTCCCCTGCTTGTCGTAAATTCCCGAGCTCATTTTATTGGCTCCCTTGCTTGAAGGTCAGGATTAACCAGCTTTCGGGATTGGCACTCCTCTCTGCTATCCAGGCTGAACCAGACCTCCAAGTCCCACCGCTGCAAAAGAGCCAAAACCTTAATATAGCCGCTGGCCTGATATTCCAGCGCCGCCCCTGCCTTTGCTGAGCAGCCTTAATACGTTAATAACAGGGGTGTGAATAATATCAAGTGGCTTTTATTATTTCTCCTTGTGTGGTCCTGCACATTGGGCCCGGGGAGTATGTCGGCAGCGAAACCACCATCTCGCCCTTAACGGAACTCTAATAACCAGGGAGCCGGGCAAGTTCCTTATCTTTAAAAGGATATGTTCCGTTTTCTTTGGTAAGCAAACCCCCTTCCCCTTATTTCATAATATTTCAGAAAGTGGTATCTCAACCAGCGCTTCAGGACTGAAAGGTTAACTGCTTGCACATAGCGGGCACCTATCAAAGCATAGTTTCCTCTCTCTCTTTCTCTCTCTCTCTCGTTCTCGTTAAATAAAAATTTAAAAAAATGTTTCACCACCGGCATCATAATCCCTCCCACGCAACTGTGCACTCTCTGATTAAGTGCCCATTAGCACCATGGTGGGCTTGCAGAACCGCATCAATTAGTACTATAGACACCATGATTAATTCACATCCTGGAGGAAGCAGATAATGCCTTGTGTTAAAGTGACTTTTAATTAGAGAAAAATAAATAACGGAATGAACAGCCATGGCTTATTTTTAGAATACAGAGCGGGAAAACTGCTGGATCTTTTGACTTCTCCCTTGGAAGGCAAGTGGAACGTTTCAATGCGTGGCGAACAGAAGGCGATCTACTGTGACCCTGAAAGGCGTGTGTGTGTGTGTGTGTGTGTGTGTGTGTGTGTGTGTATTGTGTCTGTGTGTGTCCCAGAGGCCCCAGGCAAGTCCATCAATTTGAAATCAATCTTAATTCACTGGCTACTAGGAATGCCTAAGATTGTGTGGATTAGTTATCCTTGCAGCAATCCAACCATGCCATCATTTGCGGTTGGGTCAAGTTGGAAACTGGGGAAGAGCAGTTTACACACACACACCTCAGTTTGTTCAATCAGTGCCCAAATGTCATTTTTCTGGACCTTGTACAAACAAATTTATTGAAAACATTTCTGAGTCATCCCTCACCATCTTTAAGATACCAGGGTAGTATGCAACTAGTTGTAATCACAGCAAGCGGATGCACAAATATGTGAGTTTCACTTCCTCTCAATTTCTTTCTTTCTTTCTTTCTTTCTTTCTTTCTTTCTTTCTTTCTTTCTTTCTTTCTTTCTTTCTTTCTTTCTTTTAAGATTAGTTTTCCACATCTTGACAGCTTCTGATTTTTTTTAAGTCATCGCGAAAATTCATAGCATTTTAGCGCGAATTTCTCAGAACATACACATCCTTGCATACCCTCCAACATTTCTCTGATGAAATAGGGACGTCCCCTTCCATAATGATCATTTCACTATTTATACCCCACACATCTGACTGGGTTGCCCCAGCCACTCAGGACAGCTCCCAACATACATAAAAACATAATAAAACATTAAACATTTTTTTAAAAAACCTTCCCTATACAGGATTGCCTTCAGGCGGCTCAGGGGCCCGATAACTCCATACCCTCCAACATTTCTCCAATGAAAATAGGGACGTCCTAAGGAAAAGCGGGACATTCTGGGATCAAATCAGAAACTGGGATGGCCTCTCTAAATCAGGGATATCCCTGGAAAATAGGGACAGCTGGAGGGTTTTGTCCTTGTATGCATTTTTGCCCAACACACACAGTTTTGCAAAGCAACCCATCCCCCCCCATAATGCATTTCTGTATTTTGTTGCCAGCAATATATGCATTTTTAGGGATTTTTGTAATCATTTCTCAGCTGGCACTGCAAAATGTCAAGGGATGGCTGTGCTTCAGTTTTTGCATTGTTTCAGAAAGCACAAATGAGTTAGGTTCCCCTTTCGAGGGTGAACCAAGTCAAATTTCTCCCCCATCCCTATTTTAAAGCACGAATGCAGGAATAAGACATTAGGACACTTGAGTAGTCAGAATACCTGATTGGAGGAATCAGTCTAAGCACTCTCCCACTCTTTCCCATGCATTCAGATAGAGCGGCCTGGCAACAGGATCATTGTCATAGCTGTCAACTGTCCCTTATTTGGCGGGAAACTCCCTTATCCCAGCGCTGTTTCCCGCTGCTGTCCCAGATTGACGATGTCCCTTAAATTTCCCGGGTTTCATGCTCGCCCAGCTCAGGAGGGAAGCAGCGGCTCAGGGTCCTCCGCCGCAAGAAAGAGCGCGCGCATGAGCTTTCCCCCCTCAGGAGCGTGTCGTGAGGAGACGGGTGGCGGGCAGGCAGCCCCTCTCTTGTGAGACTTCCGCAGCGCTGCCAGGGGAAGCCGGAGGTGGCAGCAGCGGCGGCGGCTGAGGAGGCGGCCTGAGGGAGGAGGAAGAGGAGGGGATGGGGAGGGACGCAGAAGGGCGGCGCTTCAGTGGCCACTGTGGCTCCACAACTGGGCTCGTGGGTGGCGTGGGTGAGAGTCTCTCTCCTTCCCTCTCTCTTGGGCAAGGAAGGCCGATGGAATTCCTCGCTCCAGGACGACAGCAGCCCAGACGTGCTGCTTAGCATACCTTCCAACTAAGCTACGAAAAATCCCTTATTTTTGGCTGCTGATCCCTTATTTTCGAGGCTGCTGGTCCCTTATTTTTAAATCTGTAAGTTGACATTTATGATCATTGTGGGTGGGCCAGCACAACCCCTCCATGCATTAGGATTCCTTGTTCAGGTCTCTTGTTCAAGCCTTCCCCCAACCTTCCCTTTCCTCATTACATTTTCATTCCACCTGCCACTCAAGGAGCTCACGGAGGGTTTTTTACTCTAAAATAAGGTTCGAAATCGGGGCGAGTCTTATACACGGATAGTGCTTATGTGGGACAGGCGATTGGTTGCAGCTGCAAGCAGAAGCTTATCATTTAGGTGGCTGATTGGTGGTTGCGTCAAGGGCTGTTGTGGATTGGCTGCCGCTGCGGCAATTGTGTGTGCAATTGGCGAGTGGGAAGACACTCCCCCCCCCCCGTGACACGATTGGCAGCGTTGGGTGAGTGATTTTCGGGGCATTCCCCTCCCCCCAAAGCTCCACAAATCTGGGCAATCCTCCCCCAAAAAAGCTCAACAACTCTGGGTGATCTCTCCCCATTTTCTTAATTTGGGGTCCCCCAAAGTAGGGGGCATCTTATACACGGAAAAAATCGTTAGATTGGACAGAGAGGAAAGCAACAGGCCTAATGCTACACCAACCTGGGCACTGCCCAGTCTGAGTGCTGAAACCAGGGTGGAATCTATGCACATATAAAAACCGTTGTGAAAATGCTTTTTTTTAAAAAAAGGATTTTTAAAAACACATTGAATTTTCCATAAGGCTCACCATCGCCATCCAGTGTCACGTTGTATATTGCACTTAAAACACACTTAAAATGTTTTATTTGCAGCTGTATAGCTGAGCCCCAGGAATAGCAAGCAAGAATAGCAAGTAATGCCACTGTTATGTAGAGCCTAGGACTTGCCGATCAGAAGGTCAGCGGTTCGAATCCCCGCAACGGGGTGAGCTCCCGTTGCTCGGTCCCTGCTCCTGCCAACCTAGCAGTTCGAAAGCACATCAAAGTGCAAGTAGATAGATAGCTAGCACTCTGGCGGGAAGGTAAACTGCGTTTCTGTGCGCTGCTCTGGTTCGCCAGAAGCAGCTTAGTCATGCTGGCCACATGACCCAGAAGCTGTACGCTGGCTCCCTCAGCCAATAAAGCAAGATGAGCGCCGCAACCCCAGAGTCGGTCACGACTGGACCTAATGGTCAGGGGTCCCTTTACTATAAGTAAAACGTAGCAGAATGCCATCCTTGATCTTTGGAATATTTATTGCATTTCGAACTTCAGGTGAATTTGCAACAGAAACTTAAATAAGTTTTCCCAAAGAGCTGTATTCAGATCTCTCACCCTGACTTCGTTTTTGCAGCTCCTTTGACAGACACATCTGGCGAGCGACTGCAATACCCACTATGATCGGAAGAGGGTAGCATTAAACTTCTAATTACGTGGAAGAGTCTTCCTACAAACCTGGCAAATGTCGAAAGGGGAAGGGAAAAAGCTTCAGCCTTGGTGGGAAAGATTCCAAAAGCTTTGCTAAATAACATTTCCTGAACACAAATCCTACGGTTTGGTTTGTTAAAACCAGAATCTCTCCTCAATTCTGACAGAGTAAATCCGTAATCTGGAATTACAGACGTTTTCATGGTGTCATGTCGCATTATCTTCACGCAGGGAGGCTGAATGGATTGGTCCAGGAATCGGGTAGGGTGAAGTGATGCCGCTAGCTCTTTAAATACTTCCCCCAAACATATACAGCCACGGGTTTGGTTCAGGGATCGAGGGCCTTGTTGAGAATGCAAATGGAAATCAGATTGGAAATAAAGCTGGTCGGAATTAATTTGGTCCAAATCGGACTTTTCTTAGCCAACTTTCCAATTTCCTCCTCTAAAGACCTGGTTGGGCAGCTGACATGAGAGGAAATCTTTGTTACTAGTCGGCCGCAGCGCAAGCTCGTCACCAAACGGTTCGTGGCAAGAGACTGGAACTGGCGAAAAGGCTTCCCGTAATATTGGCAGGGCCACAATCTCCTCTGTGTGGCATCGCCCGGGCCAGTTTTTGCGAGGCGTGAAACAAGTGGCCCTTCGATAAGAGCAGGAGAGCTTTCTGGGGAGTTAGGGGCTATGGTTTCCAGTGGCATCCTGGGTTTCTCTGACCACCCACACTTGACTGGAGCTTGCCTGTGCTTGCTGTTTATCAAGGTCCTTCACATATCACAGAATTGGCCCAGACGTGGCTCATATTGGTCTGATTAGTAAAATGCAGACTGAGCCAAAAGGCAGGATTTAGTCAAAAGACTGTGCAATGTTTCCCCCCTCCTCCCCTCTCCACTGGGATGCTAAGTTTTATATATATAATTGGGGGTGGGGAGACGGCTTGTTTTCAGTTCTGCAAGAACTGAACTCGGTCGGCGTGGGGTTGAAAATGCTGGGGGTCAGAATTCATCAGTCCTTATCATTTCTGCTTTTAAAACAATGTGGTTTCTAGTCCTTATGAACCCAGTGTTTAGAGGAACTCTTAGAGTAAGCCAGCACTGCTCACTTTATTAGACCCTGACTGGGCTTCCTAGTTAAGTTCCTAAGTTAAGAGTTCCTGGTTTTCTTTCAGTGTTTCTGATGGGCCTCATGTTGAGAAGCATTATCCTCATTGAGACAGCAATTTATAAGGAGTATATATGACACAAGGGTTAAACCACAGATCCTAGGAGTTGCCGATCAGAAGGTCGGTGGTTCGAATCCCCGTGACGGGATGAGCTCCCGTTGCTCAGTCCCTGCTCCTGCCAACCTAGCAGTTCGAAAGCACGTCAAAGTGCAAGTAGATAAATATAGCGGGAAGGTAAACGGCTTTCTGTGTGCTGCGCTGGTGCCGGCTCGCCAGAGCAGCTTTGTCACGCTGGCCACGTGACCTGGAAGTGTCTCCGGACAGCGCTGCCCCCGGCCTCTTAAGTGAGATGGGCGCACAACCCTAGAGTCAGACACGACTGGCCCGTATGGGCAGGGGTACCTCTACCTATATATGACACAAGGGACGCGGGTGGCGCTGTGGGTTAAACCACAGAGCCTAGGACTTGCCAGTCAGAAGGTTGGCGGTTCGAATCCCCGCGACAGGGTGAGCTCCCGTTGCTCAGTCCCTGCTCCTGCCAACCTAGCAGGTCAAAGTGCAAGTAGATAAATAGGTACTGCTCCGGCGGGAAGGTAAACGGCACTTTCGTGCGCTGCTCTGGTTCGCCAGAAGCGGCTTAGTCATGCTGGCCACATGACCCGGAAGCTGTACACCGGCTCCCTCGGCCAATAAAGCGAGGTGAGCGCCGCAACCCCAGAGTCGGTCACGACTGGACCTAATGGTCAGGGGTCCCTTTACCTTTACTTTTACCTTTATATATGACACAAAGTAAATTTTGATATATTTTTGGGAGAAATGAAGGGAAGGTCGGAGGTCAGTGGTCATGCCTCATCTGGGCTACAGGCATGAACATGACAGAAGGAGTTGATGGTCCCTCTCAGAGCCTGGGCCTGGGCAGACAGAGGTTGCCACGGTGATGGGGTGTGGGTTTGAAGTGTCAGGAAGAGAGATTCTTTAGCAAGGTGTGCTGGGAAGAAGAAGTGGGGGGGGGATAGAGAGAGACGAAAGATTGGGATCCATCTTGGGCAGGTTGGCCGAAGGCAGTCCGGGAGAGAAGCCTGGGAGTTCAGGGCTGCACTGCTGTGGGGGACAAGCCCCTCTTGAAATGACCATGCTGTAAGATCTGGACTCTCTCCATGCAGAATGAAGGTGTAAATAGGTGAATAAACCATATTTCTTAAAGCTACAACAGGCTCTGCTGTGTCTCGGTTCTCTAAAGGAGCACAGACCCTGGGTGAGTGCCTGGAACCCCCTGGAATCTTGCAGAGAGTGGGGATGGCGCCCAACTTTTGTAATACCAGGAAACCTCACCCTTATTTCCCCCTCAATATTCCTCCGTTGCAAGACATCTGACAGTCGCGGGATAGGGGAAAATCCTTCTGGTGCAGCTTCTCCTATCAATGCACCCATGCGTTCTGATCTCTCTCTTGTTAAAGGTCCAGCTCTGGGACAAACGGATCAAAATGCAATGGGCACAATGGTGGAAATGCATTTTCATTCAGAAGCCAGAAGGAGGGTGAGCAGAGGGAGATCTGGGTGCCAGTAGAGTTTCAGTGCTTCGGGGGGCAGCGTGATATTGTCTCAAAGGCAGAAGCATAGCTCAGGGGGCACAGATATTCCCCACTCCCTATTATTATTACTTTGTGGTTCCATTATGCCAGGGCTGGGGAAGCTGAGGCTCCATTGCCCATTGCCCCCTGCCAGTGTGGTCGATGACCACGGATGATGGGAGTTGTAGTACAGCAACATCGGGAGGGTCACACAGTGTGGTGTGAGAGTCATTGTGGTGTAGTGGTTAAGAGCGGTAGTCTTGCAATCTGGGGAACCGGGTTCGCGTCTCCGCTCCTCCACATCCAGCTGCTGGGTGACCTTGGGCCAGTCACACTTCTCTGAAGTCTCTCAGCCTCACTCACCTCACAGAGTGTTTGTTGTGAAGGAGGAAGGGAAAGGAGAATGTTAGCCGCTTTGAGACTCCTTAAGGGGAGTGAAAGGCGGGATATCAAATCCAAACTCTTCTTCTTCTTCTCCACCCTTGCACTATGCCTTTGGTGGTACTGTGATGCCTTCTGACAAAACAGGAGAATTTTGGTGATGGATTCTGAACAAGGAAACTATAGCTCTAGCTCTGTATCTAGATAGATTTAGATAAAAAGGAGTGCCTACCTTAAAAAAGAAAGTGGTGCTGTTGTTCTTTGCTGCTGCCTGGGCTGCCATTATACAAGGAAGCAGCAACAAGGAGTACCGTACTTTTCCGTGTATAAGACGCTCCGTGTATAAGACGCCCCCTATTTTTGGGGACTCCAAATTAAGAAAACACCCCTCAGCACTACCCGTGTATAAGACGAGCCCCAATTTAAAACCTCTTTTTTTGGCCAAAACCCCAAACCCCTAGTCTTATACACGGAAAAATACGGTAGGTAGAAGAGAGGTAGATAAATTAAAATGTTACAACAACTTCTGTGCCAAAAGGATGTATATATGCTGGAAGCTGTCCAGCGTTTGCAAGAAGTTCTGTGAGGAATAATATTAGAAATATTGCAAAAATGGAGAAGGAGACGTGATATGTTAAGAATGTAAAGGCAATATTAATTTAGGAAATGCGTAAGAAGTGATTAAGACGGAGGACTGTCAGAGGTGCTGATGGAAGTCCAATAAGAATGTATTTGTGATAAATTGTGTGGTATGTTTTATAATTTTGTCTGTTAAAAACATATATATATATATATATATATATATATATATATATATATATATGCAGGTTTTGGTGTCTTCGGGTGTCTTCCCGTGTAAGAGTTGGGGTGTCTAGGCGACGTTTCGCCTAGACACCCCAACTCTTACACGGGAAGACACCCGAAGACACCAAAACCTGCATTCCTGTACCCGTGAAAATCTACGAAAGCATATATATATATATATATATATATATATATATATATATATATATATATATATAAAAGGAAGCTGCCCAGAGTGGCTGGGGCAACCCAATCAGATGGGTGGGGTGCAATTATTATTATTATTATTATTATTGATTTGGGGTTTTTTTTAAAGAAAACAAATTCCTTCTTGCAGAAGTACACAGGAGTTCCTGTTCAAAACAATCACCCCAATTTGTCACACTGTGCCGCCGCCTCCCCAGAACGGATGCACATTCATAGTATACAAAGATTTTGGGGCACATCCAGAAGTACCAGGAATTAAGATGCCTTTCAGCCGCTCAGCCATTGCTTAAGCACTTTTAAAATTCCATGGGAGGTTCTTACACATATGTTTAATGCCCTCTGAAATCAGTCAGTACAGTTTAAAGAAGTGCTTGAATTGGCCAGGCGAAAACCTTCATTTGTGTTGACCCGTGTAGACGACTGCTCCCTTCTCCCTCAGACTTTTCTGAAACATGTAAGGGGTTTTGTCTCAGTCCTCCACCCAAACTTCCCGAAATAAATTTGATGAAAAGAACCCTGCTTCTTTAAGCTGCCCCAATTTCCAGAGTCAAAGGAACTGGAGCATTATGCTGTTTTGATTTTGTAGATCTCAAGGTGGATAATTTAACCTTGAATTATGTATCAAAATCCCCTGTTTCAGCATAAAGGCTTCCTATGTGAGCATTTAATGAATAAGACCCTTATGGCTGCAGAGAAGCTAGATTTATACATTCCATTAAACATGCTCTTCACAGGCTAATTAGCCGGTAATTTCACCCTTGCTTGTAATATACACCAGTTTATGGTCAATAATAGTAAAATGTATGTAAACCATGCTCTTTATTAATAAACATTATGTGCTTCTAGCTTTCCAATAAAGTAATGGATGACTCTTCTCCCGCTCATTGCCTCGGTGCTGTCAAAAAGTCAAGAAATTGGAAATATCCATCGAATGCTTGGATGTGAAAAGGGAAATTATGCGCAAGATGTACAGGTTCTACTGGGTGTCTTCATACCATCATGT
This sequence comes from Podarcis liolepis, assembly GCF_965112155.1. NCBI lineage: Eukaryota > Metazoa > Chordata > Lepidosauria > Squamata > Lacertidae > Podarcis > Podarcis liolepis. The sequence goes on from NC_139554.1 coordinate 125,052,946, forward strand.
TTCGCATCATCATGACATCTGAAGAAGGCAGGCTCTCTGGTCCAGCCTTATCCCTCTGATCACCTGCTTCCTAGGGCAACAGGCTCCCCTTGGCCTGGATGGCCCATTTGGTCATGCCAAAGAAGGATGTATGGCCACACAAGGAAGAGGAGCGGGAATATCACATCCCCCCAGAAACAACAAATGGCTGTCTTACTTCTGGCAAAATGTCTTAGGGCAGATCTACACTCATGGTTTTTCACATTAAGGAATGGTTTTGATAACATAGATGGACACATGATGTCCTACTGTTTACATTCATAATGCTTTATTACCTTGTCTCTCCCCCCCCCCCGCTTAATTTTTAATCGTTTTATGCTCCACATTTCTGTGAAACCTGGCCCACGAGAACGATCCTGATAAGGATCTGGTCCATGGAGCCAAAATCCTTTGCAATCCCTGCCTCAGAACCTAGACTAAGGGTCAAGCTAAATGATCTATGAAATGCACAATTACATTTCCATGAGAAGGACTGGGAAACTCCGCTCTACAAAGCTACTCTTTGGAGAGGGAAACACCTTCCGGCATGCTGTGGTCCCGATCCATACCAGGACTACTGCAGGTGCCTTTTTATTATTTAATACACTGATGGCCAAACTTGGCCCTCTAGCTGTTTTGGGACTACAACTCCCATCATCCCTAGCTAACAGGACCAGTGGTCAGGGATGATGGGAATTGTAGTCCCAAAACAGCTGGAGGGCCAAGTTTGGCCATCATTGATTTAATGGAAATGGGATTGCTCCTTTAGCATTTAGTCTAGTTTCTCCTGACAACACTGTTTTCTGGAGCTGAGCACTTAAAACATTTCCCCAAGGAGCTCTCCAGGCTACAAATTCTATGACTTGTGCTTTCTCACACACACTTCAGCACTGCCTGACAATTGGGAAGCAAGATTGGAAAGGCGCCGTGATGCTGATTTCACAGTGAATCTCCTTCCAGTTCTAATTCCACAAACAACCATATTTTTCGGTCTATAGGACGCACCCCCCCCCCAAATTAAGGGGAAGTGTGTGTGCGTCCTATGGAGCGAATGCAGGCTCCTTGGCTTCAGCGATAGCAATGCAAAGCCTCCAAAGCGCAGAGGGAGCGCTCCATCCACGCTCCGGAGGCTTCGCATTGCTTTCGCTGAAGCCTTCGGAACGCAGTGCGAGTTCCCGCTGCGTTCTGGAGGCTTCAGGTTCAGCAAAAGGAACCCGAAGCCTGCGGAGTGCAGTGGCAACTCTCACTGTGCTTGGAAGGCTTCAGGGATGGCCACCGGAAGCCTTTGGAGTGCAGCGCGAGTTCCCGCTGCGCTCCGCAGGCTTCGGGTTCCTTTTGCTGAAGCCAGGAGAGCAAGACTCTCCTGGCTTCAGCAGAGAGGGAGAGCTGCGCAGCGCCCCTTCAGCCAAGTGGGAGGAGAAATGGAAGGGGCTCCGTTTCTCCTGCCGCTTTGCTGAAGGGGCGCTGAGCAGAGAGGGGGAGAATTCCCCCCCCTTGTTCTCCCCCTCTAAAACAAGGTGCATCCTATGGTCAGGTGCCTCCTATAGAGCGAAAAATACGGTACATCAATTTGTTGATTTGTTGAAGAATTGTCAATCACCCTTCCCAAAGAGTCCCAGGGCGGGTTACAATATGAATAAAAACACAGCCATAAGTAACATTAAAAAGCAGATTGACAATGGGTGACAATGCAGAAGCGGATAACAACCAGATCATCATTATCATAATAGGTGGAGAGCTTTAGACTCCAAGTCATCTAAATTAGGTGCTCCTAGTTTAATTTTTTAAAAATGATAAACACCTGAAAGCTGTTTCCTTTCTTGTCCTAGCAGAACTCTCTGTCTCTCTTTCTCTCTCCCCTCTCCAATCACAAGGGCTGTAAGAAATGATGTCAGAGGCTTCTGCCCAACCCCAGCTCTCTTGCCATCCAGCACCCCTTTTACAAGTTTGTTTACAGGGTTTGTTGAGAAATGGAATCCAGACATGGAAAAGAAAGAAAGGCAGCAATGCCCATCAACTTTGGTGGGTGGCTCAAATATGTTATTTTACACATCACTTGGGAAGACAGGCAAACTAATATCAGTGTACTGGAAGAAGCAAAGATCACCAGTATTGAAGCAATGATTCTTCAACATCATCTTCATTGGACTGGTCATGTTGTGTGGATGCCTGATGATCGTGTGGTGAGAGCCAGTGTGGTGTAGTGGTTAAGAGCGGTAGTCACGTAATCTGGGAAACCGGGTTCGTGTCTCCGCTCCTCCACATGCAGCTGCTGGGTGACCTTGGGCCAGTCACACTTCTGTGAAGTCTCTCAGCCCCACTCACCTCACAGAGTGTTTGTTGTGGGGGAGGAAGGGAAAGGAGAATGTTAGCCACTTTGAGACTCCTGAAGGGGAGTGAAAGGCGGGATATCAAATCCAAACTCTTCTTCTTCTTCTCTTCTTCGTCTTCCAAAGCAACTACTCTATTCCGAACTTAAAAATGGAAAGTGCAATGCTGGTGGTCAACGAAAGAGGTGAAAGACTGTCTCAAGGCAAATCTTTAAAAATGTAGTATAAACACTGACAACTGGGAAACACTGGCCTGTGAGCGCTCCAGTTGGAGAACAGGCTTTACCAAAGGTGTCATGGGCTTTGAAGACACTCAAACTCAGGACGCAAGGGAGAAACGTGCTAAGAGGAAGGCACGCTTGGCAAATCCACACCGTGATCAACTCCTGCCCGGGAACCAATGTCCCCACTGTGGAAGGATGTGTGGATCCAGAATTGGCCTCCACAGTCACTTATGGACTCACTGTTAAAACCGTGTTTATGGAAGACAATCTTACTCAACTACGAGTGATCGTGAAAGAAGAAATTATTGGGACTTGTACCGCTAAGAGTAGACACCTATGGCCAGAAAGTGTCGCTGGCCCACCCCCTCCTGCCTGCCTCCTTCCTTGCAACCAGTCCAGGCAGTGGCACTGTGGCCACCTTCCTACTCCTCCTTCATCTCAGTGTTGTCCTAGTAATACTCAGGGAGGATTGGGTCGAATTAGTTGGCTCTGCTTGGCGTTCGCTCCAGCTCTGCCTGTCACTGTGTCAAGGAGCTGTCAAGGAGCCAGGTCAACCGCGGGGGCAGGCACAGAATGCAACCAGCTCCTTATTAACAGAAAATGACAACACAACAAGAGTCCTCTGGGTCTACTTAATCCAGATAAGACGTTGCTGAAACTGACCACTGGCTCCGCCCTTCCTCCTCTAGCCTTTCATTCTGGATCCCACCCAAGCAGACGAAAGCTGTGTCGAGAGGGCAAGCTCATCCTCTGGGCCTGTCTGGCCCATTGCTCAGCAAAGTGCAGGACTCTCCTTGATCTACCTCGATCGCGGTGTCAGAGGGTGTCAGGGTCTGAGCAGAGGAGGAATGGTGGAGACCACCTCCCCAGCTTGACCCTTCCAGGGAGGAGGAAGAGGAAGACAGTTTAGATGTACAACAGGGGTTTGAGGGAGGTCACATCTCAGAGGCAGATGAGGGGAAAAGTTGGGAAACAATGGGAGAGGAGGAGGCGGAAGCACCAGGGGGACGACAGCTGATGGACACAGTGTCTTTAGAAAGCATTCCAGACCTCCCCCATCTCCCAGAACCCGGTGAGCCTTGAAAGTAGAAGAGCAAAGAGCTCAAAGACAGAAGGCATGTATGTAGCAGCACCCGTAGGAGAGAGGATGAGAATGATGAATGAGGAGAGACAAGGGGTGGAGATTCACTCGGGACGCCATTATCCAAGAGGCTGGGTTCTATAGCCTCTCTCTGTAAATACTGAATAAAAGGGGGATGGTAAGAAACATTTCCTTGTCTTTGTACATTCCTGGGCAACCAGCCGGCAGTCACTGGCAGCAGTCTGACAGAGGGGGAGCAGAGCCAGCAGGACTGGAACTGTCCTGCTGTTGTGGAGCAAGGCCAATGTGCTGGTCCCAAGGGTTAACCATATGGCGAGGTCCAAGTCCAGTCCAAGGTCGAGGGTGTGGTATGGAGGCTGCCCGTCAAAGCTGAAGCGGGGTCCAAGGCAGGGAGTCGGGTGAGGCCAGGAACTCTGGCAGAAGAGCAGGACAGGGTGCAGGCAGGAACAGGTTACCAACAATGCTGCTCCCGCAACTTGGAACTGGGGCTAGCTGGCTTTTATCTGCCCCGAGGCATAGGGCAGCCCCGGTCCACAGGTGACTCGCCTCTCCTGGCCTGAAGGCGAGCACTCCTCCTGCGGGAACTTAGTTCCCTCCACCTCTCTGCCCCGAGCCTCTGCAGCTCAGGAGAGGCTGGAGGGTGACCGGACCCAGAGGCAACCTCAGCTTCCTCTGATGGGGCTGAGAGTGGAGCACCTGCAGGCAATGGGTCCTCCATCATGGCAGGAGCCAGAGCAGACTCAGCTGATGCCTGCACCTGAGGATCCAGCACAGGTGAGGACCCTTCAGGCTCAGGCCCCAGCCCCGGCTCAGCTGGTTGTGGAGGCGGGGACTCCTGCGATTCCTCAGGTTCAGCCTCCGAGTCTGAATCCCAGGCCATCATAGCCAACTTCTGACTCCTCTCTATCTGAGTCTGAGCTCACACTGTGGCTCTCAGCCTCTAACCCTGTCCCAGAAGGCCCTCTTTCTCCTTACCCGCTCGATTGCTCTCAAACCCCCTGCTTCTAGCACCTCCCAGCTCATCCTTTCAGCAGACTGCTCTTCAGTGTCCCACCTCCAGGATCTAAATCATCATTTTCTGTGCCCTCCATGGGGGGCTTGGGCTCCCACCACCCTTCCTCATCCAGCGAGTTCCTGACACAGTGGCTACACCAATTGCTGGGGTCTCTAATTTCCATCTTACCTGCCCCGCCACTGGTGCGAGCCATATCATATCAGCATAGGTAGAAAGCTCTTCTTGTTCTTCTTTTACAGGCCAGAACTGCATACATCATTAATGACACATATTGTTCTGCTGGAGAGGAACAATCACATCATTTCTCCATTTTTGTAGTGTTGTCCATTTTCTAGCGAAACGGTTTGCCTTTAGAATTCGGTTGCTATTCCAGCAATAGCCACACGCAGTGACCAGATGTTTTCAAACTGTTGTCACACTATAGACAAGGAAGGCCTGAATAACTTTTTGTCTGTGTTTTGTTTGCGACCATGGAAGCCAAAGCCTAGGTGATGAATGTCTCCTCCTAGGCAGCCGCCATTTTGTTTGTGAGGGAAATGCTTCCATTAGTATGCATACGAGTGCGCTCTGATTTCTTTCGGTTTCTAGCAAACATGACCCAAAGAAAGAAATTAAATTATCTATCAGGTTAAGACAAGCAATCTCTTTTACCACAGCTGTATAACTAACTTATGTCTAATTGTTTGGAATCTTCAGAAGGGTTTGAGCATTTTTTTATTGTCTCCCTCGCCACACAATAGGCTGGGCAAGTTAAAGAGCTCTAAGTTTTCAAAGGCGAAAGCATTTGAGTGTCTGCCAGAACATATCTGTTTTAACAAACAAGCTTCAGGGTACTTATTAGTTGGCTGTGGTTTGCAAGCCATGAAGCCCCTGGAGTCAGATCTGCTGATCAAATAGTTAATTTCTGTATATCACTGAGGCCATTAGATGAAAAGTGAAGCTCAACTACATATAAATATGGGTTTCGGTTATACCGCTGTAAAAGACTTTCGGCTTGGAACTCCAGCAAATGAAATATTAAACATTAGTATAACCAATGCTTGGCTTAGAGCAGGGTTTCCCAAACTTAGGTCTCCAGTTGTTTTTGGACTACAGTTCCAATCATCCCTGACCACTGGCCCTGCTAGCTAGAGATGATGGGAGTTGTAGTCCAAAAATAGCTAGAGACTCAAGTTTGCGAAACCTGGCTTAGAATCTCCTGATGGGGAACAGAGTGCCTTAGAACTTTGGGACTGAGTGCAAAATTGCTTTAATTGTCAGGAGGAGATGTCAGTGTGATGGCCTGGGATTCGGACTCAGATGCTGAATCTGAGGGATCCCAGCCTGCACAGGATTCCCCGCCTCCAGAACCAGCTGATCCGGGGCTGGGGCATGAGCCTGAAGGGTCCTCACCTGTGCAGGATCCTCAGGTGCAGGCATCAGCTGAGTCTGCTCTGGCTCCTGAGGTGATGGAGGTGTTCCACTCTCAGCCCCGTCAGGGGAAGCTGAGGTTGCCTCTGGGTCCGGTAACCCTCCAGCCTCTCCTGAGCTGCAGAGGCTCAGGGCAGAGAGGCGAAGGGAACTAAGTTCCCGCAGGAGGAGTGCTCGCCTCCAGGCCAGGAGAGGCGAGTCACCAGAGGATTGGGGTCGCCCTATGCCTCAGGGAAGAGATGGCCAGCCCCAGTCCCAAGTTGCAGGAGCAACATTGTTGGTTGCTAGTTCCTCCCTGAACCTTGTCCTGCTTTCCTGCCTGAGCTCCTGACCCGCCCTGGCTCCCTGCTTGCAAGCCTGTTCCTGACTTCACCCGACTCCCTGCCCTGCGCCCAGCTCCAGCTACTACGGACTGCCTCCACGATGCACTTTTGACCACGGACTGGACTTGGACCTCGTCTCTTGGGTAACCCACGGGACCAGCACAGTCAGAAGCTGAACAGGTAACAGGGTTTAGTGAGCTGGGAGAATCCGTGGCAGAGAGAAGTGTAGAATCAGAGGCAGAAGCTGAAGCTGGCAAGTTGGAAGAGGGAGGTCAAGAGGCACAGATGAGTCAGGATGCTGAAGAGCTATGGGTGGCTCCCCTTCCTGCTGCGACAAGCTCCCCTCCCAGAACCAGGAGAGGCATGAAAAGGGCAGAGGAGAGATCAGCTGCACACAGTCGCAGTCTCCAATTGCTTGGAAAAAGGCCCGGAGAGGAGGGAGGTTAGCCGGTTATGGGGAGGCAGGGACCTTTAGTCTCAGCAACTGATTTCATGGAGGAAGACCCACAGGGAACAAGCAACATTTAGAAGACACAATGTTAGTTCCCCACAGTCCAGAGATTGCTCTGTGCGATTTTCTGGTGCACATAAGCAAGATTAGACCAGGCTGAATTTACGGTGAAGACAGTCATTGTCACCCCTGTAGCCTTTTCCTTCCCCCTACACTCAGGTGAGCAGAGGTCCATGGATGAGCCCAGAATTGATGTAGGCCTTTGTACACATTCATTGCTTAGTGCAGATGACTTCCCAACTTCTTGAACTATAGATCCCTATATTATGTGCTGCAAAGCACATAATAACACAGCAATTTGGCAGCTCTGGATTTGGTCAAGGTAGACGACCACTATATACACTGACTTGATATCCAAGGAAGAAAGGTGAGATAGAAATGCAATCTTGTATCCTTTTCATCAGCTGATGCCAATTCCCAACTGGTCTCGAATTCTGGATCCCATACATGGCCCAAACATCTGCACAAGGCTCAGCAAATGTAACATATATTGAAGGAGATGACCAAATGATTCTGCAAACAATTCTCCCCCAATCAATTTGATCTGTCCCAGCAAGCACTTAATTAAGTAAATTTTTAACTGATTGCTCTTCATGGCTTATCCATCCATAAGCAGACATCAGTTGTTACTAATTAGTCTGTGACTCAAAAATTCTTTGACAAATTGTTTATAGGACTGGATTTCATGCTGCGAGTTGCTCATGAATAACTCACTGTGACTACCGCTCCAAGTGTTTGTTATTTGTGGTGAGTGGCTGGTCTCAACAAGTCATCTGGTTTCCTTGCCAACCGGGGAGTCAATGTCCATCAATTGATAGAACATTGGAGATGGCTGAATGATTACTCAGCAGCACATATTCTCCCACACCCCCTTCTTTTTCCACTTCCAGAGTTTTCGGGAACAGATTTTCCCTCAAAAATGGTTTTCAGGGGGGACTTTTAAAAGTTTGAGAAACTCTTTAGCCCAACAAATGTTCAGATTGCATAGCTCCATTTACTGATAACTGTAGTACACAATAGGGAACTTTATTTTAGCTTTATTTAAGCAAAGACATTGTTGTGTTTCAAGAGTGGCCAGTGAGCTGCAGCTGGCAGAGGAGTGTGGCCGCGATGGCGCAGCTATGTGGTCATATTTGGTGAAGAGGCAACAGATTGGTTCCATCTGTGTGCTCATGCATTGCCAACTTTCTGCCTCCCCCCCTGCCCCTGGTGGCAGTTGGAGTTTAAATGCATCAGCAGAAGTGTTGGTGCTGGCCTTTAAAGTCTTAAAGGGCATCTGCCTGGTATATACCTGAAGGAGCGTCTCCACCCCCATCATTCAGCCCTGAGGTCCAGCTCCGAGAGCCTTCTGGTGGTTCCCTCCCTGCCAGAAGTGAGGGTACAAGGAACCAGGCAGAGGGGCTTCTTGGTAGTGGCACCCACCCTGTAGAACGCCCTCCCTTCAGGTGTCAAGGAGATGAGTAACTATATACGGCCTAGGACCCTTGTACCTATGGGACTGCCTCTCCTGGTATGTCTAACGGAGGACCTTACGGTCTTCAAACAAAAACATCTTGGAGGTCCCGGGCCACAGAGAGGTTAGGCTGGCCTCAACCAGAGCCAGGGCTTTTTCGGCTGTGGCTCCGATCTGGTGGAACGCTCTGCCACAAGAAATTAGGGCCCAAGGGACTTGACATCTTTCCGCAGGGCCTGCAAGACAGAGCTGTTCCACCAGGCCTTTGGCCAAGGCACAGCCTGATCCCCTCCTTTGGTAATCCTTACAGAACTCTAGCCTAATGGTTGCCATTAATTTGATTTTTGAATTGATTTTAGAATGAATTGATTTTAGAATGCGGTATTACTTTTACTGTTAGCCGCTCTGAGCCCTGCTTCGGCTGGGGAGGGCGGGATATAAATCAAATTATTATTATTGTTATTGTTACCTTTAGAAGACATCTGAAGGCTGCCTTGTATAGGGAAGCTTTTTAATGTTTAATGTTTTATTATGTCTTTATATATGTTGGAAGTTGCCCAGAGTTGCTGGGGCAACCCAGTAGGATTGGTAGGGTACAAATAAATTATTATTATTTCTATGACTTTGATAATGGAAAATTTTATATATATATATATGCAGGTTTTGGTGTCTTCGGGTGTCTTCCCGTGTAAGAGTTGGGGTGTCTAGGCGACGTTTCGACGAGGTCTCACTCGTCATCTTCAGGCTGGTGCTTTCGGCTTCTTGTTACTGGAACAGAGCAGGATCTCAGTGTTTGAGTTCCTATAAATACTGTTGAGGGGGTGTGGTGTATAGCCTCCAACGTTCTGGGCAGAGAGGAAGTTCCCAGGTTAGTGTGCCTTTTCTTCTTTTGTTCCTTAATTACTTGAGGGATATCTTGAGTGATTTCTTGAGTGATATTCTGAGTACCACTTAGGTGGGTCATTAAGTGTGGATTAGTTGCTAAAGCTTTCGTGTCTTGGCCTCTTGAGCTTGTGAAGAGTTTTTCTGAGAAGATGGCTGTACTGCACTTAGTTGTGCTCTGGCTTGGCTTCGTGTATAGGGGCGAGCTGTGGTTTTGTGCCCTGTGCCAGCCAGATCTGTGTAGGGATTACACGAAATTAATTTTGCAGATTCCAAATTGCTCTTTAACATGGAACATCACCACAAGAGAATAATCATGGAAGCCATCGAGATAGAGAAACACCCTCACAACATGAACAAGCGTGACGACACGTCCCGCCTGCCAGACATCTGGAAATTAGCCCTCCCCACAAAAACCGACACCAGAACCAGAGGCACACAGAACGCCATCACCAATCAACCACACCAGACCCAAACCCAGACCCTCTCCACAGATAAATTACAGACACCATCCAGTAGCCAAACCATAGTGGCACCTCCGGATGCTGCACCCCCCTGCAATCCCTACACAGATCTGGCTGGCACAGGGCACAAAACCACAGCTCGCCCCTATACACGAAGCCAAGCCAGAGCACAACTAAGTGCAGTACAGCCATCTTCTCAGAAAAACTCTTCACAAGCTCAAGAGGCCAAGACACGAAAGCTTTAGCAACTAATCCACACTTAATGACCCACCTAAGTGGTACTCAGAATATCACTCAAGAAATCACTCAAGATATCCCTCAAGTAATTAAGGAACAAAAGAAGAAAAGGCACACTAACCTGGGAACTTCCTCTCTGCCCAGAACGTTGGAGGCTATACACCACACCCCTTCAACAGTATTTATAGGAACTCAAACACTGAGATCCTGCTCTGTTCCAGTAACAAGAAGCCGAAAGCACCAGCCTGAAGATGACGAGTGAGACCTCGTCGAAACGTCGCCTAGACACCCCAACTCTTACACGGGAAGACACCCGAAGACACCAAAACCTGCATTCCTGTACCCGTGAAAATCTACGAAAGCAAATATATATATATATATATATATATATATATATATATATATATATATATATATATATATATTGGTACCTCGGGTTAAGTACTTAATTCGTTCCGGAGGTCCGTACTTAACCTGAAACTGTTCTTAACGTGAAGCACCACTTTAGCTAATGGGGCCTCCTGCTGCTGCTGCACCGCCGGAGCACGATTTCTGTTCTTATCCTGAAGCAAAGTTCTTAACCTGAAGCACTATTTCTGGGTTAGCGGAGTCTGTAACCTGAAGCGTATGTAACCTGAAGCGTATGTAACCCGAGGTACCACTGTATGTGTTTATATGTATGTATGTGTGTGTGTGTGTGTGTGTGTGTGTGTGTGTATGTGTATATATATATATATATATATATATATATGTATTTTACACACCCACACCCCTCTAAGTTTATTATAGGAAATGCATGCTGGATAGGAAAAATCCTAGTTCTAGCGAACAAAGGTGGGGGCGAGAATAGCCATGCTTGCTCTTTCTTCTCTGCAAGAGTGAGACAAAGGATGCTATTCGCTTGTTTCAAGAGAGGCTCAAATATCGATTTTCTACAAGTCACAAAGTCAGAGAAACCACATTTTCATAAGCAGGTATTTAAGCGCCTTCAAGAAAGATAGTCAAACATGGTGGAGGGAAATTATTTTTCTAGGGGAGTGAAAATCTATAGCTGTAGATTTGTCATTTGGCAATGCAGCTATTACAAAGGCAGGGTTCACAGGTTCAGATCCTAAGAAGGCATCACCGGGGAATAATTAATGTTGTGACACTTGGTACAGAGGAAGAGGAGTGAACTTTAAATGGAGACCGCCCTCTGAAGAACCATTGCAGGGTTCATTTGATCGTAAGTATGATGATAATAATAAGACAGGTTGCAACAAAACACCAGGTAAGCTTTTATGATACGGAGAGAACATTGTTCTGCAGTGGAGTACTGAACTGGCCTGCTGTCAGGTATTTTTAGGCCTATAAGATATTTTGCAATTCCCACAGGAAATGGAATCCTGGGAACAGAACATCAAACATATGAAACTGTAGGGAAATGGTGGATTTAGGGTGCTATAAAATCATCTCCCCCTCCTCCTCCTGCTCCTCCTTCTTCTTCTTTGGTGATCACTCGTAGCCGAGTAAGATTGTAAGATTGGAGCACTCGCAGTCAAGTGTTTCCCAATTGTTGGTGTTTATACAACATTTTTTAAGATTTGCCTTGAGACAGTCTTTAAACCTCTTTTGTTGACCACCAGCACTACACTTTCCATTTTTAAGTTCAGGCAATTTTGCAATTCCCACAGGAAATGGAATCTTGGGAACAGAACATCAAACTTATGAAACTGTAGGGAAATGGTGGGTTTAGGGTGCCATAAAATACGACAGGCCTGGCTCATGGTTTGAGTGCCCTATGGCGAAGTGCGAGCTGTGGGCTCCCTCCTCTGTTTGTGTGGGTCTCCTTGGGGGCAATAGCAAGTGGCTATGAGTCACCATGTAACATTTCCCACAATGCCCCAGAGTGATGTTACATCAGATGCCCCAGGGCATTGTGGGGAATCTAAAGCAGCATCAGATAGTAGTAGTAGGCATAGAGAAAGAATTGTGGGAAAATAGGGGCTTCAAGTCCCTGCTACAACCAAGGAAACCCATATAAGAGAGAAAGCACAGAAATGCTTGGAGGGAAACTTCAGCCCATAAGCACGTCTACTGAGAGAATTCACATAGGAGTGAAACCTTTTTAAGTTTTAAGTTTTAGTAGGAAGAGCTTTGGTTCGAATTCAAACTGTATTCCATCTGGGGAAAATAATAATAATAATAATAATAATAATAATAATAATAATAATAATAATAATAATAATAATTTATTATTTATACCCTGCCCATTTGGCTGGGTGTCCCCAGCCACTCTGGGCAGCTTCCAACAAAACACTAAAATACAATAACCCATTAAGCATTAAAAGCTTCCCTAAACAGGGCTGCCTTCAGATGTCTTCTAAAAGTTTGGTAGTTATTTTAATCTTTGACATCTGGTGGGAGGGCGTTCCACAGGGCGGGTGCCACTACCGAGAAGGCCCTCTGCCTGGTTCCCTGTAACTTGGCTTCTCGCACCGAGGGAACCGTCAGAAGGCCCTCGACGCTGGACCTCAGTGTCTGGGCAGAACGATGGAGGTGGAGATGCTCCTTCAGGTATACTGGACCGAGGCCGTTTAGGGCTTTAGGAAACATTTAAATGCTCAGTTTTCATAGGAAAAGCTCCAGCTCCAGCTCCAGTTTAGCATATATGGGAGAATTTGTGAAGTACGGTATGTAGACAGTGGAAAAGTTCAGATCTTTACAGAGCACAGGATAGGGCCCCATGGCGAGAGAACAATACAGCACCAAGTCATATGAAATGTGCACTACATGGGGGGCCACTAAAAACTCCCTCTGCCTTGACGATTTGCAAACCACACTAAGATCCTGAGGAAGGAAGTCAGAGGTGTCTCTTGCTGAGGCATTTGACAATAAAGGTGCTACCTTCATTGTTGAATGCCTTGCCAAGAGATATTTCAGGCTTCTTTTCACCAACAGGTAAAAACCGGCCTTTATTTGGAAAGCTGGACCAATGACTGTTTTCTTTAATTATTGCTGTTGTCCTTTCTTGTTAGATTTCTTTGTTTCTAAAGTTTAATGCTTTATCTAATTTTGTATTCTTGTACAGCGGTACCTCAGGTTAAGTACTTAATTCGTTCCGGAGGTCCGTTCCTAACCTGAAACTGTTCTTAACCTGAAGCACCACTTTAGCTAATGGGGTCTCCAGCTGCCGCCGCGCCACCGGAGCACGATTTCTGTTCTCATCCTGAAGCAAAGTTCTTAACCCAAGGTACTATTTCTGGGTTAGCGGAATCTGTAATCTGAAGCGTATGTAACCTGAAGCTTATGTAACCCGAGGTACCACTGTACATCACTTTGAGTAGAGGTTTCTTGCAGCAAGATGAAATAGTAACAATGTCGATCTGAATCATTTCATTTATATCTTTCCTTTCCTTCAAGCAAGGTTACACACACAGAAAGAGAAAGAGGGAGGGAGGGAGGGAGGGAGGGAGGGAGGGAGGGAGAACTTGATCTTCACAACCACCCTGTGAGGTAGTCAGGCTAATCATAATTATAATCCACCTCCTGGCTGATGGGCCTGATGTCCTCAACTGGGAAAATACATTATTTCCTAGTAACAAACAGATTCATATTTTATTTGGAAATCCCATTAGAAAAGGCACACAAACAGCATACACTGGTACCTCGGGATGCGAACAGGGTCCTTTCCGGAGCCCCATTCGCATCCTGAACAGAACGTAAGATGCGACAGCGTGTCTGCGCATGCGCGGGTTGTGATTTGCCGCTTTTGCACATGCGCGTGATGTCATTTTGACCATCTGCGCATGCACGAGTGGCAAAACCCAGAAGTAATACGCTCCGTTACTTCCGGGTCGCCGTGGAGCGCAACCCAAAAATACTTATCCTGAAGCGTATTTATCCCGAGGTATGACTGCAGACACATAGGGTGCTTCCAGACCCACTATTTTGGGGATTCAGTCACACACCGGCAAATTCAGATTGTGCCGTTATAGTTCCCTGCTTCCCTCAAATCTTAAAGCCTTTTTGTGATAAGGAAAGTGATGGGAAAACTCACTGTGGAAAGTTTGGGATAGCACTTACGCCGACTCTCTGTCATCTAACCTCCCCACAAATGAAGCAAAATTAATACTCACTGAATAGTCAGCATTGTCTAATCTCCTCCAAAACGATTAGGGATGGATGCTCAACAAACAGGTCACCTGGAAGCACCCTGGCTCTCTGACGTGTGTCAGTCAGGATTAGATAATGGATCCCAACACAGACATTTTCACCTGCTAAGACTGGCTTTGCAAGCTCTGCTGGCTCCTAAAATGGAGCTGGTGAACCAAAGAGGTAGATGAATCTGTCCATTTTCATTCTCTCCATTTCCCCTTTTCCTTTCTTAAATTCAATTCTCCACATTTCCATGTCAGTTTACTATTTTTAAACAAATGTTAAAATTTTTAAAAATCACAATGGAAATTCATCAACACTTTGTTATGTGCAGTTGTTTTGACTAATATAAACATTTTTCAAGCAATCTCCCCTAATATAATGCATTTCTGCATGCGATTTTCACAGATCTATGCATTGTATGCCCATTTTAACATAGCACATGCATTTATTTACCATATTTTTTGCTCTATAAGACTCACTTTTTCCCTCCTAAAAAGTAAGGGGAAATGTGTGTGTGTCTTATGGAGCGAATGCAGGCTGCGCAGCTATCCCAGAAGCCAAAACAGCAAGAGGGATTGCTGTTTCACTGCACAGCGATCCCTCTTGCTGTTCTGGCTTCTGAGATTCAGAATATTTTTTTTCTTGATTTCCTCCTCCAAAAACTAGGTGCGTCTTGTGGTCTGGTGCATCTTATAGAGCGAAAAATACAGTACGTATTACTTGGTTGGAGATCAGAATTGCAAAATTCAGAGAAGCGCAAATTTCAGAGGTTGGCTTCTGTTTCGGTTTGCGTATTGTTCCAGAAAGCACAGGCTACGTAGGTCCACCTTTAAATGCAAACGGAATCAATTTCCTTCCCCATCCTTAGTTCAGGATAAGACGGCAGCGTCTAGGCCACGCAACCTCAGGATCCTCCCAGCTGTATTAGAAGGAGCTGTTGTTGGCTGAGCGCAGAAGAAACCTCACAGCCCCAAATTAAGAACAGCGCTGTAAGGTTTTAAAAACCTAATTAAAGTAAATATGTTGAAATGATTAAAAGGCACACACCATTCTTCAAGATAAAAGTTTATTATAGTTTTAAAAGGAAGCTCTTTAATTTGAAATGGAAAGTTTATGAAGCTACAGAATAAACCTCAGCTGGGAGTAGAGGGTGGGATAACAGTTTTCAGATGTTGCAAATATCAGACGTTAACCCCAAGTGATCCTGCCACAACACTGTTTTCCACAGTCTATGACACTGGAAAGCCAATGTCCGTTGAGCGAGTAACAAGGGTGGCAGTTGCTGCAGGTTGTCACCTATAAAATGGTCCTTGACCCAGACAGACTTTCTCAGAGGGAAGATTTAATAACAGGCAACCTTACGCATCCAGTAACATGCGAGTTGAACACGAAGCAAACCATTAATGTAAAGATGTACTCTGACGTGTGAGTTTTGCAAACAGATGTGTTTTAAAAGTAATAACCAGTAAATACCTTAGAGGTGAGTTTTTGTGCTCTGAAAAGCACTGCAGAAAAATTGGGTCTAAAGTCTAAAAGACACAACAGAGGAGAAGCATGAACATGCTCTCTCCTTCCATGTACAGTGGTACCTTAGGTTGCATACGCTTCAGGTTACATACGCCTCAGGTTACAGACTCCGCTAACCCAGAAATAGTGCTTCAGGTTAAGAACATTGCTTCAGGATGAGAACAGAAATCGTGCTATGGTGGCGCGGTGGCAGCAGGAGGCTCCATTAGCTGAAGTGGTGCTTCAGGTTAAGAACAGTTTCAGGTTAAGTATGGACCTCCGGAACAAATTAAGTACTTAACCTGAGGTACCACTGTACATTTTAACGGGTTAATAGCAGCTGCAGGGGCTGATTTAGCTTGAAAGCCACAGAGCTGAGAGAGGGTGGTTTTTAAAATGATGATGGTGATGATAATAATAATAATTATTTCTTCCCCCACCATCAAAGAGAAAGCTTTTAGCTAGATTCACATACTCAGAGATGCTAGAATATGGGGGAACTCAAATTCCATGCACACCTATTTTAATGTGACAGGGAGGCCACACGAATTGGTTTTTGGAGCTGTTCTCATTTGGAATAATTAAATGGTTTCACTGTGTTTTTAATATTTTGTTGGGAGCTGCCCAGAGTGGCTGGCGCAACCCAGTCAGATGGGTGGCATATAAATAATGAAATTATTATGATTATGATTACATCTGGTGTGTGTACAGTACATTCTGTCTGCCACAGAAACAGGAGCGAATGGATCACAAGAAGATCAACAGTGGGTGATCAACGGCTGTGTGGACCCCAGTGGCATAGCATGGGTTGTCAGCACCCGGGGCAAGGCAAGTAATTGGGTTGTCAGCACCCAGTAGGGGCAGAGAGCTGCGAGTGCGAGCGCCCCCCCCAGATGTTGCGCCCGGTGCGGCCGGCCCCCCCTGCACCCCCCACACTACGCCACTGGTGGACCCCTCAGAATGGAGGGTCTCTATGAACTAGTCCTAGAATGTGATCATATCCCAGATTTTCCCTTGACTTGACCACGTGAAAAAGTCCTACCCAAATGGATGGTGTGCTCCCGGACAGTAGCAATTTGGAGCGATTCTGCCCACTTGTGTGGCCCATCAACAAAAACTGAGGGAAGCCCAGAAGAATTTGCTTTTGTTCACAACCACACCACCGCAATGAGCAGAAATGGCAACGCTCCGTGTTTACTCCCTTCTGCACTATCCGATAGCATTGAAATTAAAACGGTCTAAACAAAGAGCCATCGAGCCCTTTTCCAATGGAGTCGGCGTGGCTCTGATAAAGCCCAAAATGGATTCCTCTGTGCAGACAACATGTCGCGACCCATAATTTGTTTGTCAGATCCAAAATGCGAATCCTAAAACACACACACGCTCCCCTTCAGCAATGGTGATTTCCCTCTGCGGCAGGATGGAAGGATGTGCTGTAGTCTTAACTGTTAACATTCAGTCTCTAGAAATTATGCGTGGTTACATTGCCAATTAGATTGGCGATTCCTTGTGATTTTGGCAGAACCTTGTATTAGTCAAGGAAGATCCTCAGAGGCTGGGGAATCAGCATGACAAAGAGGAGCTGGTCCTGACCTTTGTCAGACAGAACACCCACCGACTTCTTGGACGGCTTCCTCAGCTTTTAAGAAGTCAGCAGAACTGCAAAGAATTGTTTTTGGCCTGGGTATATTACTAGCTAGTCTTATGTGGGGGATTTGTGTGTGTGTGTGTGTGTGTGTGTGTGTGTGGCATGGTATCTTTATGAAGATAATAACTAGTCTTTGGGAAGCACTATATATATATTACTTGTCAGGACTGTTAACGTTTTAAAAGTGAGTTTCTCTTCCAAGTGAAAATGTAAGGCACATTGGAATCTGCCTTATAGCAACTCAGACAGTTGGTCATCACTGTCAATTTTGACTGGCAGAAACTTTCCAGGATTTCAGACAGGCGACATTCCCAGTCCCTCAGATGCTGGGGACTGAACCGTGGACTTTCTGCGGGCAAAAAAAAAAAGCTCTACCACTGAGCTTATGACCAAAAAAAGGATCTATTGAAGGGGGAGCAGGACTGAGGGGACAGGCAGCATCCTCTTAACCAGGGGTCAGCAAACATTTTCAGCAGGGGGCCAGTCCACTGTCCTTCACACCATGTGGGGGGGCCGGACTATATTTTGAAAAAAAATATGAACAAATTCCTATGCCCCACAAATAACCCAGAGATACATTTTCAATAAAAGCACACATTCTACTCATGTCAAAACACCAGGCAGGCCCCACAAATAACCCAGAGCTGCATTTCAAATAAAGGGGCACATTCTACTCATGTAAAAACAAGCTGGTACACGGACCATCCGGGGGCCGGATTTAGTAGATGATTGGGTCGGATCCGGCCCCCGGGCCTTAGTTTGCCTACCCATGCTCTTAACTCTCGACGTGTTTTGTAACACAGAGCCTAGGCACATACTGCCACCAAAGTCACTTCAATAAGAGAAGGGAGAAAAGAACTCTGATCCCCAACCCTAAAAGAGAGACCTTGTCTTTCTTGCTTCAGGCCTTTGTACATGGCAGCTGGCATTCAGCCGAAACATACGTAGGAAAAACTCCCTCAGTTTTTCACAGGCAATCATAGCCTGTGCATTACAGATGCCGGCAAAATATTATCAGGGAGGGGATTCCAGAGAGTAGGCACCGCAATGCTAAAAGCCCTGCTTCAGCTTATAAAAACCATCCTGGCCAGGCTAATTAAGTGCAGAGCAATTAAGGAACAATGGGGAACCAAGTACTCAGCCATTAATGGCCACTGGCAATGCTATGAGGAGGGGGCAGAGGCAGGAGAATGGGCAGGTGGCCACGGTGATGGAGGGAGCGTGATGTCACAGGAAAAATGGTCCTTTTTGAATTCTAAAGGTGTTCTGGGAACAGGAAGTCAGCAGAACCATCTCAGCCCTGGCTGGAGGAGAGCGACTAGGAATGACTGCTGCTTTGTACCCAAGCTTGCTGAAGCTATGAGAGGTGCAATGAGAGGCGCGCTTGGAACATAATGTTCTGCACACTTGAAGCCCATTGAAGACTTTAGGTGTAAATATGTGTATTGATGGCAGAAGGTGAGGAGGAATTAAAGAACCTTTTAATGAGGGTGAAAGAGGAGAGTGCAAAATATGGTTTGAAGCTCAACATCAAAAAACCGAAGATCATGGCCACTGGTTCCATCACCTCCTGGCAAATAGAAGGGAAAGAAATGGTGGCAGTGAATGATTTTACTTTCTTGGGTTCCATGATCACTGCAGATGGTGACAGCAGTCACGAAATTAAAAGACGCCTGCTTCTTGGGAGAAAAGCAATGACAAACCTAGACAGCATCTTAAAAAGCAGAGGCATCACCTTGCCAACAAAGGTCCGTATAGTTAAAGCTATGTTTCCCCCAGTAGTGATGTATGGAAGTGAGAGCTGGACCATCAAGAAGGCTGATCGCCGAAGAATTGATGCTTTTGAATTATGGTGTTGGAGGAGACTCTTGAGAGTCCCATGGACTGCAGAAGATCCAACCTATCCATTCTGAGGGAAATCAGCCCTGAGTGCTCACTGGAAGGACAGATCGTGAAGCTGAGGCTCCAATACTTTGACCAGCTCATGAGAAGAGAAGACTCCCTGGAAAAGACCCTGATGTTGGGAAAGATGGAGGGCACAAGGAGAAGGGGATGACAGAGGACGAGATGGTTGGACAGTGTTCTCGAAGCTACCAGCATGAGTTTGGCCAAACTGCGGGAGGCAGTAGAAGACAGGAGTGCCTGGAGTGCTCGTGTCCATGGGGTCACGAAGAGTCGGACACGACTAAACGGCTAAACAACAACAAGAATGTGTAAAATAAACAATATTTCTCAAAGCCACTAGCCTCCACTGTGCCTTGATTTACCCGACAGAAGCACAACCCCTCAGCAGAGATTGGGGGTGCCGCACGACCTTCGTAACAATCTGTTAATATTTATAATTCCATAAGAAATCTTTGGCTGGACAGATTTTGGCTGTGTACATTCCAATACATTTGAAGCTCATTCTTTCCCCCAAGTAATTCTGGCCACTGTAGTTTACCCCCACAGTGTTACTTTTCCCAGCAATACCTTTTAAATAAAAAACTACTGTGCCCAGAATTCTCGGGGGGTGGGGTGGACTGTGCTTCGAATGTGCTTTATTGTGTGTACGCGGCCTTAGAGATCTGAGACGTGGAGAAATATTAGGTGCAAAAGAACTTTTTCTTTTCTTTTATCGGCTTACATACCACACAATAAACAAAGGATCTGGGTGGCGAACATTACTCATCCACAAAGCAGCATAAAAATACTTAGCCGACATCTGGAAAGCGAGGCACTGATGGTTGAGCTATACATCAGAAAAAGCCTATATAAACAGAAGAATCTTAAGTAGACGCCCAAAACAAAGTCCCGATAGCCGTAGCATAACAGTAACGGACAAGGATTTCCACAACACAGGCACATACTAGAGACTTGCGGAAGCAAAGCACTAACATCATGCCATACCCTTCCTAGTGCCTCTCCAGCTGAATGCAAAAACTGGGCGTCCGTATGCTTCCTTCCTTATATATACTTAAAGCATTTGCGTAGCAGGTCTCCTGTTTTATGCTTGCGCCGGGGTGAATGATTTTGATTAACTCGAAGGGAAATCACAGCTTTGTTAGCGCATTCTCACTCCGAGCAGCTCTGCCTGATTCCTTTGGAGTTGGCTAATGCCGTTTTCTGTGCATGTAATTTCATATAATCTGATCATTCTGCATGCTTTTTTTTAAACTGTCACTTACATGGGGGAGCAACAACAATGCCAGAAGAATTTCCTGGTCTGCTCTGAATTAGGGGGCCGGAGCAAAGCTTCTGAAGATTCCTTCTCTACCTAAAGTGTTTCAAAACTCCCTTGGCTGAGAGAGGGGAACTCAGATATGGTCTAATCAGGGCGTTCTCTGCAACCCACACGTTGTTTAAAGATGGTGTGCTTTAGGATGGATTCGTGTGTGTACGCAAATTGCTGAAGAACTCATCAAAGGCCCATTCATCAATTCCTCCCTTCTATATCCACTTGTTGTTGTTGTTTAGTCATTTAGTTGTGTCCAACTTTTTGTGACCCCATGAACCAGAGCACGCCAGGCACTCCTGTCTTCTACTGCCTCCCACACTTTGGTCAAACTCATGCTGGTAGCTTCGAGAACACTGTCCAGCCATCTCGTCCTCTGTTGTCCCCTTCTCCTTGTGCCCTCCATCTTTCCCAACATCAGGGTCTTTTCCAGGGAGTCTTCTCTTCTCATAAGGTGGCCTCAGCTTCAGGATCTGTCCTTCCAGTGAGCACTCAGGGCTGATTTCCTTCAGAATGGATAGGTTTGATCTTCTTGCAGTCCATGGGACTCTCAAGAGTCTCCTCCAACACCATAATTCAAAAGCATCAATTCTTTGGCGATCAGCCTTCTTTATGGTCCAGCTCTCACTTCCATACATCACTACTGGGAAAACCATAGCTTTAACTATACGGACCTTTGTTGGCAGGGTCATGTCTCTGCTTTTTAAGATACTGTCTAGGTTTATCATTGCCCTATAACCACTAGCTAGCCATAACATACAGCCATCTTGCTATGCGAACTTATATTTGCGTACAACAAAGATGATCTCTCCCTTAGGCTGAACTTGTAGTGACTAGATAAGGGTAAAGGGTTTGTAGTGGTAATTCAAAACCTCTCCGGTGGCAAAGGTGTTTTTCCTTTTTCAGAGGGGTGGAGCTAATTTGGAAAGGGGAAAGGATTATTCCACCTGTGGAGTTTTATTTTTTTAAAAAATGAAGGCAGCATGACGTTCTATCATAAAAATGGAGCTATTACTGAACAGGGCAGTTTGATCTTCATCTCTCTCTTCTTGTTCTACAATGGTGATTAAGACATACCTGTGTTGTGGTGATCTGCACAGACTGCTCATAATTTACTGGGATAAATGAAAGGGGTTGATCAACTTGAGACCAAGATACTATTGGACTATATGGAGATGGTGAAATTGACGGCAAAAATAAGAGACCCAGGGCTCAGCTACACTAGTCGAAAAACAGCATGTTGAATGCATTATAAACATGCAACAGCAGATGGCACCAGAGAGCAAACAAATTTTCTATGCAATTTTTACATAGGGTTTTTTCTTTTTTGTTATAACGATTTAATTTCTGACTTATTTATAGCGTGTCCCCCCACATGTAGATCTACCCCCAAAAGATGAAATGTTTGTCGAAGAGTGGAGACCCTTTTCAGATTATCTGAGAAAATACTATGTCCAGATGAAATCACAGGCAGGACTTAAAATATAAACAAAGGAATGAGAACGTAATGTAGGATATATGCTATAGAAATAAATATTATATTTAAGACAGTAGATAAAAGAATTTGAACAGAAACATCATGGAATTTAGGGTGGGGAGTCAAAATGCTAAGGGAATATTGTGTGGAAACTTAATTGAATTTGTTAAATTGTAAGAAGATCAGTAACAAATTATGATAAAATGTCCTTTGCTGTGGGTGGGAGGGAGTGAAGGATAGGGCCTTCTAGGCAACTGCACCCTGACTTTGGATGTCCTGTCCCTCAGAGACATAGGACTCAGCTATACAGCTGCAAATAAAATGTTTTAAGTGTGTTTTAGGTGCAATATACAATGTGTCACTAGATGGCGATGGCAAGCCTTATGGAAAATTCAATGTATTTATAAAAACGCTTTTTAAAAAAGCATTTTTCAGAACGGTTTTTATATGTGTGTAGATTCCACCACAGATGGCTACATCACTGCTCAGTTCCCATCGCTTAATTAAAGCCCCTTCTCCCAGGCTTCTGGAGGGCTTAGCTGACTCCATTGAGATGTTTAAGGATCGTCTGTGTTATGTAATGAAACTGCAGCTGGTTAAGGGTGCTGTGAATTGTAGTTCATTGAGGGGGAAAATATGGTTCCCAGGATTCCTGGGGGAGAGATCAGATGCTTTAAATGTGGGTCTTCCCTGAGACTTAGTCAAGACAATATTTAGGTGCCGTTGGCTAGTTAAAAAAATAATAAAACTGAAGGACATGGATTTCCCTTTTTTCCAAACAGAAAGGATTGGGCGCACAGCCTGAGAGTTCTCTTTCACCTCACCTTAGTCCTGGGAGCTCAGATGGTGGCTGTTGCCAGCCGTGGTTTTGCACAGCTTCGTGTAAAGTTGCAACAGCAGCGTCCCTTCCTGCAGAAGGCGAATCTGGCCCCTGTCAGACATGCTTTGGTCAGATCCTGGTTAGACTATAGCAACGTACTCTATCTGGGATGCCTCTCCAGAGGATCCATATAACTCGTGCCAGAATGCAGCTGCCAGGGTGGTATCAAAGGCTGTCGTCTTAGAACATTTGATTCCCGTGCTTTCTTAATTGCATCGGCTCCTTGTCTGTTTCCGAACCCAATTCGAAAAGCTGGTTTTGATCTTGAAGGCCCTGAATGGCTTGGGTCCAGGGTGTCTGGACTGCTCGCTTCCACATGAGACTGTCCAGCTGTTGAGATCTTCAGAGAGGGATCTGCGCTGCATCCCACTGTTTTCTGAGGCCAGACTGGTGGAGGACTGAGCCTTTTCCAGGGCTGGTGCCTCTCCCAAGAGGTGCATTTAGACTGTTTTCGTCTCTCCTTCCAACAGATGCTGAAGACCACCCTTTTTCCATAAGGCAACTTATGAGCTGGTTGTCCCAACTCAAGGGTTTTTGTTGATGTTGTTGTTTTTAAAAAGACTCTATCATCTATCTATCTATCTATCTATCTATCTATCTATCTATCTATCTATCTATCTATCTATCATCTATCTATCATCTATCTATCTATCTATCTATCTATCTATCTATCTGTCTATCTATCTATCTATCCATCCATCATCTATCTATCTATCTATCTATCTATCTATCTATCTATCTATCTATCTATCATCTGTCTGTCTGTCTATCTATCATCTATCTGTCTAACTAACTCTATCATCTATATATCTATATCCCTTTAAATACAATTTGTTTAGAATTTTAATTTATTTGATCAAATTGTTTTCCACGACTGCCTGTACATTTTTTTCAGCCTTTTCTTAAATTATTCCATTTGTAATGTTCTAACTGTTGTTAGCTGCCTTGAGCTCTCTTGAGGAAAGGCAGGATATCGTTGTTTTCGTTTTGTAATTTAATTTTAACGCACTGCAGTCTGGGGGCTGAAAAGCAGCCTAGGAATGAACTCCAGCACAAGCACCACACTTTATGATTATTATTCCTGGAGAGGGGAGACTCACATGATTCAGACGCTTTTCCAGACCACATTTTGTTTTGCTGCTCTCAAGAACTTCTGGGTCTGAGTCCGGCTCCTCCGTGTGGTGAATTACAGGACTGCAGACGACCTCTTTTCAGAGAGGGACTTTCAGGCCCTGGACTGAGTCACCCCAGCCTTGCTGGTCATTGGCTCTTTCTGGATAGGAAGGCATACGAAGATTCAATGACCAGCCTGGTTGGGCAAGTCAGTCCAGGACCTGGAAAGGGGTCGCCTGCAGTTCAGTAACTCGCCACAACAAGGAGCTGCATACTTCCTGTTGAAACTTGGGCTTCCTGTTCCAGCTGAGTCTTGCTTGAGCAATGAAGTCTTACTAAGCTCTGCTGTGGTTCTGCCTCCTGTAATGTCCTTCAGGCCCAACTTCTGGCTGGCTCTTTAGTCCTGCCTCTTTGGTCCTTCGGTCCCCCTGACTTGCTCTTCAGTTCGGACTGTATATCCTCCACCATTTATCCAATGAAAATTTATTGTTGTTGTTTAGTCGTGTCCGACTCTTTGTGACCCCATGGACCCGAGCACGCCAGGCACTCCTGTCTTCCACTGCCTCCCGCAGTTTGGTCAAACTCATGTTCGTAGCTTCGAGAACATTGTCCAACCATCTCGTCCTCTGTCGTCCCCTTCTCCTTGTGCCCTCCATCTTTCCCAACATCAGGGTTTTTTCCAGGGGGTCTTCTCTTCTCATGAGGTGGCCAAAGTCTTGGAGCCTCAGCTTCATGATCTGTCCTTCCAGTGAGCACTCAGGGCTGATTTCCTTCAGAATGGATCGGTTTGATCTTCTTGCAGTCCATGGGACTCTCAAGAGTCTCCTCCAGCACCAGAATTCAAAAGCATCAATTCTTCGGCGATCAGCCTTCTTTATGGTCCAGCTCTCACTTCCATACATCACTACTGGGAAAACCATAGCTTTAACTATACGGACCTTTGTTGGCAAGGTGATGTCTCTGCTGTCTTCAATGAAAATAGGGACATCCTATTCCATTGTCATCACCATACTTTTATTCTTTATAGCTTGCCTATCTGACTAGGCTGCTACAGCCACTCTGGGTGGCTTCCAACATACAGTGGTTCCTTGGGTTACAAACACTTCGGGTTATGTGTTTTCAGGTTGCGGACTGCGGACTGCGGGAAACCTGGAACCACCGGAAAGGGTTACTTCTGGGTTTCGCCGCTCGTGCATGCACAGAAGTGCTAAATTGCATCATGCGCATGCGCAGACGCAGCGCTGCAGGTGACGAACGCTGCGGGTTGTGGATGTGCCTCCATCACGGATCATGTCCACTACCTGAGGTTATGTTATTATGTATATTATGTTTTTATATACAGTGGCACCTCGGGATTGCGGAATTGGCAAAACTGACACACAAATTACGAGACAAAGATAACTGTGTGTCAGGGAACTGACATCGGAGCTAGAGGCGGAGGGAAGGCTCTCAAATGATGCTGGAGAAGGGCCCAGCAGGGAGAGAGGCAGCTCCGCAGATGGGGAAGCAAATCAGCGCAACACCAGGGATATAGAGGGGCTGATGGGGGAATCGGCGAGAGGGCTCCAGGACTCTTCACCGGACACCAGCGGGGAGAGCATGGGTCCTCCGCTACCCACGCCCACCCTGCGCAGAAGACTTCCGCGCAGAGAGAGTAGAAGGAGACTTAGCGTCAAACAACTTTTATGTTGGAAAAGATTTAAGAAACGCCCACTGACGGATTCTGCTAGTGACTGAGGCAGCCACGAAGTGAAGGGCTGCCCAGACTGAAAGGTTTAGCAAGGCAACAAAGCTTGGAGAGGCGGCAACTTACGCACGAGCAACCCATACACATTACACCGTGATTTTAAAGATGAACGGGAACCTTTTACGAAATATTTGAAGAAACAACAATACGAACTGGACTCCTCGGCAGGTTTTGAATAAACATTCACAAAATCTTTATTGGTAATATACAGATAGATAAATTGAGGACCATTGCAATTTTATAACATGCAGATAAAAACATATGTTGAGAAACCAGAGATAGGAGCTGAGGGAAGTTGCAGGGAGGGACTGGGAGGGTGGGCATAAGTTTAGGAGGGGAGGGGGGGAAATGGGGGGAACAAACAATGTGGGTGATGTATTTTTGTTAAAATTATTGTGTTGAAATTCTTAATAAAAAATATTTTTTTAAAAAATAAATAAAATCCACCGCATGTTATAATTTGAAAAAATAAATGAATAAAAATAAAAGCATAATAAAACATTAAACTTTTTTTTAAAAAAAACACCTTCCCTGTACAGGGCAACCTTCAGGTGTCTTCTGAAGGTTGTATAGTTTCTCAGTGGTCACACGACTGCATAACCTTCAGCATTTCTTGAATGAAACAGGAGTGTCCTAAGGAAAAGTGGAACATTCTAGGATCAAATCTGAAACCACGATGGCTTCTGTAAATCTGGGAATCTCCCTGGAAAATAGGGACAGTTGGAGGTGTTATGTACTGAAGTTCTCACCCTGGGCCAGCAGGGGGATACTGTAGATAGTTATGCAAATAAGGGATCGAAAGTGGCGTTCAGTGATTGGATAGCTTCAGAAAATTGTTACAGTTACATTGTACTGGAGCTCTATATAAGCAGGCTGACTGAACCCTTCAGTTCAGTTCTGTCCTGGCCTGTGAATAAACAAGAGCTGTTTGAAGAATCGCTGTGTGGTCTGATATGTTCACCCACGACTTAACAGGAGGGTTTGGGCTTGTCCCATTGCTCCTTACTCATGTCAGAATGTTGCCCACGACCCAGCAC
Organism: Podarcis liolepis; assembly: GCF_965112155.1. Classification (NCBI taxonomy): domain Eukaryota; kingdom Metazoa; phylum Chordata; class Lepidosauria; order Squamata; family Lacertidae; genus Podarcis; species Podarcis liolepis. The sequence goes on from NC_139554.1 coordinate 125,079,677, forward strand.
TGACAGCATCATATGGGAAACTAGAAGTTAATGAAAGTGATTCTATCATGGCCTTTTCCCTGGTTCACTCATTTGCTATGTGCAGTGGTTTTCATTACAATCGTACCTTGGTTCTCAAACGTAATCCGTTCCGGAAGTCCGTTCAACTCCCGAAACTGTTTGAAAACCAAGGCACGGCTTCCGATTGGCTGCAGGAGCTTCCTGCACTCAAGCGAAAGCCATGTGAGACGTTCGGCTTCCGAAAAATGTTTGAAAACCGGAACAATCACTTCCGGCTTTTCAGTGTTTGAGAACCGAAACGTACGAGTACCAAGGTTATTTGAGGACCAAGGTACGACTTTATTACTGTAGGAACATTGTTCCCTCTTGTGAATTCTCCTGCACAGTCTAATGGAGTACAGGCCAGTCAGTGGAGTCAGTGAAAACTGAGCTATAAACAACTGATTTCAGTTGGAGTTTGACCAAGCTTGGCTTCTCACATATGTATAATGAGCAGGCCCTTATTTTCTGTGAATCTCCGGGAAACAGAGGGTAAAGGTCAAATCCATGCCACACATTTGAAGCGCATCCATTGGACATTTAAAGCATGTCACTCCCCCCCCCCAAATCCTGGGAACTGTAGTCCCCCCTCACAGGGCTAGAATTTCCAGAATCCTTAAACTACAGTCCCCAGAATTCTTTGGGAGAAGTCATGTGCTTTAAATGTCCATTGAATGTCCATTGGATGGTGTGAGTCTGCCCAAAATTGGTCTCAACAACTGTATGTGTTTGTCATTCTCTGGAAAGCATATTTTAGGCCAGTCTCAGTCCTCCCAAACCATACACCCTTGGGCAGAAAAATCAGCATCTATTAAAAAACAAGGATTACCTTGCCTTCCTCAGCATATTTGAATTAAAGGATTAACATTGTTCCTCATTCTTTCTTTTATTTCTCACTTAATTATTAGGCAGTCTCTTTGGATTTTGAAGCACTTTCTGTGGCTGGACTGTGACTCGGGGATGCCATTTCCTCCTCATGGGGCTTATTCCCTGAAGCCATGTTGGTGGGGCTGCTGTCTGCTGAAAGAGGCCTACAAGTGGTGTGTGGTTCTTTCAGAAAGGACCACTGTTTTCCTAAAGACCATCAAACATGTGGAGAATATTCCTTGTGCTCCAGAGAAATGAAGAGAGAGAACCCTGCGATCTGAACCCAATGCTCTGTTACCTTAGCACAAGCGTAGCCATTGTGATGACCTCACAGATGCTGCGGGACTACAGCTTCCATCATTCCGGATCCCTGGTCCTGCTGGCTGGGGCTGGTGGGAGTTAGAGTCCAATGACATCTGCCCTAGAGACATAGCGGTCAACTTTCAGATTTGAAAATAAGGGATCAGCAGCCAAAATAAGGGATCAGCAGCCTCGCCTGTCCCAGGCACTCCTGTCTTCCACTGCCTCCCACAGTTTGGTCAAGCTCATGCTGGTAGCTTTGAGAACACTGTCCAACCATCTTGTCCTCATGGTTCAATGTTACGAGTGAGCAAAGTTACCCAGTCAGGATTTGAATCTTGGTCCTAACTTTTGGGGTTAAGTTTCTATTTAGCTGTCCATTAATACTGACAAACCGTATCTCCCATTCATCTCTCAGATCCCTTTGTAAATCTAAAGTACTGACCTGAAATATACTCAGAGTCGAGAGTGGATTTCATGCTCTCTATTCAGCTCATAGTGGTGAGGAGGAATGCAAGTTTCTCCAAAGTATCTGCTTTATATATATTATTTACACAATGGGCTGCACGTGATTGGCTAATTCTGGAATTCTCCTGTAGGCCAATCAGGTTGTGGATTCACTTACATCTGGAGCTGGATTGGGTGGCTCCTGCAGACTAATCATACTGCTGTATTGTTCTAGGACCAATCAGACTGCTGCATTCTGAATCCTATTGTTCTAGGACCATTCAGATTGCTGCATTTTGGATCCTATTCAACTCAGTACATAACATGACCTCACCATATCCTGCGGTAAAAAAAATTCCCCAAGCTAATTACACATTGTGTGAAGGTAAGTATGTGAAGCTACAGCATTCCTACTATCAGCTTAAGTGACACATTCTCTCTCTCTCTCTCTCTCTCTCTCTCTCTCTCTCTCTCTCTCACGCACAGACAGAGTAGAGCCCCTCCGAGCCAAAGGCCCAAAGGCAGAAAGCCCAGCCAGCAGCCAAACGAAGCCGCAAGCGGTGTTTCCCACAGCGCAGCAACCCAGCAAAGGGGATGCAGCAAGGAAAACCACAACATCACCTCTCTGCTGGGAAGCGCTGAGCAAAGGCAGGTCCCCCGGCAACACAACCGCTTTGATCGGCCCAAGGCATGCAAGCTCCACCCCCCCAGTCGTTATTTGACTCCTTATTGGGTGAGCAACGCAGTTGAGGAGCCTCCCTGGCTGGCAGGGAGGGAGAGGAGCTGCTTCCTTTGAAATCCGGGAAATTTACAGGATATCAACAATCCGGGATAGCAGCGGGAAAGGCCACTGGAATAAGGGAGTTTCCCGCCAAATAAGGGAAGGTTGACAGCTATGCCCTAGAGAGTGCTTGAAGCAGAAAGCCACCCCCAGATGAAACAAGAATGGATAGGTGAACAGTAAATTCTTTTAAAGTAAAATCACCCAAAGCATTCTTTGTGAAATGAATGTGTGGTGTGTTAATTGTTGTTGTTTTTTGCAGGGAAGTGAGTCAGAGCCGATTAATTATTCCCGTTTTCTACCAGATGGGAAGTAAGCATCTTCTTTTTTTTCCAGTGAGCATATAAGGGAAAATGGACCATACACACACACACACACACACACACACACACACACACACACACACAGTCAATCCTCACACAACATGCAGACAAAACATCAAAGCCAATCCTCATTATGTTCAGTGTGTGTGTGTGTGTGTGTGTGTGTGTGTGTGTGTGTGTGTTTTCTAAAAATATTTTTAAATAAAGATTCCTTAAGTATACAAAAACAGTGAGATGTCTCTTTCTTCAAGTTATAATTTCTACAATTCAGTTGCATTTGTTATGAGACATTCATGATACATACAATGTTAGGTTAGGAAGAAAAGAGGGGGAGTGGGGTTGAGTGGTTATGTTTCTATTCTTCTACTTAGTGTGGGGTTTTGTTTCAACGTTACGTGTATGGGCTTTCTCACTATTCACTTGTTGTGTTTCCTTGGTGATAAGAGAGGTAGAGGGTGGCCTAGGGTGTGATTGGTTGTCCTTGGGTGACTGTAGTGAGATTTATTTGTGTGTGTGAGTGGGATGTGTGAGAGTGTATTTTAAAAAATCAGGTCAGCCAAATTGATTTGTATGTTGTTTTGTTGTTACCTTGTTGGGCTGTGTACATGATAAAGGGGAGCCATACTGGGGTGAAGGCGTCTTCTTCTATTTGTCCCTGTGTCAATTTCAGTTTTGGGGTTAGTTTTTCTAATAGGGCTGTCTTCCATACTACTTGATACCAATGGTCCATAGCTACTCCTGATGTTCAGAGTGTGTTGATGTTGCAAAAAGTACCTGGTAAATGAAAGTTAGAGGTGAAACAGATTTGCTGCCTGTAAATCCTGGTTGGCAAAATTCAAAGTCTAACGTCTACTAAGTTTTAATATCTGGCGATAAACTGGCTATGGTGATGGTTTTCACTGTTCAGAATTAATAGTTGTTGGTGGAGGTTGTTCTTTGCTTAGGAGTAGGGATGGGCGAATCTCTCCATTTCAGTGCCTCTCAGATTCTTGTCTTTCCACTCTCAAGTTCAGCCTCCACATTTCCTCATCAGTTTGCAATTAAAAATAAATAAATCCCATGAAAATTCATCAGCATTTTAATGCAAATTTCTCCTACTTTACACATTTTGCAAAACATTTGCAAAATAGAATTTTTGTATGCTCTTTTCACTAATATGTGCATTTCTATGCCCACTTTACCCTGATACAGTGGTGCCTCGCAAGACAAAAAGAATCCGTTCTGTGATTTTCTTCGTCTAGCGGTTTTTTCATCTTGCAAAGCAAGCCCATTGACGGATTAAAGGATTAGCGCTATTAGCGCTATTAGCGGCTTTTAGCGGCTTTTAGCGGCTTATCTGCTGATCGGATCAGCTGATAAGTGGCCTAGCGGCTTAGAAAAAGAGGGGGGAAAGGGAAAAAAAACCAGCAGGCACTCGCAAGACATTGTCGTCTTGCGAAGCAAGCCCATAGGAAATTCGTTTTGTGAAGCACCTCCAAAACGGAAAACTCTTTTGTCTAGCGAGTTTTCCGTCTTGCGAGGCATTCGTCTTGCGGGGCACCACTGTATATGCATTTTTGTAAGTATTGCTTGGCCATTGCAAAATTTAAAGAAGTATGAAATATGAAGGATGGCCCTTCCATCCTTGGAAAAGGAAATGTACGATAATGCACTGATACGTGTGGTATGAAAAAATGAATGAGAAGACTTCCTCCCCGCCCCCCGGTAAGGTTTTATTAAAGCATTTTTTAATAATACAATAAGATAAAAGAAACTAACCTAAATAAAAACAAAAACAGAGAAAGAAAGAGAAAAGAAACAGAAAGTTGTGGGTCTTCCCAACTTTTAAATGGGAGTTTTCCTTTCCTCTCCCAGTCTCCCACCCTGGGAGATCTTCCCTTCCTGCGTCTCACTCAGGTTCCTGCCACCAACCATCTACCACCTTCATGTGTGTGTAACCCTTTGACCATGAATGGAAAGACTTATAAGCCCTGCATAAGCAAATCAGGATGAACTCGGGATCAGTGACATAGCATGGGTTGCCAGCGCCCCGGGCTGCATGAAAGGGGAGTTGGACATAGTATGCATGTGCATTCAACTGCCTAACGACATCCACGTCACCCAGAAGATCACAGCTGCAGAAAACAAAAGTCGTTCTGTTGTCTGGAGAAATCACTTCCTGCTTCTCATGGAGAAATCATTTTCTCTTGAGTCCAGCGATGGAAGCGTGCAGCTGTATTGAGGCAGTACTGGGTGCTGAAATTGTGCACCCCTAACAATTTTGCGGCTGGGGCAACTGCCCCTGTGCCCCCCTGCCCACTACGCCACTGCTCAGGATGAATAATCATTCATATATAACCTCCCTACAAAAAAGAAATCTGAAGAAACTCTTGATAAAGACCAGGCACAGTCTAACCTCTGTGTAAGCTTTGTGAAAGCAAATTGGAACAAATGCTCAGCAGGCTGTTGGATGAGCCCCAAGAGTGGATCTATGCCCTTTGCTCTGGGGTAAGAGGGGTCTGAGAATACGATGAGACATTGCCTCTTGAGGAGAAAACCACAAACCTGCAGCCATTCCTGGCTCTCAGATGCAGGTATCTCCAGCATGGGCTTTATCTCATTCACACCGGGTATTTTTAGGCATATGCTTAAAGCATTCCCAGTGTATGCCTAACAACAAAAAACGTGTGAAGAATCTCACAGGCCAGCCCACATCCTAGCCAATGGAAACGACCTTTCCAGCTCGGAAAACAGGGCTTGCCAGACTGCCTCGGGAAACGTTGCGCAAATATAAACCTTGAAATGAAAATCAGGGAAGAAAACGAAGGGAAAGCCTCGCCAGCTCGTGTCAGTCTGCTCTTCACCTTGCAGCTTTTTCAAAAACAGTCTACTAAAACCGATACTCTAAATGTGATTAAACTCTGTGCGCTCGAGGCTCCAGCCAGCCAAACAGACTTTCAAGTGGCTTTTCCTGTTAACATAATGTTACATGTAAGCAGTCGGCTGAGCCAAGTTTTACCAGGAAAAGGGCTCTCAATGAAATGTCGAGCTGGATTTCAGCAGGTTCCCCGTTCCTTCCTAGATTTACACGTCTGGGGCTGCGTCGATCTGCAAGTGGTGGAGGAGGATTACTTCTACATCTTGCAAATAGCGTTGCCTGTGATAATGAGCACCCTTTAAAACACACACACACACTCATACGCCCACCAGAATAATTGTACCGAATCCTGCGAAGGTTCAACCGTTTCATTAGCAGACTGAAAACAGCAACGTTTCAGATTTCATTGAAATCAGATGTAAATGCCTGCGTTCCAAGATCAATTGGAAACAAAAAGAAGGGACGGCGTTAAGCCACAGTAACTAGACAAGGAAGAGCCGGGCAAATTGTCAGACAAGAGACACGATGCTGAAATAGTTCATCTGGCACCACTAGCTTCTCACGGTCATCCTCTGCAGTTACTATGAAAGAACAAACTGGTGTGCATTCAGGTAGCTGCGTCCATCGTAAGCAGGTGTCTTGCTATGCAAAGGGTAAAGGGGACCCCTGACCATTAGGTCCAGTCATGACCGACTCTGGGGTTGTGGTGCTCATCTCGCTCTATAGGCTGAGGGAGCCGGCATACAGCTTCCGGGTCATGTGGCCAGCATGACTAAGCCGCTTCTGGCGAACCAGAGCAGCACACGGAAACGCCGTTTACCTTCCCGCCGGAGCGGTACCTATTTATCTACTTGCACATGACGTGCTTTTGAACTGCTAGGTTGGCAGGAGCTGGGACCGAGCAACGGGAGCTCACCCCGTCGCGGGGATTCAAACCGCCAACCTTCCGATCGGCAAGTCCTAGGCTCTGTGGTTTAACCCACAGCGCCACCCGCTTCCCGCGTCTTGCTATGAGCTGCATCCTAACTGATGGGTTTGTTTGAGGACCACTTACTCTTGAAAAGCACAAGAACAATCCAGTTAAAGTGAAGCATGTGTACGTCCTTTTAGTTTCAGTGGGAAAGTTATGCATATGCTTAAACTTATTCCACTGAAATAAATGGAATGTGAAAGTACTTAATTTGTGCTGGACTGGGAGTCGGAGGAAGCCATTTCCAGTTGCTGTGCCAGGTAACTGATGCATATGGGAAGTTGAGTTCCATCAAGACTTATTCACAAAACTACAATGTGTACAATGTGTACAACGACAGCTGCATGACAAGGTGACACTGCAAATCCAGGCATCTCTGCTTCCTGTCCCATGAAACTGCATCTCCCAGCAAGAACTGCCACCAAATCTGTTCTTACAACCAATCTCACCACTCCGCTTTTCAGTTTACATACCAGAGGGGTGGAAGTCCAGAAACTGAACTTCATGCCCTTGATATTGTCTTTTGGAATGGAACTTAGGGAAGGAAGGCTAGGATTCTGTTGGACAAGCAGAAGAGACGTCTCTTATAAAGTGGTGGCGTATCTTAACAGTTCCTTCTACAGTGGTACCTCGGGTTAAGTACAGTACTTAATTTGTTCCGGAGGTCCGTCCTTAACCTGAAACTGTTCTTAACCTGAAGCACCACTTTAGCTAATGGGGCCTCCCGCTGCTGCCGCGCCGCCGGAGCACGATTTCTGTTCTCATCCTGAAGCAAAGTTCTTAACTTGAAGCACTATTTCTGGGTTAGCGGAGTCTGTAACCTGAAGCGTACGTAACCTGAAGCATATGTAACCCGAGGTACCACTGTAATTTAATCTTTGAACCCAAGTCCACGCCATCTGGAACTACTAAGCTAATGTTGGAAACACTCATGGTTTACTTTCTAAGACCCTTTAATTAATGTGTATTTTCTCTGAGAAGCTGAACCGATTGTGGGTTGGGTGTGTTTGTTGCCTCCAGTATTCAGGAGAGACCACCCGATTGCTTGGTAGTTGCTACTGTACTGAGTGATGTGGGAAAGGCACACAGATACTGTAGATACTGAATCTAGACTTTCCAGGATACCTGATGTATATGCAAATAATCAGGATTTGTTATTTACTAATTTATGGCATTTGCATACCACCCTTCATCTACAGATCTCAGGGTGGTTCACAACATAAAAACACAAGATAAAAAACACAAAGTACATAAGAACAATAAGAACAAAAACAAAACAATCATCTCCTCCTCCCACAACATATTTAGAAGGTCACTGGATATCAATCAGCCCAAGGCCTGGTTGAAGAGGAACGCTTTCACCTGGCACCTAAAAATATATAATGAAGGCGCCAGGAAAATTTCCCTGGGGAGCGCATTCCACAAATGGGGAGCTCCTACAGAGAAGGCTTGTTCTCGTGTTGCCACCCTCCAGACCTCACATGGAGGAGGCGCATGAAGAAGGACCTCAGAGGATGCTCTTAGAGTCCTGGTAGGTTCACATGGAGAGAGGCAGTCCTTGAGGTATTGCGGTCGTAAGCCATAAATGCCTTTGGCAACCACATCTTTGACCCTGCCCCAACGCAAAGAGAGATGGGAGGGGGCTCCTCTTTCTTGATGTCACGCTGGGCGGGCATGCTGTCCTGACGTCAAGGCAAGAGCCCACCTTCCCCTGAGTTCAGAGAAAGGCAGGGTCTTTCCTCTGACCTCGAGTGGTAGCTTCAGGTAATTTAGATTCTGGACATAATGGTCTTGTGAATGGGGGCTGTTTATGTGTATCGTTTCACAATGTGCTAGGCCAGCCCTGTTGTCTTTGGGGACCTTCCCTGCTAATTTTGCTAAGTGGGCCCTGGACTTCTGCTCCCATCTTGGTGGCACCTGATGTTGACCTGGCTTTGGGTTTTAGGGGCACCCAAAGTTGTGTGCCATGCCAGTGGAAATACCAAGCCCATCGCTTCTTCCAAGTGAGTCAGGAGAAAGGTGGAGGTCTCCTGTCTGACCAGTTTGCAATGGACGTAAGAATGAAGCGTTTATTCTGCCCCTGCCCCACATTCCTTTAGACATGCGCCCACTTGCACTCCCATCCCTGTTCTTGAAAATGCCATTTCTTCTCCAGCTTGCCCCATTTGTTCCCAGCTATAAGCTCCAGCTCATTAAACAACATGTGCATGTCTTTGCATAGAGACAACAGCCTGGGGCTGTTTCTGTGACCATTTCTGCGAGATTGATTTTTTTAAATGAATGCTTTATCTGCCTGAGTTATTTATAAAATGTGCGTGATTTTTAAAAATGTAAATAACTTTCAACCTATTGAAGAGCAGTGTGTAATGTTAATAAAATAATGAAGAACCGGAGGAGAGAATTGCTGGATCAGAGCAAAGGCCAGCCAGGGAGATTTCTTTGCTGACTCAGAAAAGACAGGCTCGTAATGCCTTTCCGCTGCTTTATTAGCACACACTTCTAAAATAAATGCCACACACACACAAATACACACCTCAGTCTAGGCTCCCACACACTGGCGGAGGAACGGGGGTCCGGAGGGAGCAGACCAGCCCTGGCACCACTATTCCGGTAGGGTGCCATTGCGGCACCCCCCCAGACATGCGCCTCACACCCCCTGCGCATCGGGAGCCACGCTCTCACAGGCGGCACATCATGCCCCCAGAACGCACATCACACCCTTGTGGGCAACGTGCCATGCCCCTGCGGGCAGCAGGCCACGCCCCCAGGGGCGCAAGTCACACCCCCACCTGCTCTCCGCCCCCAGTAGCGGAGCATGCAGCTTCACCACTGCTCCCACAACGTAACACCAACAAACAACGCAGGCTAAACTCAGCACACAAATCAATAATTACCGTATTTTTCGCTCTATAAGATGCACCAGACCACAAGATGCACCTAGTTTTTGGAGGAGGAAAACAAGAAAAAGAATATTCTGAATCTCAGAAGGCAGAACAGCAAGAGGGATCAATGCGCAGTGAAAGTAGCAATCCCTCTTGCTGTTCTGGCTTCTGGGATAGCTGCACAGCCTGCATTCACTCCATAAGACGTACACCCATTTCCCCTTACTTTTTAGGAGGGAAAAAAGTGAGTCTTATAGAGCAAAAAAATACGGTAGTTTAGATGGTAGATGAATGGGTGCAGATCCTACTCAGAGTCAGGGATACAAGAGATGTTCTGAGATATGTGCAATTTGGCCATCAAGTGAAAGGGCTCTTCCATAGGCTAACATTGGAGGTAATACACAATGTCACCAAGGGATTCCTGGCAGCTTCAGGGTGTGGTGGTGGTCAGATTGATGTAACTGGTCAAGTGAGAACACGTACAGAGCACAACTAGGATGTGATCAGGAAATGTCCCTCCATCCCAGCACAGCCTGTTTATCATTCTCTCTAACCTCCACCTGGTGTTTGTGCCTGGGTTCCAAGTTGCCCTTATCTACTAAGGTTGTTTATACTTCTTAGCAACCCTCCTAATGAATGCAATGCTTCACTTAATTAAAGATCACACAAAGATGGGTTCCACTCTCTTGGGAAGTCCCTTCTGTGAAGTCCCCTTTATTAACGCTTGTAGTCATCTATATCATTCCTGGTTCACTTGGCCCAAAGCCTAGTGTAAGGGCAAGACAAGAACTGAACACAAAGTTTGGGAATCCCTGTAGAGACTCCCCCACTTCAGAGCATATTGCTAGGGGTGGTATTCTTTGGAGATTATCCCGAATGATACACTGCGATCCTGCCACACACACACCTGCCTCAAGCACACATTCATATCCATAAATAAGGGTCTGTGAACAACTGCCATGTACATAAAATGCTGTGTTTGAATGTGTTATCTTTTAGAATACTATAAAGAGAAGTTTACCTTAAGCAAGAGGTTTCACTCTGGGTGAAAGCGGAAGGCCGGTGTTTTTCCATTTCAGTGAGTTATACTACCTGATCACTTATCGCCCCAAAACCTAAGCTGCGGCTCTCATGGCAGGAGAGGAAACTTGAGAAGTCAGAGATGGCTAGTAGCAGTTGCAGCAGAGAAGCTGTGCAATGGTCAACAGACTTAGGGTCTCTCTCTGGGATATGAGAGAGGAAAGTTTACTGAACTACTTAAAGGACTGAACCACACTGATTGTTTGCAATGTGCTATTTTATCATTTTGTTCTTAGTAACATTTACAGTGGTACCTCAGGTTAAGTACTTAATTCGTTCCGGAGGTCCGTTCTTAACCTGAAACTGTTCTTAACCTGAAGCACCACTTTAGCTAATGGGGCTTCCTGCTGCTGCCGCTCCGCCGGAACATGATTTCTGTTCTCATCCTGAAGCAGAGTCTGGGTTAGCAGAGTCTGTAACCTGAAGTGTATGAAACCTGAGGCTTATGTAACCCGAGGTACCACTGTATATGCAACTAGTTTTAAGACTGTTCTGCAGCAAAGCTTTGAATCTCATTCTTGGGATGGAAAGCTCATTTATTTCTGCACAAGGTCCAGATCAGGGATTAATTTTTATTTTATTTATTAGATTTATATTCACCCTTTATTTTATTTATTAGATTTATATTCATCCTAAGATCTCGGGGCATTTCACAAAACAAAATACAGGATAAAAACAAGTAGATAATTAAAACAAAGCAGCAAAACAATAACTCCCCCTTTTCACAGACACATTTTAAAAGCTGTAGAATATTAATCAGCCCAAGGCCTGGTTGAAGAGGAACATTTTCACCTGGTGCCTAAAAATATATAATGAAGGTCCAGATGAACCTCCCTGGGGAGAGCATTCCACAAACAGGGAGCCACTACAGAGAAGGCCCCGTTCTCGTGTTGCCACCCTCCAGACCTCAGTGGAGGAGGCACACAAAGAAGGGCCTTAGATGATGAATACAGATTCTGGGACAGTTTATATGGGGAGAAGTGGTCCTTTGAGGTATTGTAATCCTGAGCCATTTAAGGCTTTATAGGTCAAAACCAGGGATGTGGGTGGCGCTGTGGGTTAAACCACAGAGCCTAGGACTTGCCGATCAGAAGGTTGGTGGTTCGAATCCCCATGACGGGGTGAGCTCCCGTTGCTCGGTCCCTGCTCCTGCCAACCTAGCAGTTCGAATGCACGTCAAAGTGCAAGTAGTTAATAGGTGGGTAGTAGGTGCAATAGGTGAAAGTAGTTAATAGTTATTCCAGTGGGAAGGTAAACGGCGTTTCCATGCACTGCTCTGGTTCACCAGAAGCGGCTTAGTCATGCTGGCCACATGACCCGGAAGCTGTACGCCGGCTCCCTCGGCCAATAAAGCGAGATGAGTGCCGCAACTCCAGAGTCGGCCACAACTGGACCTAATGGTCAGGGGTCGCTTTACCTTTACCTTAGGTCAAAACCAGCCCTTTGAATTGGGCCTGGAAACTAATTGGCAGCTAGCGCAGGGCCAGGATCAGTGCAATATGCTCAAACCATCTTGTCCCAGTCAGCAACTTGGCCGCTGAATTCTGCAGTGCGGCAGCTTCTGAGACGTCGTCAGAGGCAGGGATTCCCCTGAACAACACTAACACGACAGTCACTGTCCTGATGTCCTCCAGATATTTTGGACTACAGTTCCCATCATTCCCAGCCAGCATTCGGCAAAGTCACTGTGTAACCACAGTGGAGTGGATCGAGCCCAAAGTGTCTTTCATAACGGTGATTTATTGTGCCTGTATGCAACTTAAGATGCAGTTTCCAGACACTAAAACAAAAACCTGGCCCCTTCAACGGGGGAGCTTGAAAGCCAAAACAGAAAAAGGGGGAAGCGGAACAATAAATATAGAGCTGTGTTTAGATATAAATATTATGGTATGTGTAGGTTTTCTGCCAGACTTGAAAGACAGTAAAGCTGTCCAGATACAGTCTAGGAATATTCTTTCTGATGCATACAGATTCAGCCTTTGGACTTGGGAACCCAATATTTCCCAACATTAGGTGGGTTATGTTTATGGGCACTGATTTGCCCTCCTAGCAAGGCAGAGACCGGGGAGAAATTCAGCTGAATTTTGGAACAACCAAGGACCTTCAATACGGGCCTTGTTCCCTGTTGCTTTTTTCACCTGTGCACCATGGTAACATTTAAGAACATAAGAAGGTCCTGCTCATAGCTGTCAAGTGTCCCTCAATAATAATAATAATAATAATAATAATAATAATAATAATAATAATAATATCTTTATTGTCATTGCCCCCTCTCAGGGACAACGAAATTACTTGGCTGCTCCATCCACCCAGGTAGGGCACTCCACACAAAATCAAATCAACTATAAAAACACTAATTAAAACAATACAGTATAAAACAGCAAGGAAGATTAGATGACTTTCAAAGTCCAGGCTTCCCATTTAGGGCCGAGATCGCTCTGGGGAAGAAGCTGTTCTTAAGACGGCTTGTTCTTGTCTTCATCGTCCTGTATCTCCGTCCCGACGGCAAGAGCTCGAAGAGACAGTGACCAGGATGCGATGGATCTTTTACTATGTCCAGTGCCTTCCTATGGCACCTTGTGGCATAAATCTGCTCTAAGGTGGAGAGTGGGCAGCCAACAATGCTCTCTGCTGCCTTAACAACTCTGCACAACCCCAACCTGTCCCGGGTAGTACAGCTTCCGTACCACACACACACTTATCTGAAGGGACAGTCCCTTATTCCAGCGCCATGTGCCGCTGCTGTCCCTTATTGATGGATGTCCCTTAAATGTCCCTTAAATGATGTTCCTTAAATTTCAAAGGAAGCAGCTCCTCTCCCTCCCTCCCTGCCAGCCAGGGAGGAGGGAGGCTCCAACTGTGTTGCTTGGCTGTGTTGCTCACTCAATAAGAAATCTAAGAACGACTGGGGGGTGGAGCTTGCATGCCTTGTGTGTGGCTAGTTAATGCAAGCTGAGCGGGTTTTTGAATGCTGGATGCCATTTTGTTGCACATGCTGCTGCAAACTTTGCAGTGCATAGCCAGGCCGGGGAGCCATCTTAAGTTGAGGCTGCATAGGCCTTGTGGTGCATGTGATTCAGATTCTATTCAGTTGAACCTCTGGTTACAAAGTTGCTTGGACAGTGTTCTCGAAGCTACCAGCATGAGTTTGACCAGACTGCAGGAGGACAGGAAGACTGGAGTGCCTGGAACAGGTGAGGCTGCAGGCCCCTTATTTTCAAGGCTGCTGGTCCCTTATTTTCAAATCTGTAAGTTGACAGCTATGGTCCTGCTGGATCAGGCCATTGGCTGATTTAGTCTAGCATCCTGTTCTCACAGTGGCCAGCTGGATCCCTGTGGCAAACTCACAAGAAGAACCTGAGCATAAGAGCTCCAGTTTCCTGCAAAACGTGTTCTCCCTAGCAGAGAGCGCGTGTTGCGGTGGGGGATACAAGCCACCCCATTGTTGCTGGGCGGATTTGCGGAGGGACCCAGGCAGTGAATTGGTTAATTGGGTTGCTGGGGAGAATTGCTTGTTGCCAATTTTGAAGGAGGGGTCAGAGGTTTTAAATACTGGATGCCCAACTTTGAGCGTCCTCTTGGCTGCTTGCACCGGATCACCCGCCCACCCTCCCTGTATTGGGGGTTTGTTCGCTTGACCTTGCTATGCCTGCCATGGGGTCGTCTGCTTTGAGGCAGGGGCCTGGTAGGAATTTTGTCCATTTGGCTGATTGGCTGGTGCCATTTGGTTTTTACCTACTGCGTGGCAAATCGTCACAACTTGTAAGGTTGGCAGTTAGACATTGGTTCAAATGGTTGGTGGAGGGGTAAGTGCCTACCTCTCCAATGGTGCTGCGGAAAGGGAATTCCGTTAAAGGAATCCAGGGGCTTGCCATTCTTTTCGTCCTTGTCCCTGGCATCGGACTTGGGCCACCAGCAGCATGAGGGTGAGAAGTGAGGGACTGAGGCCCAGCTTCATTTTCTCCCCAAAATTTGTTTCCCTGACTGGCTTCCGCTGGAATCTGGAAGTCAGTTCTGTCCCTGGGAAGGACAGATAGTCGGAACCAATGCCTAAGCAACCACTCACTGGTGTGTATTTAAATAAAGTTGTGGCCAAAATCGTGCCAAAAACCCAAACCAAAATTGATGTGTGATGTGTGAGTTATTGGGGGTGGTGGTTTGGGGACCTCGACATGCAACGGGTATACAGTAACAATACACTGTGAGTTGGTGAGCTGCGGATCAGTTTCTTGTGACCTGCAAAACTCCAAAGCCAGGGTTAAGTTCTCCATTCACAGTACCTATGAGGTTTGCCAACTTCCTCCTCCTATCACAGATCCACAGTCAGGGAGAATTGCGTTGTCACCTTCCAGGGCGGCTGTCATTCCCCGCACCCTGGCCGCCTCTGACAACTCTCCATTCCAACACATCTGCTTCATGAGTGGCAAATTAAAATGTCTGAATTGGGTAGAGACGGCCTGCCGCCAGCACACATGGCAAGCATGTGAAGTTGTGGCTTTTGCTGAATTCCCCACTGGGGCACGAGGACAGAAATGTTTTGGAACTCACACAAGAGGGAGTTCCAGGCAGCTGAAAGCAAGCAACAAGATTTTGCAGGGTTGGGGGAAAGAGAGCCAGGAAATATTTCTGTTCAATTCAGCTGTCTTGACTGCTCCTCTAATATATATTTTTTGTTACTAGCTTTGTGTGTAGAAACATCTGTGCTCTGATCTACCTCTGCTAGGGAAAAATCAACTTAGAACCATTGGCTCAAAGTCACCAGCTTCATTAATGGTGGGAAACACTATCAAAAACCCAAACCTATAGCCAGTGCTTTTTTTCCTGGGGGAACGCAGGGGTACGCATACCCCTAAACATTTTGTGAATCTTTGTACTTTTGTCCATTTCTGTATTCATTTTTCCCGGTTTGAACTATAAAATGGTGGTTTTCTTTAGTCAAAATGAGAGTACCGCTAAACAGTTTTAAAGGAAAAAAAAAAGCACTGCCTATCGCGACCTTGGAATGAAAGAATTATTCCAGACCCTCCAAGTGTCCTTATTTTCCAGGGACAGTTCCAGATTTACAGAAGCCATCCTAGTTTCGGATTTGATCCCAGAATGTCCCGCTTTTCCTTAGGACGTCCCCTATTTTCATCAGAGAAATGTTGGAGGGTATGGAGTTATGCGACCCCCAAGCCAAGGAGACAAGTAACTATGCAACCTTTAGAAGGCATCTGCAAACAGCCCTGTATAGGGAAGTTTTTTTAATGTTTAATGTTTTATTATGTTTTGATATACAGTGGTTCCGGAGGTCTGTTCTTAACCTGAAGCACCACTTTAGCTAATGGGGCCTCCTGCTGCCGCCACGCAACCTCGCGATTTCTGTTCTCATCCTAAAGCAAAGTTCTTAACCTGAGGTACTATTTCTGGGTTAGTGGAGTCTGTAACCTGAAGCGTATGTAACCCGAGGCACCACTGTATGTTGGAAGCTGCCCAGAGTGGCTGGGGCACTCCAGTTAGATAGGCAGGGTGATGATGATGATGATGATGGAACAAGGCATCCCTATTTTCATTGGAGAAATGTTGAAGGTTATGTCATTTTTCTTTCCAGGAAGAGAAAAGGAGCCTGGTGGGTGTATGTGTGAAAATGAGGTGCCGGTATTCCTATCTTGATAAAAGGTCTGTGGGTTCCAGCACAAAGAAAGAGGTTTTGGTATTCCATACGAGTGAATACCATCACAGAAATACCACACACACACACACACACACACACAAACACATCACATGCATACACACACACACACACACACACACACACACACTTAAGGCTGCTCTTCTAAATATATGTACAGGCAGAATACACATATTACAAACACCTAGAAAAGATCTTTCCCTTTCCCTTTAAGGAAGCATGTTTAGCATCAAATTAACTGTTCGTGACAGCTAACCACAAGTTATTAAACAAGATTTCGCTGCAGTATTGCAAAGCCCACTAGAGGTAAGGGAGAGATACAGAGACAGGCTGTTGGGTTCCTTGCTATTTGATACAAAGGGGCTTTCAGATGGAGAGACGTGGAGAGGCTTGCAGTTTAAAACGATTTTTATTTCTCTTCTGCCCTTTAAAAACAGTTATGTGAGCTGAAAAAGACTCGTGCTTCACTCCTGGCGCAGACCCACCCTTCCCCCCCCCCCCGCTCCCCACGGCACCCCAGCAAATCCTTTCTGAGTGTTCAGCTGCAAAGTCTTAAAGATATTAACAAGCTTGTGAGAAATGGCTGTGGGTAGCCAAGTCAGCAGAAGCATTCGAAGTCTGTGTCAAAACTAAATTTGTTTGACAAGTGAGACCCAAATGTTTGAAGCTGGCATGATGAAAGGCTTTTCCTTTCTTTTAATTCCACCCCCCCCCTTTAATGGCTAGCAGTGCAGTTCTATACATGTCTACTCAGAAGTAAAGCCGTATTGAGTTCAGTGGGAATTACTCCCAGGTAAGTGCATGTAGCATTGTAGCCTAGGGCAAGAAATAATCAGGTTTCCTCTTGTGGAAGAGTTTTAGAGATGTGCAGAGGAAAACATAATTTCCTATCTGGCAAGGAAGCTGAGTTGTGTTGTTGTTGTTGTTGTTGTTTTAACCCTCAGATGCAATCCTAAACATGCTTACTCACTTACCTGTGATGAACATAGGATCACGATCTACAGAGACAAAGCCAATGTGATAGGGAATACAAACAGGGAAACAGGTGCACACAGAATGAGTATACAGTGGTAACTCGGGTTACATACGCTTCAGGTTACATACGCTTCAGGTTACAAACTCTGCTAACCCAGAAATAGTAACTCGGGTTAAGAACTTTGCTTCAGGATGAGAACAGAAATTGTGCAGCGGTGGCGCGGCAGCAGCAGGAGGCCCCATTAGCTCAGGTTAAGAACAGTTTCAGGTTAAGAACAGACCTCCAGAAGGAATTAAGTTCTTAACCCGAGGTACCACTGTATATAAAATTATGTATAATTTGAAATTGTGCTATTGCCTCAAATCATATTTGGTCCTTTAAGAAAAGACTTGTGAGGTGAGGGCTCATGTCTCCTTGGAAATTGTACCTCCAAACTCATAAATCACCCAAGGTGAAAAATCTGGGGTTGGTTAATGGCAAAGAAGGACACTCTCTACATGCTCAGAGATTGTCCCATCTTTATTGTGGGCCAGATGCCCTTAAGGACTGGCCTAGAAGCATCTACAGTTCACCAGTCCTCTTTCTTGCATCTCCCCAGGTTCCCCCCTTTTTTTCTTGCATCTCCCTGGGGTTAATCCAGAATTATCTGTGTTGTTGTTGCTCATGGAACCTACAAAGGCTCTTTCTCTGCTACAATTTCATCCTGTTAGGTGGCTGTCACCATTGCTTTTGCTTGCGTCTTAGAAAGACAACAGACGTTTCATTTGGACCAAGGAAGGTCTGGGAAGGACAATATATTTCATGTAACAAATTGCCTACTCCCATGTACCTTCCCACCGCAGTGGTACCTATTTATCTACTTGCGCTGGCATGCTTTCGAACTGGTAGGTTGGCAGGAGCTGGGACAGAGCAACGGGAGCTCACCTATTTGCGGGGATTATAAATGCCAAACTTCAGATTGGCAAACCCAAGAGGCTCAGTGGTTTAGACCACAGCACCACCTGTATCCCTTGCTTAGTAACTACAAAATAAAAAAATTCCTTCCAGTAGCACCTTAAAGACCAACTAAGTTAGTTCTTGGTATGAGCTTTCGTGTGCAAGCACACTTCTTCAGATACACAGTAAATACAGTATAAGAGTGAATAACAGTGGACTGACCACAGCAGAAGATCATTCAGACTGAACAGACTACAGTGGTACCTCAGGTTAAGTACTTAATTCGTTCCGAAAGTCTGTACTTAACCTGAAACTGCTCTTAACCTGAAGCACCACTTTAGCTGCTGCCGCACCGCTGAAGCACGATTTCTGTTCTCATCCTGAAGCAAAGTTCTTAACCTGAAGCGCTATTTCTGGGTTAGCGGCGTCTGTAACCTGAAGCGTATGTAACCCCAGGTACCACTGTATCATGCAAAACAAAGATGGCTGCCGGGAAGTAGTGCTGGCCTGAAATACATATTTCTTCCCTCAGTGAAATTGTCCTCTGGGACCTGTAAAAATGGGGTTTAATGGGAGACCCACTGCAGGCAGCTGCAGGAGCTGTCCCCTGGGGGGGGGGGGTGAAAAAGCAGTAGAAAAGGAAGGCACAGACGCTCCAAGTGTCCTTATCTTTTGGGGACAGTCCCAGATTTACAGAAACCATCCGCTTTTCCTTGGAACGTCCCTATTTTCATCAGAGAAATGTTGGAGGATATGGACTTATGTAGGGACGCGGGTGGCACTGTGGAATAAACCACAGAGCCTAGGACTTGCCGATCAGAAGGTCAGCGGTTCGAATCCCCATGATGGGGTGAGCTCCCATTTCTCGGTCCCTGCTCCTGCCAACCTAGCAGTTCAAAAGCACGTCAAAGTATAAGTAGATAAATAGGTACCGCTCCAGTGGGAAGGTAAACGGCGTTTCCGTGTGCTGCTCTGTTCGCCAGAAGCGGCTTAGTCATGCTGGCCACATGACCCGGAAGCTGTACGCCGGCTCCCTCGGCCAATAAAGCGAGATGAGTGCCGTAACCCCAGAGTCATCTGCAACTGGACCTAATGGTCAGGGGTCCTTTTACCTTTTACTATGGACTTATGTGACCCTGGAGCCAAGGAGTTAAGTAACTATATAACCTCTAGAAGACATCTCAAAGCATCCCTGTATAGGGAAGTTTAACGTTTTGTTGTGTTTTATATATGTTGGAAGCCACCCAGAGTGGCTTGGGCAACCCAGTCAGATGGGCAGGGTTTGAATAATAAAAGTATTATTGTTATTATTATTATTATTATTATTATTATTATTATTATTATTAACTAGGATGTCCCTATTTTCATCGGGGAAATGTTGGAGGGTATGGACTCTTGAACTGCCTGAAGTAAAAGAAGGAAACAACAAATATAAAAAGGGAAGATATGGTTTATGGTCAATCTCAGGGTAGGTAAAGGTAAAGGGACCCCTGACCATTATATCCAGTCATGACCGACTGGGGTTGCGGCACTCATCTCGCTTTATTGGCCGAGGGAGCCGACGTACAGCTTCCGGGTCATGTGGCCAGCATGACTAAGCCGCTTCTGGTGAACCAGAGCAGCGCACGGAAATGCCGTTTACCTTCCCGTTGGAGTGGTACCTATTTATCTACTTGCACTTTGACGTGCTTTCGAACTGCTAGGTTGGCAGGAGCAGGGACTGAGAAACAGGAGCTTACCCCGTCGCGGGGATTCGAACCGCCGACCTTCTGATCGGCAAGTCCTAGGTTCTGTGGTTTAACCCACAGGCAAAGCAAACTCCAGAGATGCAAAGGTCAAAGGCCACACATAGACCAAACCAGGTTAACCCACACCTTATTATATAAAAACAAAGGAAGTTGTAGGTGAAGACTGAAAAGCAGGAGATCATCTCTGCCGTATGATTTAGGCAGAATATGGTGCAAAGCCTTTCTGGTTGGCCTAAGGCCCAAACTACACATTATGTTTCCTTCCTCGCTGAAGTGTCAAAAACCACTCTGCTTCTTCCACAGTGGCTTTATTTGGTGGGGTGGGGGGATTTTTTTAAAAAAAAATCACACATTTAACGAAAATTGCAATTTTCCCCTTTGGTGTTGCTTATAACATTGTAATTAAAACTATTTTTCCCCCCTTTAAGTCAAAGATCTAAAGATCATCGTTGCAACCGACAACAGCAGAAAACAGCTGGAGACCGACTGTTATTTTTCAGAGTGAGAAATGGAGATTTCTAAACTGACTTGTGGTTCTCTTCCGTTGACCAGTTTGAATATTAGCCATCAGAAAGGAGCAAGAATCTTAGAAGGAGCAAATCTGTCTGGAAGAATATGAGAAGCTAACTCCCTTCCCCATAGTCAGTTTAGGGGGCCTGCTTTCTGTTTACACCAGAAGGACCAAAAAGATGCTCTTAAGTGTGGAGAAATTTCCTACGATGACACTGGGTGGCTCCTTCGATATTTTTTTTTTTTTAAGGTGGCAAAGACAGCAGCCATTTGAATGCCAGAGAACGGCTTCCGAGTGAATACAAAAGAGCAGACAGCTCCACTTATTCCTGAAATTAGATGCAATCATATCTGTGAATCACAGAGTAGCAAATCACAGTAATTGACATTACAATGCATTATCCCACTGTACTACCTAACTGCAGTGTACCGCCTCAGCAGAACTACTCCTTCGTGACCTGGGCTGTTATTTGCCTAAGGCTCTGAGCCAGACCAAAGCGATAAAACTACAAAAAGAAATGCTTTCTGCTGCAGAAAAGGCGCAAATTAGAATGGGAGTCAAGCCCCCAGCTAATGCAAGACTAGCATCTTCTTGTTCACAGTTTGCATAATTAGAGATCATGAATGGTTTTGTTATTGTGCTAAAAATACTCTGGCTTTGTTTAAATCAGCTATTTCATTAACAGCATGACTTTTGCACAAGCATTAGCAAGGTAGACAGGGCAGCGGAGGGAGAAGCTATATCCTTTAGTTAACACTTAAAAAGTAAATTCAATTTTCCCCCCACTGCGTCGCAGCCCACTTAATTTTGATCCGCAAAGGCACTTGAGACAATTTGAGGAGACCCTGTTCTGCTATCTACCCTGTGGTGTTAATAAATGATACCCACTCCCTTCCTCTTTCTCTAAGCGGTGGGGTGTGCGAGAAAGGCTTTCTGTGGCTATTTTCCTTCCCGAGAAAAAGAGCGCCGGAGTTTTACGGTGTCCCTGTGTAAATGGCTTTAATTGTGACACACTTGCAAGTCGAGGGGGGAAAGATGTAAGAGTAACAAATGCAGAATCAGAACTGAGAGTCTGAGGTCGAGGAAGCATCCAGGCTAGTTCTCCTCATTTGTTCTGATTCCAGGGACAACTCGTTTTGGGAAAGAAACAAATAATAATAATAATAATAATAATAATAATAATAATAATAATTTATTATTTATACCCCGCCAATCTGGCTGGGCTTCCCCAGCCACTTTGGGCGGCTTCCCCCCCAAAATATTAAAATACTGTAATACATCAAACATTAAAAGCTTCCCTAAACAGGGCTGCCTTCAGATGTCTTCTAAAAGTCTGGTAGTTGTTGTTCTCTTTGACATCTGGTGGGAGGGTGTTCCACAGGGCAGGTGCCACTACCAAGAAGGCCCTCTGCCTGGTTCCCTGTAACTTGGCTTCTCGCAGTGAGGGAACCGCCAGAAGGCCCACGGTGCTGGACCTCAGCGTCCGGGCAGAATGATGGGGGTGGAGACCCTCCTTCAGGTATACTGGACCAAGGACATATTTGGCATGTATAAGATCTCAGGTTCCATCATGGCATCTGCAGTTAAAATAATCTTGGGTAATGGTGGGGTTGCGAAAGACCTCTGCCTGACAACCTGATACGTTGTCAGATCACACCGGAGGACTGGGTTAGTGGGATTGAAGATTTGACTCAGTGCTAGACAATCTCCCAATTTGGGAGACCAAATCGCGTCAAAAGGTATCCTTTTTTGGAGATGCCTTTTACTAGTCACCGATGGTATATGCTGGATTCTGATAGACCAATACTACAGATGTTATTAACTCAAGCCTCTATTGCTATATTAGAGGTTTCCTTCTGTCTTTGGGTAATAACTAGTCTAGCTGCTGTCAACAGGAAGGAAATTAATTCTTTAGATTTAAGGGTAGAATTTGGGGTTAAATCTAGTGACAGGAAGGCAAGTGCCGAGTTAGGAGAGATAGAGTGGTAACTCGGGTTAAGTACTTAATTCGTTCCAGAGGTCCGTTCTTAACCTGAAACTGTTCTTAACCTGAAGCACCACTTTAGCTAATGGGGCCTCCTGCTGCCGCTGCACGATTTCTGTTCTCATCCTGAAGCAAAGTTCTTAACCCGAGGTAATATTTCTGGGTTAGCGGAGTCTGTAACCTGAAGTGTATGTAACCTGAGGTACCACTGTGGATTGTTTAGTGATTTTGGAGGTCAGATAAAAGACTTTCACGCAAAAGGCATGAACTACAGTACACTCCCTCCTTTCCCCTCTTTTATTAAAGAAGAACAGGATCTTTTAATGCCATCATCATTGCAGAGGTGTCCGTGGAGGGGATATGTTGATTGAAAATGTCTAGTAAGCCAGATTGGTAGTTGGGTTCCTACTGAGAGTATTTTGGCAAGACACAACAGTAATGAGGGATTGAAGTGATCATTCTGTGATATTATGGCAGTGGATAAAGCTGTATTGTAACATTTGAATAAATGTGTAATAATAATAATAATAATAATAATAATAATAATAATAATAGGTGTATTAGATAGCTCCAGATGGCTCTAACAAAGCCTCTGGCAACATTACTCAGGATGACCCTTCTGAAGACTGCTTCCGGTGTGTTCAGAATGTATTGAACTTTTGCACCTAACGTCTCTTGTTTTGCTTCCTGTCTAGCAGCCTTCCCATTTGCCAACTGTATGGACTTATTGGATAAGCTCCACCCTCTTCCTTTTCAGAGAAGCTCTCTCTGGATTTGTTTGCGCCGTTTTGTGCTTCCTGCAAGCTTTGGCTGTGTTCTAGTCTGCAGCTGCTGGCTCTCCCCTGCCTGACTAACATCTAAGCCTCTCTGTTCCTGGCTGCTTTCTGCCATTGGCTGCAAACCTTCACCGGGAGCTGGCTCATTCCTGACAGAATTACAGGTACCGACATACCAAAGGAGCAGAAAAGACTCTTTATGTATGGAACAATGGCCGCCCGGAAGTTATTAGCCCAGAATTGGAAAGAAGTCAAAGTCCCTACCAGAGAAGAATGGCAAACCAAGTTGATGGACTATGCTGAGATGGCAAAGCTGACAGGAAAACTCAGAAACCAAGAGGATAGAAACTTTATAAAAGAGTGGGGAAAATTTATAAGTTATTTAGGAGACCACTGTAAGCAGATGGAAACAAGAGCAGGATTTTGACTCACTTGTAGCGTAAAAATTATTGTGGACAATAAGGTTTGGTATAAAAACTGGAGTACGGATGAATATGCAGTTGTTTAAAATGGAGGCGATGGGGGGAAGTCTTGAGATTCGGAGAATCTCTTTATACAGATATGTCTTGTGTTTATTTACACTTTGTAAAACCAATAAAAATGATTTCATTTTAAAAAAAGAAGACATGTAGGAGAGCCTGTGAGGCATAATGGTTAGAGTATTGGACTATGATCTGGGAGACTCAGGGTTCGAATCCCCACTCAGCCATGACCTTGGAGTCAGCCACCATCTCTTAGCCTAGCCTACCTCATAGGGTTGTTGTGAGGGTGAACTAGGGAGGACGAGAACTAGGGAGCTCCTTGGAGGAAAAGGTGGTATATAAGTGCAATAAATAAATAAAATAAAAGCACTGAAAATAAGCAAATAAAAGCCCCCGTGAGATGAATTCATAAGCCATTGTTGCCACATCGTAAGGCAGCAAGAACAGCAGCATGTAAGTGCTGACTCCCTTTTTCCTGGTGATGACAGGCCAATATAGGGCAACTCACCAAAGGCTGCTTTCTTTCAGACACACAGACTTTGGTGGCACAGGATATCCAAACACACACACGCTCCTTAGGGTAATTCTGTCCCATTTGTGGGCGGGATGATTTTGCAGCGGGTGTTGTTCCAGGCAGGACTAGCCATAAAATCCTGGAATAGATCAGGACTCGGAACTCCAGTGCATTATTGTGGCCACTGTGGTAACCTAAGAAGTCAATGGAAGGGTTTTCATGGGTTTCGGCAACAGATTTTAAAAAAGAACAAAGTTGTATTTCTGGTAAGCGACCGAATTCAATGGATCAGGAAAGGAACTGTGGCGTGATCATAGAGTTCTGGCTTCTCCAAGTTCCTAGTCTGTTACAGGGAGACCCTCATAAACAGAGGGACCTCAGGGTCAGAGGTCACTCTCTCGCTCCTGCTGAAGATCATGGTGGTTCACGCCTCTTCTTTAACATTACAGGAACAAGGTAATTTGGAGAGCCTTTCCCAAAGGACCTTGGGAAATAAAGTCAACCAGCAGATAACTTCTGAACGGAGAAATGCTATCGGCTAGGGGGTCCAAACCTATTTGGGAGTTCAGATCATGTATCCTGGAAGCCTTAGAGACAAGATGCTAGATGCTGGAAATCGCAAGTGGGGAGAGTGTGGTTGAGCTTGTGGGTCTTCTCAGAGGCATCTGGTTGGTCACTGTGAGAATAGGATGCTGGAGGAGACGCCATTGACCTGACCCATCAGGCTCTTCTCATGTTCTCAGGCTGCAATCCTGTACACACTTGCCTGGGAGTAAGTCCCTTTGAAGTCAGTGGACCATACTTCTGAATATACATGTATAAGATCTTTAGAGCAGGTGTACCCTTCTATTGGGACGCTGGTGGCACTGTGGGTTAAACCACAGAGCCCAGGATTTGCTGATCAGAAGGTCGGCGGTTCGAATCCCCGCGACGGGGTGAGCTCCTGTTGCTCGGTCCCTGCTCCTGCCAACCTAGCAGTTCAAAAGCATATCAAAAAGCGCAAGTTGATAAATAGGTACCGATCTGGCGGGAAGGTAAACGGCGTTTCCGTGCACTGCTCTGGTTCACCAGAAGCGGCTTAGTCATGCTGGCCACATGACCTGGAAGCTGTACGCCGGCTCCCTCGGCCAATAAAGCAAGATGAGCACCGCAACCCCAGAGTAGGCCATGACTGGACCTAATGTTTCAGGCATAGGCCAGGACAGGCATAAGCCAACTTGGCCCTCCAGATGTTTTGGGACTACAATTCCCACCATCCCTGACCACTGGTCCTGTTAGCTAGGGATTATGGGAGTTGTAGTCCCAAAAATATCTGGAGGGCCGAGTTTGTCTAGGCCTACTCCAGGAGAATCACAAAGAGGCCAATAAAAATGTAGAAAACACACACACACACACACACACACACACACACACACACACTTCATCAGATAGAAACAATGAAGATGTAGATTTAAAATAGCAAGTCAGACTTTCAGCAGCCAGAAACACCATAACCAGACACTGGAGAGACCTGTCAGGAGTAAGCATGGACCAATGGTACCAAATAGTATGGGAAACAGCCCTACTAGAAAAATTAACCAATAAACTGAAACTGACATGGGGACAAACAGAAGAAGAGGCTCCCCTTTATCACATGCACAGCCCAACAAGACAATGACAATAATCCACCAACAGCATACAAATCAATATGGCTAACCTGATCCCAAACACCCACCCACCCCACTCACACACGAAAACAAAGATCACCACAGCCAATCGCAAACAAACAGCCACACCCTAGGCCAACCCCAACCTCTCTCACCACCAAAGGGACACAAGTGAACAGCAGAGAACCGGCACGAGTAACGCTGACACCAAACCCTACATACATTAAGCATAATAGAAACATCACCACCCAACCCCAACCCCACCCATCTTCCCCCCTCCACCCCTTTTCTTCCTAATGTCTAAACAAATGAAACTGATTTGTAAAAATGTTACATGGAAAAAATACGAGAGACATTACACATACTTCTGTAAAACAAGAAAATCTTTAATAAAAAACAAAAACTAACAGCAAGTCAGCCAGTTAAAAGTGGGGCAGATATCAGTAGAATCACAAAAGTCAGAGTTTCTGACTTGGGTGTAAGACTGGAGTGGGGGGGGGGTAAGTATCTTCATTAGTGGGTGCTCTCTGACCAAGGGTTCATTGAGGGCTTCCCAGTTGGCTGTACAAAAATACAAATATGTGGGCAGTTTCCTCCGGATTTGGGCACCCAGAGAATGAAACATTTAAACCCCTTTCTGCGGAATCACAGTAAAAAAAAAGTAAAATAAAAATAAAAATTCTTCTGAAGTGGGAAGCCAATAGCCAAGCCACCAACCATTCCCGCCAGAATGACTATCTTAAAATAGTTCTGAAGAGTAAATCATACTCTCAAGAATCCTGTGGCACCACAGATCATAAACAGAGAGTGGCTTTCCACCTCACTCAGCAGCCCAGGTTGAAACGGATGTCCAAGAAGTCATCTCCAGGTCACCTACTTTGAGCCACCTTCTGTTGTAGTGACCATAAGATATGACCAATGAACACTTGCTCTCACATGCTTGTATTGTGCTGAAATGTTCCTGGTTCTCAGATGGAATTTGTGAGCAGATATCTTTTATAATAGGTGGCGCTGTGGGTTAAACCACACAGCCTAGGACTTGCTGATCAGAAGGTCGCGGTTCGAATCCCCGCGGCGGGGTGAGCTCCCGTTGCTCGGTCCCTGCTCCTGCCAACCTAGCAGTTCGAAAGCACGTCAAAGTGCAAGTAGATAAATAGGTACCACTCTGGCGGGAGGTCCATTCTTAACCTGAAACTATTCTTAACCTGAAGCACCACTTTAGCTAATGTACCTCAGTACATTTCCGAGCACAATTCAAAGTGTTGGTGCTGACCTTTAAAGCCCTAAACGGCTTCGGTCCAGTATACCTGAAGGAGCGTCTCCACCCCCATCATTCAGCCCGGACACTGAGATCCAGCACCGAGGGCCTTCTGGCAGTTCCCTCACTGCGAGAAGTGAGGTTAGAAGGAACCAGACAGAGGGCCTTCTTGGTAGTGGCGCCCGCCCTGTGGAATGCCCTCCCTTCAGATGTGAAGGAAATAAGCAGCTATCTTATCTTTAAAAGACATCTGAAGGCAGCCCTGTTCAGGGAAGTTTTTAATATTTAATGCTGTATTGTTTTTAACACTTGATTGGGAGCTGCCCAGAGGGGCTGGGGAAACTCAGCCAGATGGGCAGGGTATACATAATAAATTATTATTATTATTATTATTATTATACCTTGAGTTACAAACGTGAAAGCATGCTTCTAGTTAAGAACAGTTTCAGGTTAAGAACGGACTTCCGGAATGAATTAAGTTCGTAACTAGAGGTACCACCGTACTGGGCCGAGGCCATTTAGGCCTTTAAAGGTCAGCCCCAACATTTTGAATTGTGCTCACAAATGTACTAGGAGGTCCTGTTTTGAAGTTTTAGGAAACCCTCCACCGAGTCTCAGCCTAACAGGTTTGCTTGAATGAAGTGGCCACATTCCTAGGTTTAAATGCCCCCAGACCCATCAGCAATAGGCTTTCACTGAGTACCCTGACCTCCAAGTAATAGGCAACGGCCCTCAGATTATTCCAGCAGGGCCACTACAAGGTGTCAGGGTGGTCTCTCCTTTGTTTCTCTCAGCCTAAAGGTAAAGGTAAAGGGACCTCTGACCATTAGGTCTAGTCGTGACCGACTCTGGGGTTGCGGTGCTCATCTCGCTTTATTGGCCGAGGGAGCCGGCGTACAGCTTCCGGGTCATGTGGCCAGCATGACTAAGCTGCTTCTGGCGAACCAGAGCAGTGCACGGAAACACCGTTTACCTTCCTGCTGGAGTGGTACCTATTTATCTACTTGCACTTTGACGTCCTTTCGAACTGCTAGGTTGGCAGGAGCAGGGACCGAGCAACGGGGGCTCACCCTGTCGCGGGGATTCGAACCGCCGACCTTCTGATTGGCAAAGCCCAAGAGGCTCAGCGGTTTAGACCACAGCGCCACCCACGTCCCTACAGATAGTCATTTAAAATGGTAAAGGGACCCCTGACCATTAGGACCAGTCGTGGCCGACTCTGGGGTTGCGGCGCTCATCTCACTCTATAGGCCGAGGGAGCCGGCGTACAGCTTCTGGGTCATGTGGCCAGCATGACTAAGCCGCTTCTGGCGAACCAGAGCAGTGCACGGAAACACCGTTTACCTTCCCGCCAGAGCAGTACCTATTTATCTACTTGCACTTTGATGTGCTTTCGAACTGCTAGGTGGGCAGGAGCAGGGACCGAGCAACGGGAGCTCACCCTGTTGCGGGGATTTGAACCGCCAACCTTCTGATCAGCAAGTCCTAGGCTCTGTGGTTTAACGCACAGTGCCACCCGCGTCCCTTCTCTCA
Source organism: Podarcis liolepis (assembly GCF_965112155.1). Classification (NCBI taxonomy): domain Eukaryota; kingdom Metazoa; phylum Chordata; class Lepidosauria; order Squamata; family Lacertidae; genus Podarcis; species Podarcis liolepis. Next base: position 125,108,258 of record NC_139554.1, read on the forward strand.
GCCTAGCATTATGGAAATCTCAGACATAAGTAAGTCATTTGGTTTTATACACAGAATAGGGACGTAGGATCCCGTCCCCCCCCACTCCCGCACTTGATAAAACGAGAGCAATTTGCTAAAAGCCCGAGGATTACCTCCTGCAACATTTCACTCTTTGCTGATATTCACAGAGAAATTGGAGATTTTCAATCCAAGCAAGGTTGCGGAATTCACAACGATTAAACCCTTTGCGGGCGTGGAAATGTGTTCCTGAGCGTTCCACCGGCAAATTGTCTACAATTTGGGCTGAAAAAAGAGCAAGTGTGTGTGTGTGGGGGGGGGGACATGACGTTACAACATCTCCAAACCCGGGAAGAAATAATAAATTCCAGCCTGATTTCTTCCCTTGTGATTTGCAAAGTCACCGCCACCTCCCATCTGGCTCAGCTTGGCTTCCCGTGTAATAAGTTAATAGAGCAATAATAGCTGATGAACTGGAAGAGCGTCGGGCGGGGTGGGGGGTGAGCAGCGATGCTGCACTCGGAATGGAATGAGGTGCCCTTACAATGATAAACTGATCCTATTCCATCAAACCACAAAGCTGTCTCCACTCTTCATCCCATATAAGTGGGTGAAGAAGGGCGGGGAGGTGGGGGCAGGATCGTGGAATTGCTATCGCTCACTGCAGCTGTCAGGAAATGATACTAATTAGTTTAATTTGCAATAACAGAAGCACTTACTCTCCAAATAATCTAAGTTGGAAAGTCAGTGCGTATCTATATATATATATATACATACGACGACACAGTAAAGAGACTCAGGAGCATGGATTTCTTTAACCTTTGACACAAAGGTCTTTAGGTAAAAGTAATGTGTCTTCAACAGCTTGTCCTCCAAGTCATCCCCTCATGCAAGCAAAATGTGGAGCTTCTCCAGAATGAACCATACTGTCCAAATGCGTTTTAGCCGTGGCGCTGGGCTTTGAACCATGATCTGTCAGCAGCGATGCTGAGAAGACACCTGTTGATAAAAGAAAGAAATCCTGAGATGCAAAATATCAAAGAACCTACCGTATTTTTCACTCTATAAGACGCACCAGACCACAAGACGCACCTAGTTTTTGGAGGAGGAAAACAAGAAAAAAAATATTCTGAATCTCAGAAGCCAGAACAGCAAGAGGGATCGCTACGCAGTGAAAGAAGCAATCCCTCTTGCTGTTCTGGCTTCTGGGATAGCTGCGCAGCCTGCATTCGCTCCATAAGATGCACACACATTTCCCCTTACTTTTTAGGAGGGAAAAAGTGAGTCTTATGGAGCAAAAAATACGGTACTTATTTGGACATGAAATTTGCCAGCATGACTTTGAAGATATTGAGCTTTGGAAATGAAGAGTCATAACTCCATGGTGGAGCATTCAGAAGGTCCTGGGTTCAGTCCTTAATAATAATGGTTACAAATAATTTTATTATTTATGTGCTGCCCATCTGACCAGGCTGCCCCAGCCACTCTGGGCGGCTCCCAACAGAGTACTAAAAACACAATAAAATATCAAACATTAGACCCCAAAGTTAAGAATCTGTCAAGAATGTATAATTTGCTGTTGAAATGGAATACTCAGGATGTGACTCCAGTCAAGCTTGCAAAAATCTATCATTTGCCCAATAATAAATGTTGGAAATGTAAAGAAATTGAAGGTACTTTTTTTCACCTTTGGTGGACGTGCCCAAGGATTAAGGCTTTCTGGGAAATGATCTATAATGAAATGAAAAAGGTATTTAAATATACCTTCCTGAAGAAACCAGAGGCCTTTCTCCGGGGCATAGTTGGCCAATCGGTGTTAAAGAAGGATAGAACTTTCTTTATGTACGCTATAGCAGCAGCAAGAATTCTTATCGCAAAGCATTGGAAGACACAAGACCTACCCACTCTGGAAGAATGGCAAATGCAATTAATAGACTATATGGAAATGGCGGAAATGACTGGCAGAATCCGAGACCAGGGAGAAGAGTCGGTGGAAGAAGATTGGAGAAAATTTAAAATTTACTTACAGAAACATTGTAAAATTTTTGAATGCTGAGGACGATGAAATGAATTGAAGGGGTTCTAGCAACAAGGTAGAATGTAAGATGAGATTGATAAGAGAGAAACTAAATTGGATATGAACTTGCTGAACCAATTTTAAAAAAGGGATACAAAAAAGGGAGGCGTGAGGAAGTCAGGAAAATAAGTTAACTAAAGATGAGAAATCAAAAAAGAGGGAGTTTTGTCTTTTCTTTATGTGTTTTTCTTTTTTCTTTTTGTCCTTTTTTCTTTTTTGTGCTTAATGTTTGTATTTTTGTATGTTGACTTTGTATTTCTTTGTTTTTGTATTTTTTCTGAATGTTTTTTATTGATAAAACTTAATAAAATATTAATAATAATAAAAAAGGAATACTCAGGATGAAACGGTGAAATCTTCTATGATAAAATGGGCACAAGACGTTGGACATAATATTATGATGGCTGACTGGGAACAGTTATGGACCACTGGTATGAAATTTACGGCATGTAATGCCTTAAAAGAGAACTTAATGAAAATCATCTATAGGTGGTACATAACACCAGTCAAGCTTGCAAAAATTTACCATTTACCTGATAATAAATGTTGGAAATGTAAGGAGACTGAAGGTACTTTCTTTCACTTTTGGTGGAGATGCCCAAAGATTAAGGCATTCTGGGAGATGATCTATAATGAAATGAAAAACGTATTCAAATATACCTTTCTGAAGAAACCAGAGGCCTTGCTTTTGGGAATGGTTGGCCAATTGGTGCCAAGGAAAGATAGAATTTTTTTTATGTATGCCACAACAGCAGCAAGAATACTTATTGCAAAATACTGGAAGACGCAAGATCTACCCACCAGGGAAGAATGGCAGATGAAACTGATGGACTACATGGAAATGGCGGAAATGACTGGCAGAATCCAAGACCAGGGAGAAGAGTCGGTGGAAGAAGATTGGAAAAAATTTAAAGTATATTTACAAAAACATTGTAAAATTAATGAATGTTAGAAAGATGCTGGAATGAATTTACATGGTTTTAGCAGAAAGGTTATAAAGAATTAAGTAAAAATAGATTGTTAATGGGTCAAAGTGTAAAATTTAAGGTTAAATTGTGTCAAGATAAACTATGGAACAAAGTTTGAGAAAGAGGGAAAGGACTTGCTGAAACAACTAATTGAATTAGAATACAAAAAGGGAGGTGTGAGGAAGTCAAGGAAACAAGTAAATGAAAGATAAAGATATGAAAATACTGGATGTTAGTGTTTTTAAATGTTTTTGTTTTTTCATTCTTATTGCTTTGTTGTACTGTTTTTGGGTTTTCTTTTTTTTCTTTTCTCTTTTTTTTCTTAGTATTGTATTTTTCTTTTATTTTTGAAGTACTGTAATCTTTTTTCTTTTTTATCACTGCCTGTTTTTCTTTTTTTTGTAATTGTTAAACTTTAATAAATATCATTTAAATATATATATATATATCAAACATTAAAAACTTCCCTATACAGGGCTGCCTTCAGATGTCTTCTAAATGTCAGATAATTATTTTCTGGACATCTGATGGGAGGGTGTTCCACAGGGTGGGCACAACTTCTGAGAAGGCCTTCTGCCTGGTTCTCTGTAACTTCTTGTCACATCAGAAGGCCCCCAGAGCTGGACCGCAGTGTCTGGGCTGAATGATGGGGGTGGAGATGCTCATTATGGAATACAAACCTTTAAAGGTCAGCACCAACAGTTTGATTTGTGCTCATAAATGTACTGGGAGCCACTGTAGGTCTTTCAGGATTGGTGCTATATGGTCCCGGCGGCCACTTCTAGTCACCAATCTGGCCAGGGCAATCAGAATAAGGTCCACTATTTGACTACTGATTCGGGACTCCAAACTGTGTTTTATATAACTGACTTTTTCTTTTGTTCTGTGTATATCACAGTGCCAGTGTGGTGTAGTGGTTAAGAGCAGTGGACTCGTAATCTGGTGAACCGGGTTCGCATCTCCGATCCTCCACATGCAGCTGCTGGGTGACCTTGGGCCAGTCACACTTCTTTGAAGTCTCTCAGCCTCACTCACCTCACAGAGTGTTTGTTGTGGGGGAGGAAGGGAAAGGAGAATGTTAGCTGCTTTGAGACTCCTTCGGGTAGTGATAAAGTGGGATATCAAATCCAAACTCTTCTTCTTTTTGTTGCTATGGCCAACGGCTGATGCAAATAAAGACTCATTCATTCACCAGTCTAGCTGCCGCATTCTGGACTACTTGTAGTTTCTGAGTCACCTTCATAGGTAGTCCCATGTAGAGCGCATTGCAGTAGTCCAAGCAGGAGATAACCAGGGCGTGTACCATTCTGGCGAGAGTGAGCAGGCAGGTAGGGTCTCAGCTGGTGTACAGATGGAGATGGTAGACAACCACTCTGGACAGAGAATTAACTAGTGCTTCCATGGACAGCTGTGAGTCCAAAATGACTCCCAGATTGCACACCTGATCCTTCAGGGGCACGGTTACCCCATTCAGGACCAGTGAGTCTCTCCCCACCTCTCCAGGCAGCTCTAGGAAAGGCTTCCAAACCCAGAGAGCTGTGCTGCCAATCAGCATGGACAATACCAGGAGAAATGGACTCAATACAATGTGTCTGTGGCTTTCTCCCTCAGAAATCAGTCAGATCAGTGGAGCACAGAGGTTCTTGGGGGCCTTTGATTGATTGTACAGTGGTACCTCGGGTTACAGACACTTCAGGTTACAGATGCTTCAGGTTACAGACTCAGCTAACCCAGAAATAGTACCTTGGGTTAAGAACTTTGCTTCAGGATGAGAACAGAAATCGTTCAGTGGCAGCGGGAGGCCCCATTAGCTAAAGTGGTACCTCAGGTTAAGAATAGTTTCAGGTTAAGAACGGATCTCCGGAATGAATTAAGTTCTTAACCCGAGGTACCACTGTATTATGTTCATAGACCACCAATGTCTATTGCCGATATTGCAATATGTCTCCATTTGGTCAGAATAAAGGATCACTTTATGAAAGAGATGGAAAGAATATAAAGTCCCTACCAGAGAAGAATGGCAGATCAAGTTGATGGACAATGCCAAAATGACTAAAATGACTGGAAGAATCAGAAATCGGGAAGACCAAAATTTTAATAAGAAATGGGGAAAAGATATAATTTTAATAAGAAATGGGGAAAAGATATAATTCATCTTAAAAACCATTGCAAACCGTTAAAATCGTTAGTAGGTTATCATAAAAGATGCAGGAGGAAATGATGAACAATAGGCCCCACAAAGGGGAGGAGGAAAGTCCAAGAGATTCTTTGAAATCTTGTTTTTATATTGTATGTTGGATACGTGATTGGAAAATTGTAATTTGAAAAGCCAAATAAATAAATTTAAATAAGATTCACTTTCCCAACCGCTGGAGCATCTACACGGTTTCTAGTTTGCAGAAAATGACGTTAGCCTGTGTCATCATGTGCTGAGAGGACTGCATGGCTACTTTTCACACCCTGAACTTAGCTCAATACTGTCTGCACTCTGCATGTGGAGCGTTCTTCTGTTTGCTCTGAAAATTTCAAAAATAAAATATGTTTGCCAAAAGAACAAGGAAAGAACAGGAAAGAACAGAAACCATGTAGACAATATTCGTGGTCGGTGGGCACTCCACAAACCCTGATGTGTCCTTGTGCATGTCTAGAGAATCACAACAGACTCTTGGGAGAGGCGACCATGTATCTACTTGTGAGGAAAAGACTGACATGCGCCACTACAGGGTGTGCACCACAAATTGTTTGCAGAATCGCTTAGAACCGCAGGTCCTTTATGCCAAGTAGTCAGCTGGCTATATCAGTTATCTGACATGAAGGCTTTAAGCCTTTAATTAACTGCTAATATTGCAGAGTGGGAAATGACCCTACAGTTAAACAGGCCGCCAGACTACAAGCAAAAGTATGTTTCTCTCTCTCTCTCTCTCTCTCTCTCTCTCTCTCTCTCTCTTTCTTTCTTTCTGTCTGTCTGTCTGTCTGTCTTTCTTGGGGCGGGGGGGGGGGGATGAAGAATGCCAACTATGAATGACAGCACGATTCTACTAAAATATGTAGATTCTCTTTTGGCTGTCTTTTGAATGGACTGTTATCTTGGTGCTGTTCTGTCCCCATGATGAAAAATACCTTCTTCTAAAGTATATAATTACCCTTTGTCACTTGTAAATTTCCCCTAGTTTCTGAGCTCATTTAATAATGCTGGAGAGAAGTTAACAATAAAGGGCTCTTGCCAATTTAGCACCTTGTACATAATGTACCTATAATGATAGTTTGATTGCCTGCGCCCATTATTTCCAGCTTCTGTCTATTTTCTATTACTACACAGAGAGCCATTCCGCTCGGCGGAAGACGAATGCAGGAGATGAATACAGATGTTCGCCTATAGAGAACACCGCACACAAAATGGCGTTGGCATTAGTCAGGATCTTGGTTTTACTTCCTGCTAATAAACAGAAACAAAGATCTCTGTTGCAGGTTCCCATGGCTTTGTAGCAGAGATGACCAAGAGTTGCACATCACTAACCCTATCTCATCTTCATATGGAAGCATTGTGGTGGTTTTGTCCCATAAAACAATGTGTTCTTAAACCGAAAATTATGAAACACATCAGTGGCGTGCAGTGAAACTTTTTCATACGGGAACAGTTAGGGCCAGTGGTCCCAGCTTGCGAGGGCGATTGAGAGGGGGATGTTGTGTGCATGATGTCCTTGTTAGATATCTGTTATGCCACTGTGCAGTTTTTGGAGTCACAAGACTCTGTTGACATTCCAGACTGTTGGAAGTCTCACGGGAGAAGGGAGACGGATGTTGATGTTACTGGTTTCCTGTTTCTTTGTTCTAGTTGTTCACTGACTCTCACAGAGAGCAGGTGCATATTCTTTTCTGTCCTGCATAGTTAGAAATAAACGTAGCGATGTAGCACATATTTCTCAGCTCTTTCTGCCATTTACCTTCCCACTGGTACCTATTTATCTACTTGCACTTTAAGGTGCTTTCGAACTGCTAGGTTGGCAGGAGCAGGGACCGAGCAACGGGAGCCCACCCCGTTGCGGGGATTCGAACCGCCAACCTTCTGATCAGCAAGTCCTAGGCTCTGTTGTTTAACCCACAGTGCCACCCGCATCCCCTTTGCCTCACTAGTCAACTAGAAATGTCAGCTTGAGATCAAGTCTGGCCCTTGGCTTTTTAGATTCCACCCTTTCACTTGCTGAGAAGACACTGGCTCAAGTGTGAAGACTTGAGTACGAGGTTTCTTTAAAAATATATTCCTATGCGCTACCATATTATGATTTTAAGATGTGGAGATGATTTAGAGAGATAAGACAAACTGAACAGATGCCACATTGATGGTATGCAGATAAATGCAAATAATATGCAAATTAGGAGCCCTTTATTTTGGGATTGTGTGATTCTGCTTCAGGCAAAGATGAAGTCAACTTTCTTGGACAGCCTTCTGGAAGCCATGGGATCTGGAGCTGGTGTTTGTGATTCTGAGCCTGCAGGTTACATTTGGGTCATGTGTCGCCCTCCCCCCCCAAGTCCTTCACTGTAATGCTGAAGGCTAGCAACTTTTAAAAATTATTTTCACACGAAAGACAAGGGGTTTTTTGTGTGTTTTTTTTTGTTTTTTTGTAAAGGCAGAGATGTAGAGAAAAACTTCACTTCTGCTTCTGAGACCTAGTGGCTTCTCTGCAAAAACGGGTGGCGTAGCTCACGATGATAACTCCCAAACCTTTCCAGTAAATAAATACGTAAATAAAGGAGCCTGGTTGTTCCTTTGTGCAATGTTTCAAGTAGCATTACTTACGGTGCAGCGTTCTCCAGCAGTCTTGCACAAATGCTGTCCTGAGAGAGCATCATACAGATGGGGCAGGACTCTGCTGCGACATTTTTTATGAGCAGTCACAAAATCCCTTCAGGGCAATTGCTTGCTCTGCTACACTCAGGATAAGGTCAACAACGATCTTTTTCTTTTTTTTTAAAGAAAAGATTTCTCTTCTTAAAACAACAACAAGAAGAAGACTGTTTTGATGTTGTTTAACGTCGCTCTGCATCACATATTTATTCCTCTAGAATGAATTACCAGGCTGGTTTGGGGTACTGGCAGACATACCAAATATGATAGTTACGTGCACATCAAGAACCGAAACCAAAAAATGTAGGGCTTTGTTATTCTCAGGCACAAATTAAGAACAAGTAAGGATAAAGCAGGATTTGCAAAGGCACAATTACAGGATTTGCAGGGACACAATTACAGCTAACCCTTGCTTGACATTTTGAGACTCTTTTAACTTTGCTCACAGTCATCTCTCGTTCTCCAAGGGTCTACCATTTATTCCCTAACTGTTGTTTGTTACTTTCAACTCTCCATCCTTTCCCTTTCTTGTCTCCTACCCCTTTGAAATTTAGACTGAAAATTCAGGGACTCGCATTTGTTCTCCCACCCACCCCCACTCGAAGGAACTAAGTAGTAGAAGAAGAAGAGTTTGGATTTGATATCCCTCTTTATCACTACCCGAAGGAGTCTCAAAGTGGCTAACATTCTCCTTTCCCTTCCTCCCCCACAACAAACACTCTGTGAGGTCAGTGGGGCTGAGAGACTTCAGAGAAGTGTGACTATCCCAAGGTCACCCAGCAGCTGCATGTGGAGAAGTGGAGACGCAAACCCGGTTCACCAGAGTCTACTGCTCTTAACCACTACACAACACTGGCTCTCACTGTTGGTACTTATGGGTAGACCAGATAGATAGAATCTCGTTCACCTAGCACAGAGACACCTATAGTATCTGAATTCACTTGAATGTTTGAATGTGTAGTCAAAAATTTAGATAAAGAGGAGAGCGCAAAATATTGTCTGAAGCTCAACATCAAAAAAATGAAGATCATGGCCACTGGTCCCATCACCTCCTGGCAAATAGAAGGGGAAGAAATGGAGGCAGTGAGAGATTTTACTTTCTTGGGCTCCATGATCACTGCAGATGGTGACAGCAGTCATGAAATTAAAAGACGCCTGCTTCTTGGGAGAAAAGCAATGACAAACCTAGACAGCATCTTTAAAAGCAGAGACATCCCCTTGCCAACAAAGGTCCGTATAGTTAAAGCTATGGTTTTCCTAGTAGTGATGTATGGAAGTGAGAGCTGGACCATAAAGAAGGCTGATCGCCAAAGAATTGATGCTTTTGAATTATGGTACTGGAGGAGACTCTTGAGAGTCCCGTGGACTGCAAGAAGATCAAACCGATCCATTCTGAAGGAAATCAGCCCTGAGTGCTCACTGGAAGGACAGATCCTGAAGCTGAGGCTCCAATACTTTGGCCACCTCATGAGAAGAGAAGACTCCCTGGAAAAGACCCTGATGCTGGGAAAGATTGAGGGCACAAGGAGAAGGGGACGACAGAGGACGAGATGGTTGGATAGTGTTCTCGAAGCTACAAACATGAGTCTGACCAAACTGCGGGAGGCAGTGGAAGACAGGAGTGCCTGGCGTGCTCTAGTCCATGGGGTCACGAAGAGTCAGACACGACTAAATGACTAAACAATAACAATTATCGGAAACACACAGTTACCTTCCTTGCCTTCTTTCTTTACACCCCACCCTTCAAGCACATCACCAGGACAGCTTACATTCAAATATCAATTGCCAAAAAGCAACAACGCACAACTTTTCAGCTTAACATGTTGTGTTGATGGCTTTCTGTGTTCCCTCGAGCGCAAAAATGCTGGGAAATTGCGGCTGTTGTGGCCCATGCCAGTCAGTGGCAGAGAGGTGGACCCAAGTCCCGGATTTGTCTGTTCCCTGGAACATGGAGTCTATTAAGCTGCATTGTGAGTCCCCACGTGGCAATCAGTACCATCCACACAGAGTGACAGAGTCGGAAGGGACGGCTGCCAAGCTGGAACTTATTGCCTCCCCGGTTCCTCATTATCATGTAATTTAGTGCACTCACTCTTAAGATAATTAAGGGTGGTTATAGTTAAAAGCACCACAAATGTAATATAGACACAATCCAAGCCAAACAGGTCAACAAAAGACCAGGCACCAGAAAGTCATCTGAGTGCACACCGGGTTTGCTTCCCCAGCCTGAGCATCCCAGAGCTGAAGAGGCACCACCAAGAATACCTTTTCCCAGGTGGCCGCCCATAAACACCTCAGGCTCACACTTTCCCCTGATGGTCTGGGCTTGTTTGTTTGACTGAATGGAGCCTTGGAGACTGCAATCATGAGCAGAAAAGCAATTATGGGAAGGTAAAGGTAAAGGGACCCCTGACCATTAGGTCCAGTCGTGACCGACTCTGGGGTTGCGGCGCTCATCTTGCTTTATTGGCCGAGGGAGCTGGCGCACATTTTCCGGGTCATGTGGCCAACATGACTAAACCGCTTCTGGCAAACCAGAGCCGCGCACGGAAACGCTGTTTACCTTCCTGCTGGAGCGGTACCTATTTATCTACTTGCACTTTGAGGTGCTTTCGAACTGCTAGGTTGGCAGGAGCAGGGACCGAGCAATGGGAGCTCACCCCGTCGCAGGGATTCGAACCACCAACCTTCTGAGCAGCAAGTCCTAGGCCCTGTGGTTTAACCCACAGGGACTACTTACGGTAACTCTTTCCCTTCCCGATGCTTGTCTCTCTTTTAAATTGTACACAATTTTGTTTGCACAACCCAACTTAAAACAGGAAAGACAGCACACCCTCCCAGTGTTCCTATTTTCCAGAGACGTCCCTGATTTAGAGAAGCCGTCCTGGTTTCTGATTTGATCCTGCAATGTCCCACTTTTCCTTAAGATGTTCCTATTGTCACTGGAGAAATGTTGGAGGGTATGGAAGGATGTCCCTATTTTCATCAGAGAAATGTTGGAAGTTATGGAGTTATCCGACCCCCCTGAGCATGTATAGGCAAGTGTTTTTTTTTTTTTTTAAAGTTTAATGTTGTGTGTGTGTGTGTGTGTGTGTGTGTGTGTGTGTGTGTTGGAAGCTGCCCTGAGTGGCTGGGGCAACCCAGTCAGATGCGTGGGGTATAAAGAGTAAAATTATCGTTATGGAAATGCTGGGAGGGAGGGTGAGACAGGTTGTTCCTGAGCTTCGTTCTTTGAGGAAAGTTGTACTAAAGGCTGAGTGGGGATCCACTGTGAGCTCACCATTCAAACTGTGTGCATCTGTATCCACTCGTTGAACAGATAAATGTGGTGTGGATATGCATGTGAAGGCCTTGTCTGCCCTCTCGGTCGTAGCCTCCACAACTACTTCGGATATTGAAAATGAAAAGGAAGGAGCGAGCACTTGGTTGCATTGAACTTTGTCTAGTTTGGCCCCATCGCATGGTTGCTCTGTGAACACAACTGTAAGAAAGTTCAGGATGCTTGGGCCATTGCAAATCAGTAGTAATGTGGGGACACATTAAATGCTGAGCTCACATTGATTTCAACCAGATAAACACACCTAATTCGCCCTTGCTTGTATCTTTTAATGGAGGGGAAACACAGTCAGCTCAAGGCTAACACTATTTACTCGGAAGTCATCTTACTAGCTTCAACAGAATTTACTTCCTGATAAGAATCGAAACCACCTTAGGCTGTTGTTGCTATAACAATTCACTGCATCTTCAAATAATCAAATGATCCTCTGATGGATTTTTTTGTTGTTCTGGGGTCACAGAGATTCAAGCTGGCGAGCGTTTCAAAAACTATTCTCCCAGAGTTGATAGACCTCAGAGGTGCAAATGATTTCCACCTCGGCCTGCATCATTTACCTTTCATATAGTTTTTCATAATTTTCCATCACATGATTACTAATTTTCCCAAGCTACTGGTGTTTAAACAAAGGGCTTGTTCATTCCCAGCCTATCTTCAATTTCGGCTTGATCTTGTGTTGACAGGCGTCATAAACGCAGGGCTATTATGATTTTACTGCCCTTGGACGGATTGAGGAGTTAATCATTCAACTTTAATGAGAGCAAAGGGGAGGCAGGAGGGGAGGAGCTTATCGGCATTCAGGCTCCTCCCATTTGCATTGGCCAGAGTTCCAGTTGGTGCATTAGCCCTAAATCTGTACCAGGTTTGGTTGGTGCTCCAAATAATCAACTAATTGATTGGTAGCCTTGCTTGGGAGGTCTCTGGGCCTCTTTCTTCATTTTCTCGCTGCCAGTTGCTCCTTAACCCCCCTACCAGCCAGTGGCGTAGCGTGGGGGGTGCAGGGGGAGCCGGCCGCACCGGGCGCAACATCTGGGGGTTAGGGTTAGGGGGCACAAATCCATGGGTTAGGGAGCGCAAATTACTTGCCTTGCCCCGGGTGCTGACAACCCACGCTACGCCACTGCTACCAGCTCCCTTGTCCACTTGCTAACTGCAAGGCCTACCATCAACTATGTTCCAGCTTCCTCCTAAGATAGGCATCTCCTCAGCTCAGAGCTTGGCTTGCACCCGAATCTGCCTTTGGGGGTGATGCCTCTGTGCATCTGACCCACTGCTTCATACATGTATAGGCGTGGGGCCTATGGTCCTCCAGATGTTAAAGGTAAAGGGACCCCTGACCATTAGGTCCAGTCGTGACTGACTCTGGGGTTGCGGTGCTCATCTCGCTTTACTGGCCGAGGGAGTCAGCGTACAGCTTCCGGGTCTTGTGGCCAGCATGACTAAGCCGCTTCTGGCAAACCAGAGCAGCACACGGAAACACCGTTTACCTTCCCGCCGGAGCGGTACCTATTTATCTACTTGCACTGATGTGCTTTCGAACTGCTAGGTTGGCAGGAGCTGGGACCGAGCAACGGGAGCTCACCCCCTCATGGGGATTCGAACCACCGACCTTCTGATCAGCAAGTCCTAGGTTCTGTGGTTTAACCCACAGCGCCACCCGTGTCCTCCAGATGTTGCTGAACTACAAATCCCATCAGCCCTAGAAAAGATGGCTAATGAACTGAGAGCTGTTGAGAGCTGTAATTCAGGGACACTTGGAAGGCCAAAGGTCGTCCACACCTGCAATATCCACGACAGCAACCATGGTTTCTTAATTATGGAATGCCAATCAAATGTTTTAGTAGATTAAATGTCCAACGTGATGGGCGAATCAATTCATTTGCATTTAGTCAGAACCTCACTGTAGTTCTGGAGGGATGTTTTCAAAGAGGAGATAACCCTACAAGTGAATACATTCACACATGACATCATTTGAAAGCCAGGCTTGACACTGGTTAAAACTAAACGCCTGTGGTTCCTATTTCATAGAATGATGGAATCGTCAGGTTGGAAGGGACCCCGAGGGTCATCTAGTCCAACCCCCTGCAATGTAGGAATTTCAGCACACGGTCTCCCATCCAGTTTGAAACCACACCAGACCTCGCTTAGCTTTGCAGCTATGCTGGCAGTTTTGTTGCCAAGGCCCCTTGGTGGCTTCAGAATATCTACCAGCCATGGATACAAACTCAGGGTTGCAGTGTATGTAGTTCCAAGGAGATCATTCTGTCATGCAAACATTTTTGTTGGCTTGAAGGATAATCTCGGCTCTCCTCTCCTATGCCCTGCTCTGAAGAAGAAGAGTTTGGATTTGATATCCCGCCTTTCACTCCCCTTTAGGAGTCTCAAAGTGGCTAACATTCTCCTTTCCCTTCCTCCCCCACAACAAACACTCTGTGAGGTGAGTGAGGCTGAGAGACTTCAAAGAAGTGTGACTAGCCCAAGGTCACCCAGCAGATGCATGTGGAGGAGCGGGAAATCGAACCCGGTTCACCAGATTACGAGTCTACCGCTCTTAACCACTACACCACACTGGCTCTGAGGGTTCTCCTGACCTTCTGGAACAGATTTTGAGAGGGCACAGGGGACATGCCAGGGGTAAAGTCTCATTGAGGTGGCAGGAACTGTAGCCTTGATTTCCACTGTCACAACAATCTAGTTGAATGTGGCCCAAAGAGTTTCTTTTTCATTAAGTATTGCAGCGCTGACATGCCTGTGCAGCCTCAAATGCGCTGATAACTTGGAGCATGGGGAGAAAGAGATCTCAATCTGTGATTAGAGATTTAATAGATTAATTTGACATTCAATTTGCTGAGGTTTGCCACCCAATTATTCCCTTCCATTTTAGCACAACCCAACCCCAGTTAACTGAGGCATGCTAACAAAGAATGACCGGTGCATGGTTGAGGTGAGATTGCGAAGGAATGCTATACTTTCCCGGTTGACCATTCTGAGTTTCTGAACTGCAGCCCTAACTTGATGCTGCCCAGCGACACAGCAAAAAGAGAGACGCTCTCTCCAGCTTGATACCTTTCAGCCCGCTGTTCCTAAAAGTTGCACTAGTGGGCGCCCCTCCATTTCAGCGACGAGACGGGAGCACCTTGTTTGTTCATTAGAGATCATCATTGCAGTTTATAAAGCAAGCCGGATAAAACCCGAAGAATTAGCTGTATGACTCACATGTACTGGGTGATACAAGGCAAAATATGGTACTAACCGTGAACTAAAGAAATAAGGATATGCTTTAATAGACTTAAAAGAGGCAATAAAATGTTCAATCAATTTAAGTGTAGGCTGTATATGTATTGATTTCTTCCCCCCACCCACCCCTTACAGCTAGAGGATAAAAATAGAGTTTGGAAGGAGGGAGAGGAAGGTGGAAGGAGAGGAATCGACAACATCCCCAAGCTGCTGTTGCTCTCTGAATCACTCAAATCTGCCGAAAACCATTAACGTGTATAATCCATACAGTGTTGGCCCTCTATAGCTAGGATTCTATACTCTGGACAGCTGCAGGTGAAGGGGGGAGCATGTAATAATAATAATAATAATAATAATAATAATAATAATAATAATAATAATAACAACAATAATAATAATTTTATTTGTATCCCACCCTCCCTGGCTGAGGCTGGGCTTAGAGCGGCTAACATCACAAAAACAACACAATATGCATAAAAACAGACATCAATTCATTAAAAGACATCTTAAAATTAATTCAGGCAAGTTAAAATCTGGGCAGGTGGCAATTATCAGGTTGGAACTGAGAGTAGTTAATACTTGCCAGGACCAACTGTTTTCCCCTGATCATACAAGGACCTGTGAGCGGGTTGGGGGTCTCCTTCAAGCTGCTTTTATACAAAGGAAAGTAAGTCAAACTGCACCCTGCCCAAAGGCCTGTAAAGCCATGACAACATCATCATTATGTTAAAAAAGATGGCAAGATCAACAGATAACTCGAAGCCTTTTTCACCCCTGGCACTGCATTCCCTTTCAGAGACTACGGAACAGTGGAGAATGGAGGTACCGTATTTTTCGCTCCATAAGATGCACTTTTTTCTTCCTAAAAAGTAAGGGGAAATGTCTGTGTGTCTTATGGAGCGAATGCGTGGTCCCTGGAGCCAAATTGCCCAGGGGCAAAAAGCAGATCATGCTCTTTTTTTCTTTTCTTTTCTTTTTTTTTGAAAGAGGGAAGTGGGTGTCGAAACAAAGCCACCGATCGTTTGCAGATCGGGGAGAGAGATAAGGGATGCTGGAGATAAAGGAGGCTGCCTGGGAGGGGGGAGGTAAAAGCTCATGGATCCTCAGGATTTTTACATTGGGTCACCCCAAATTCACCATCAGATCACATAGCATGTCCATGGCTGCAGCCTGCACCACAAAAATCATGCACCCACTGTTGCGTGGGGCCGCAGTGGCACAACAACGTGGTTTCAAAGCACAGATCCTCAGGATTTTTGCATTGGGTCACCCCAATGCTGTGAAACAGAGCCAATGAGGGGGGGTGTGATTCAGTGGTGTAACATGGACAGCACACGGGCGGTTGCCCCGGGGCGCAAAATTGTTAGGGGGCACAAAATTTTGACACCTCAATACAGCTGCTCGCTTCCGTCGCTGGGCTCTGTTGAAAATGGCTCCTCCACGCGAACCAGGAACTGACCTCTCCAAACGGTGGAACAACTTTTCTTTTCTTTTCAGCTGGGATCTCCTGGGTGATGTGGACGCCATAAGGCAGTTGAATGAGCATGTGTACTCCGTCCGTTTCCCTATCTCCCCCTCTGCCTCTGCGCAGCCCCGGGCTCTGGCAACCCATGCTATAACACTGGTGTGGCCTGTAGAGTCTGGAGGGCCAGATATGTAGGAGTGGATTTAGAATGAACGAATATGTCTATTAACTTGGATGGATGGGAGGGTCTGAGGCCCCACAAGTGGTAACAGGTCCTTGCAGCAGACCCTCCAAGTGCCCCTATTTTTACAGGGACATACCTGATTTAGAGGGATTCTGATTTGACTATCACTTGTAGTTTAAGGTTGAATTCTGGACATAATGGAAGAGGTAAAGGGTTTGGATTATCCTAGAAAACGTGGGAGGAATTGATTAATAATAGGACCCACAAAGGGGAGGATGGAAGTCCAGGAGATTCCTTGGAATCTTGCTTTTACGATTTATGTTTGACATATCTTTGTAAAATTTTAATTTGAAGAACCAAATATTTTAATAAAAATAAAAATAAACAGTAGGCTACTCCCAAATGATGCAGCCACATCCGCATGGGATGTGCTGTCCCTTACAAGACAGCAAGAGACTGGGGCAGTGGCGTAGCGTGGGGGGTGCAGGGGGGCCGGCCGCACTGGGCGCAACATCTGGGGTTAGGGTTAGGGGGCGCAAATCCACGGGTTAGGGGGCACAAATTACTTGCCTTGCCCTGGGTGCTGACAACCCACGCTATGCCACTGGACTGGGGCCTGGAAGGATAAATACCCACTGTCCATTAAACAATGATTTGCAGGCCTGGGTGCCCAGGCTATATTGGAATTATATATATATATAATGGTTGGGAGTTACTCGTGCGTAATCCTGCTCCGTTTGAGCATTAGATTGCCTGGTTAAACCCTCCGGACTGCACAGCCCATCTTAGCGTGGCTGCCCTTAGTCACTTGTAGAATCTGTCTGTGGGCATTTCTTAAAGCGTTGCCAACATAAGAGTTGTTTGACGCCCAATCGTCTCCGCCTCTCACTGCGCGGGAGTCTCCTGCGCAGGGTGGGCGTGGGCAGCGGGGTGCTTGGGCTCTCCTCGCTAACTTCCAACGAAGAGTCCTGGAGCCCCTGCACCTCCCTGTCCCGTTGCTCTCCTGGATCCCTGGTGTTACACTCATTCTTTTCCCCTTCTTCCCGGCTGAGTCTCCCTCTAGCGCTTGGACCTTCCCCTGCAGAATCAGAGACCCTCTCCTTCTCCCGTGCCTCTGATGGCAGTTCCCTGACAATATATATACACAGGTTTAATTGCAGATGGAAGTACTGGTGGCTATTCTTAATCCAAAGGTGGATTTAGTGGAGCACAACCAGTTTCCCGCACTGGGTACCAAACTGAGCATGTGCTTCAGGGGATACTGTAACGACGACGAGCAATGGAAGGTGAGAGGTGGGTGGGAGTAACAAATTTTGGCAATGAACAGGGCACCACTGAAATTTTAAAGCCCCAAGTCTGCCACTGCTTAATTGCATGGGTAGGCAACCTAAGGTCCGGGGGCCGTACGCGGCCCAATCACTTTCTAAATGCGGCCTAGCAGACGGTGCAGGAATCAGCGTGTTTTTACATGAGCAGAATGTGTTCTTTTTAAAAAATGCATCTCTGGGTTATTTGTGGGGCCTGCCTGGTGTTTTTTTACATGACTAGAATGTGTGGTTTTATATAAAATGCATTTCTGGGTTATTTGTGGGGCATAGGAATTCGTTCATTATTATTTTTCAAAATATAGTCCGGCCCTCCACAAGGTCTGAGGGACAGCGGACCGGCCCCCTGCTGAAAAAGTTTGCTGACACCTGGCTTAATGTGAGCTGACAGTACATATTTTTACTGGTCCCCCCCCCCCTTTACTTCCCCCACTTCTTTAAAATAGACACAGTGTGTGTGTGTGTGTGTGTGTGTGTGTGTGTGTGTGTGTGTGTCAAAAAGATGGCATTGCATCACCATCGAGCCTGGTGCCTTTGTGCCAATAATAACTACTGTGGTACCTTGGGTTAAGTACTTAATTCGTTCCGGAGGTCCATTCTTAACCTGAAACTGTTCTTAACCTGAAACACCACTTTAGCTAATGGGGCGTCCTGCTGCCACCGCGCTGCCGGAGCACGATTTCTGTTCTCATCCTGAAGCAAAGTTCTTAACCCGAGGTACTATTTCTGGGTTAGCGGAGTCTGTAACCTGAAGAGTATGTAACCTGAAGCAGATGTAACCCGAGGTACCACTGTAATGTACACGGAAAGCAACAAAGAACTGCAATGTGCACCTCTCCCTCCTCCCAGTTAAAGAGATGTGTGATATATGGAGGACTGCAGCTTGTTTTGGGTTAGTGCAGCCACATACACAATTCACTTTCTTTTAAAGCGCTCCTCATTAGCTCGGTTACAAACTTCCATGCAAATAAGGAGCCAGGAGCTAGAATCCTTTAGCCTTGTACCTTCAGCTGTGTTTGTGGTGATGCAGGAAGACTAAGCCTTCATAATTTGTCTTCCAGCTTCTCTTCTGTACCTCGCCCCCCCCGCCCCACCCCGTCTGCCAAAATGTTATTTTTCCAGCCACTATCAGGCACCTCTTTTTAGGAACCCTGGCTTAGCACCGCCCTGGCAACAAACGGTATAAATTGTGATCCAGCTGCAAGCATGCAAATAAAAACAGACCACAGACTTCCTCTTCTTTCTCTCTCCAGCTCTTCCATATGCGTGAGCCTGGATGAACCACAGAGGCAAAAGCGTGGTTTTTTTTAAAAGCGAAAAGGAAAATAAAGCTTATTCTTGCAGTGGGGGGCATAGCAACTGCTGTCAGCTGTGGGAGTGCATGCTATGAGGGGTATTCAGAGTCTCATATTGGAGGGGGGGAGAGGAAGAGGTTTGGTACAGTTGGCCCTTAAAGGCAAACCTACCCAATTTGCCGTTGCTGAAAAAATATGCAGACCACAAATGCAGCCATCCATTGACATTCACCCTCCTCTGAATTTTGCAATGCAGTTCTTCAACCGAAGAATGTGTAACAAACATGCACATTATTATTATTATTATTATTATTATTACAATTTATAAAGTAAAGGGACCCCTGACCATTAGGTCCAGTCGTGACCGACTCTGGGGTTGCGACGCTCATCTCGCTTTACTGGCCGAGGGAGCCGGTTTACAACTTCCGGGTCATGTGGCCAGCATGACTAAGCCGCTTCTGGCGAACCAGAGCAGCGCACGGAAATGCTGTTTCCCTTCCCGTCGGAAGATAAATACCTATTTATCTACATGCACTTTGAGGTGCTTTTGAACTGCTAGGTTGGCAGGAGCTGGGACCAAGCAACGGGAGCTCACCCTGTCGCGGGGATTCGAACCACCGACCTTCTGATTGGCAAGCCCTAGGCTCTGTGGTTTAACCCACAGCGCCACCCGTGTCCCTTATTACAATTTATACACCGCCCTTTATCAGAAGATTCCAGGGCCATGTACCACATTAAAAACACATTACAGAATGTTTTTGCCTGGCGCCTAAAGACATGAAGTGATGGCACCAGGCGAGTCTCTCTGGGGAGAGCATTCCGCAATCAGAGAGCCACCACAGGAAAGATCCCTTCTTGTGTTGTCACCCTCTGAACCTCACAGGGATGGGGGGGCATAGGGAAGGGCCTCAGATGACAAACACAGGGTCCTGGTGGGTTCATATGGGAAAAGGTGAATGAACCTTAGGGTATTGAGGTCCTGAGCTGTGTAAGGTTTTATGGGTCAAACACCTATCCGGGCAGCCAGTGCAGTTGTGACACAGTATTGGTGTTATACGCTCAGCGTACTAGGGTAAAGTGTGCATAAAAATGCATATAACATACAAAATAACATACAAAACAATGTTTTATGCCGGGGGGCAAGGCCTGCAAAAATGCGTATAGGAGGCAAAACTGCCTACAAGAATGTGTATGAAGGGAATGCTTTGTGAATTTTCACAAGGACGTAAAAATATCACAAACCAACACAGAAATGTGGGGAACTGAGCATAGGACTGGAACAACGAGAAAAAGAGAGGTACCAAAATTGTCAGGTTTGCCTGTCATCCGTTTCATAAGGCAAGGGGCTTTGGTCATTTCCTAGCATGCTAACTTTTTCTCTTATCCTTTGCCTTTGAGCATCAGCTACACTGCTTTTTGCCCAATAGGTCACTGTGTTTTAAACAAACAGACAGATAAAGGTATAGGGAACATGCTTTTTGAGGTTGGAAGGGGGAGCGGAAAAGAACTTGACTCATCATTCTCTCAATTTCCAGGCTGATTATATGGTCTTGTTTTTTTATGAGTGGCCCTATAGTGGACGTGTGTGTACGCACACGCACACATTCCTATTTACAATGCTTCAGAGACGTTCAGACAGTAAAATTTCCATGAACTTCCAAACCCGTTCCCTCCCATAAAGTAAACACAAAGAGCCGTCCCTTCTGCTTGAAATAATGCTATTTTCAGAGCAATCATCCACCAAGGAGACCAGAAATTGAGTGTCCCTCATGGCGCTGGGAGGAAAAGGCCCCACTGACTAGTACTATAACGAGGCAGAAAAGACGAATGCTGAAATCCTCAAGCAATAAGTCGCCCTCCCTCCGCTCTTCTTCCCCTTTCTCCTCCCATTATACAAAACATCCATTGGTTTTATTACGGCCTTGGATGTTTTTCAGTTTGGGGGGAAAGAAAGGAGAGGAAAGGAAGTCTGAGGTCTATTTTTGTTCGTAGATTTTCAATTAAGACAATTAAGCAACCCACACAATGTGGCAGCTACTCCCTTCTAACAGTTTCCTCATTTCTTGCAAAGACAGTTTACTTACTGTGGCTGCAACAGGCTTCCTGAGCCTTTTAAAAGAAATTAGAAACAACAGCTAATAAAGAGACTAAATAGGAGGCGGGGGGTGGAAATAAGGCATGGAAAGTCACCAGGGAAATGCCAGAGTCCCGGTTTGCTTTCATGTAGCTACAAGCAAGGAGTATGTCGCAAAGAATTTTCTCCCAAATCCTAGCATATAAATGCACCGGAGGGGAGAATGGGTTGTTTACCAAAGAGAGAGGCTTTAATTGGTTCTGCAGTCACCACAGACTTCCTGCGGGCGACCATGCTAGTCTCCTCGTACGCGGATGGAGAACGGTGTTGAGGAAACAACTTTGGCCCAGTTAGAGACTGGCAACTGGTTGTCCCAGAGCCAAGTCTGCCCCTAGCCACAAAGAGGACTCCTACTTGCTCTCCTCACTGCCAAATCTTCTCTCTCTTTTATCCCCTTCCTCATAGGGGACGGGAGGGAGAAAGGCGGAATAAACAAGCGGAGGAATAGGACTGTGCACCCCCAAACATATCCACATCTATGTACAAACTGGTAGCTCGACCATCAGTCTATCGCCTTGGGAGCTGGAGTTCTGGGTGAGACATCATGAATTCTTAGCACGGTCACAAACCTACAGTATTCCTTAGGAGAAGTCGTCACAGTGACTGGGAGCAGCCGCCGAGACCATATAACACCGGTCCTGAAAGACCTACATTGGCTCCCAGTATGTATCCGAGCTCACTGGAAGGACAGATCATGAAGCTGAGACTCCAATACTTTGGCCACCTCATGAGAAGAGAAGACTCCCTGGAAAAGACCCTGATGTTGGGCAAGGATAAGGGGACAACAGAGGACGAGATGGTTGGACAGTGTTCTTGAAGCTACCAGCATGAGTTTGACCAAACTGCAGGAGGCAGTGGAAGACAGGAGGGCCTGTTGTGCTCTGGTCCATGGGGTCATGAAGAGTCGGACATGACTAAACGACTAAACAACAACAATGTTTCCGAGCACAATTCAAAGTGTTGGTGTTGACCTTTAAAGCCCTAAACGGCCTCGGCCCAGTAGACCTGAAGGAGCGTCTCCACCCCCATCGTTCAGCCCGGACACTGAGGTCCAGCACCGAGGGCCTTCTGGCAGTTCCCTCACTGCGAGAAGTGAGGTTACAGGGAACCAGACAGAGGGCCTTCTCGGTAGTGGCGCCCTCCCTGTGGAACGCCTTCCCATCAGATGTCAAGGAAATAAACAACTATCTGACTTTTAGAAGACAGCTGAAGGCAGCCCTGTTTAGGGAAGTTTTTAATGTTTGCTGTTTTATTGTGCTTTTAATATTCTGTTGGGAGCCGCCCAGAGTGGCTGGAGAAACCCAGCCAGATGGGTGGGGTATAAATAATAAATTAGGAGGAGGAGGAGTAAAAAAAACACATTTTACGAGTATGGCTGTCTCCACACTGTACCTTTAAAGCACATTTCAAGTGCACAGCTTCCCCCAAAGAACTGCAGTTTACCCTTCACAGAGCTACAATTCCCAGCACCCTTAATGGGGGAAGCCCTGTGCAGCCGCACAGGACTGTAGCTGACAAAGCCATGCTCAAGAATAGACCCATCAAGATAAATGAACTGAAGTTGATCGTGGCTCAGTTGCATCCATTGACTTTGATGGGTCTATGCTGAGTATGACTTAGTCCAGGGGTCAGCAAACTTTTTCAGCAGGGGGACGGTCCACTGTCCCTCAGACCTTGTGGGGGGCCGGACTATATTTTTTTTGGGGGGATGAACGAATTCCTATGCCCCACAAATAACCCAGAGATGCATTTTAAAGAAAAACACGCATTCTACTCATGTAAAAACACACTGATTCCCGGACCATCCGCGGGCCGGATTTAGAAGGCTATTGGGCCGGATCTGGCCCCTGGGCCTTAGTTTGCCTACCCATGACTTAGTCAGATGTGGTCCCTGGTGTAGATATGATGCTTCCTGAACCTGCTATAGATTACCTTTCTACACACCTGGGGTTGAACCTGGTTACTCAAATAGGAGTTCAGGCGCCCCAGATGTGGATAACATGCTCTCAATGGCACATGCTCAACAAAGAGGAGATCATCACCAGACAGAGACTGTGTGCCAGCCAGCCTTCTCCATGTGTTTAGGAAGAGCTGCGATGCAGCCCATTACGAACCCGTTGATCTGTCATCGTAAAGCAATTGTATGAGGCTCTCCTACATGTTCTCCTGCTGCGCCGCTTCCTTTGTGTACGATCTTGCATCTGGAAAAGTGGCAGGCGTCGCTGTCTGAAAATGCCTTTCGCTTTCTTTCTTTCTTTTTCTCTGTAGAGAGATTTGAGAGAGGGAAAGAGAACTTTCTCTCCACCACTCCAAGCACCGCGAAAGCAATTTGGGGGAGCTCACTGTGAAGTCCTGAAGGAGAGCTTTGCATTTCAAAGATGGCCTCTGTTTACAGCTGACGGACACCCACGAAAACACCCACGATATTGTCTGAGAGGTAATTACATTAGTCAGTGAGTAGAAAAATACATTTTGTGTACAGTTCATGTCCTGGGTTTATGTAGAACTCTGCTTGACTCTTGTTCTAATTTCCAAGTCCACATTCTCCTGGCTTTGAAATACAGTGGTACCTCAGGTTACATACGCTTCAGGTTACAGACTCCGCTAACCCTAATATAGTGCTTCATGTTAAGAACTTTGCTTCAGGATGAGAACAGAAATCGTGCTCCGGTGGCACGGCGGCAGCAGGAGGCCCCATTAGCTAAAGTGGTGCTTCAGGTTAAGAACAGTTTCAGGTTAAGTATGGACCTCCGGAATGAATTAAGTACTTAACCCGAGGTACCACTGTATGGCTAAATTCTTACCATTCTATTTGTCCCAATAGCTTAAATATATTTCTTTGAGTTTCATAAATTTGGGGTGGGGGAACAACAAGATATTTTATAGACATTCAGGTTTAAGTCCTCTCCCTTGCGGGGAATGAAAACCACATTCAGGGGTATGCTCTGTCCACTTTAACTGGGTTCCATTCTCTCCCCAGGGAAAAGAAAGGATCCTGTGACCTCCAGATGCTGCAGATCACCGTGATCTTTGAAGAAAACCCCACTGATAGTGTTGTTGAGGGAGATAATACAGTCAAATCTAACAGTGCATATTATTGCTAGCTAGCGTGTGAAGGAGTTAAGACCATAGAGCTGTACTGCTGATAGGCCAACGCAGACCATAGAAATTCAATTGACAGAGAAGGCTCTGTGTGATGTCATTTCCCCTCTTCTCCTGGGAGGGAAGAAGCAAAGAAATATTTCCTGTTCCTGTCACACCCTCCCCTTATTTCTCTTCAACAAGCCTTGGGACCTGACGTCTGCCTGCCTGAACTGGCATCAGCCACATTACCGAAGCTGGTTTTGCTGTAAATATGAATATTTTGCCTGTGTTTATTTTTACTTCTGTTGCTGCTAGGGATGAGTTGTTGTTGTTGTTATTTAGTTGTTTAGTCGTGTCCGACTCTTCGTGACCCCATGGACCAGAGCATGCCAGGCACTCCTGTCTTCCACTGCCTCCCGCAGTTTGGTCAAACTCATGCTGCTAGCTTCGAGAACACTATCCAACCATCTTGTCCTCTGTCGTCACCTTCTCCTTGTGCCCTCCATCTTTCCCAACATCAGAGTCTTTTCCAGGGAGTCTTCTCTTCTCATGAGGTGGCCAAAGTATTGAAGCCTCAGCTTCAGGATCTGTCCTTCCAGTGAGCACTCAGGGCTGATTTCCTTCAGAATGGATAGGTTTGATCCTCTTGCAGTCCATGGGACTCTCAAGAGTCTCCTCCAGCACCAGAATTCAAAAGCATCAATTCTTCGGCGATCAGCCTTCTTTATGGTCCAGAGATGAGGAAACCATGCTTTAGACTTACTTTTCAGTCTGTCGCCTGTTTCTTTGATAAGCGGGGTAACAAAAGGGGGAGATCAGCCTAGCGGCTAATTCCTATGTTCTCAATTAAACTGCCTCAGATGAGATTTTAAAACTGCTCAGCCTTGTGCTTTTAAATGCAGGTGGTAAGCTGATTAACCCACACATGTGGGTCTGTAGGGGAATAAAATCTAGTGGCTATATTCCCTCATCTACCTACATCAGCCATGTCATCTGGTGGGAGTATGAAAGCAGACCCTTTCCATAATGGGTGCCTGCCCTCTGGAATACCCACCCCCTTTTTGTGATCTGGGAGGCCCTGACTGTTGGGTGCTTCTGACATTTACCGAAAAACTACCTGGATTCAGGGAGGTAGTTGTGTTGGTCTGACGTAGTCGAAATAAAATTTTTTAAAAAATAAAAATTGCCCAGTAGCACCTTAGAGACCAACTAAGTTTGTTCTGGGTATAAGCTTTCATGTCCATTCACATTTCTTTAGATACACTGAAACAGAAGTCACCAGACCCTTATATATAGTGGGAGGGTGGGGTGGGGTTTTTCTAAGAAGGGTAGTAGGAGATGGGTATAGTAATCCTGTTGACGACTGTTAACGACTGCAATTAGGTCTACAGGAGAAAGCAAGGGATGGTATGCAGATGACCAAAAATAGCTTTAGCATATGTAAATAAATGCACATGAAAGCTTATACCAAGAACAAACTTAGTTGGTCTCTAAGGTGCTACTGGACAATTTTTTAATTTATTTTGAAAACCTACCCATTTGCCTAAGGCTTCCCCTGACCATTAGCACTGACACAACTTCCCTGTGCTGTCGCTGTTGACATCTGTGACGCTGGGGTGGTTTGTGTGTGTGTTTATTGAACACAATTCAGTGTGTTTTAATTTTCATCCTTGTAAACTGCTTTGAGATTGCTATATTCATGCTCAGATGTTTCTACTATGCTTAATGTATGTAGGGTTTGGTGTCAGCATTGCTTGTGCTGTTCACTTGTGTTCCTTTGGTGGTGAGAGAGGTTGGGGTTGGCCTAGGGTGTGGTTGTTGGTTCGTGGTTGGCTGTGGTGATCTTTGTTTTCGTGTGTGAGTGTTTTGGATCAGGTTAGCCATATTGATTTGTATGCTGTTGGTGGACTATTGTCATTGTCTTGTTGGGCTGTGTATGTGATAAAGGGGAGCCTCTTCTTCTGTTTGTCCCCGTGTCAGTTTCAGTTTATTGGTTAATTTTTCTAGTAGGGCTGTTTCCCATACTATTTGGTACCATTGGTCCATGCTTTTGGTTTTTGTATTTTAATATGCAGGAAGTTTTGTTTTATCGTGAGGAAACCAGTCAGACATGAAATCCTCTAACCTGTAGTATGAAATGGTCCAGGAGTAAACTCTGTATTGCAAAATTTATCTGGATGCGTAGGTTAGTTCTCAGAGGCCAGATTACCCTACCTAATTGGTGTGGATCGTGTGATTGCTCAGGGCATCATCACCTGTGAAATCCTTGGCTTGAATGAACAATCCGCCGCCACCCAGTCTTAACCAGTTATTGAGATTCATTCATTTCATTTATTAGTTTATAACATATGAGATAATGTGTGTGAGTGGTGAACCAGGAAATCCCAGGAAATCAAATCTCACCTCTGCCACCAATTTGCGCAGCAAGTTACTTGTTGCATCCTTATGGCCCCAGTCCCTTCCCTACTTGTTTTTGCAGAGAAAAAGAAGGAGAGGAGAATAAAATAGAGAGTAGAGAGAAAGGACTCTAAAAACTGTAGTGAAAAGGCGATGGACCAAGAAGCAGCATGCTTGTGTCTTGAGCTCCTCTTGAGAGAGATATACATTTTTTAAAAAAACCAGAAGCATTTTTACTTGGTATTATAGGTCAGGACATTAATAGGCAAGATGTTAAATTGTTTTTATATGCAACAACTGCGGCAAGAGTGTTGTTAGCCCAGAAATGGAAACAAGAAGAAATTCCGACGAAAGAAGAATGGCAGACGAAATTAATGGACTATGCAGAACTGGACAAAATGACAGGAAGGATTCGAAACCTGCGGGACCAGAGATTTACAGAAGATTGGAAGAAGTATATGAATTATTTGAAGAGCAACTGTAATCAAGAAATTACGCTAGTAGGATTACAAGAGGTTTTGTAAGGAGAAATACACGAAGTGTTACAAAGCAGAAAAAGATAGTGATACTGGTTATGACTTTGAAATGTAATAGGGAAGATAAGAAATGCATACTGAGAGATTAGATTGGAAAATTTTCAGACAGGACTGATGGAAGTCAAAAATTTGAATAAGATGTAAAAGTATGTTTAATTATTGTTGAAAATGATATGTTAAAGTACTAATAAAAAATTATATACCAAAAAGAGAGAGAGAAGTAACGACTTAAGTTACATAATTCTCGTAGGCATTGTGAAGCACTTTGAAGGCTTCAAACATCATCTCTCTTTTTGCTTCTATATTCTAATGCACCAGTGTGCATGCTAAGCATTCCTATTGTCATAAGAAAAAACTGCTCCTTTTCCCTTAGAGCCTGTATAGAGTCCTTATGTAGGTTCTCTATCTGTAGGAGAGAATAACAGAGACCAACCAGAGAATATTGAGAAGCAAAGCATCTAGTAAGCCTGATCTTTATTAAACTGATGCAACAGGGTGCTCACCCCCCAAAGCAGGAGGGAGGAGGAACCCAGAACATTGGTGTGCAAGCTCTTATATAGACTTTTGAAATTGCCACCCTGTAGCTCAATACCACCCCCCACCCCCCAATATATCATACATACATCACAGAAGGGGCGGTCTACAGCAGAATCCTGTGTAGCAGGAAACCTGTTAATGGGTTTACCTGGGCTTTTTACTTTTGTGATGTTAAAGGTAAAGGTAAAGGTACCCCTGCCCGAACGGGCCAGTCTTGACAGACTCTGGGGTTTGTGCGCCCATCTCACTCAAGAGGCCGGGGGCCAGCGCTGTCCGGAGACACTTCCGGGTCACGTGGCCAGCGTGACAAAGCTGCATCTGGCGAGCCAGCGCAGCACACGGAACGCCATTTACCTTCCCGCTGGTAAGCGGTACCTATTTATCTACTTGCACTTTGACGTGCTTTCGAACTGCTAGGTTGGCAGGCGCTGGGACCGAACGACGGGAGCGCACCCCACCGCGGGGATTCGAACCGCCGACCTTTCGATCGGCAAGCCCTAGGCGCTGAGGCTTTTACCCACAGCGCCACCCGCGTCCTTGTGATGTTAAATACATTGTGATGTTAAATACATTGTGATGTTAAATACTACTTAATTTCTGAGTCCAGGTCACAGGCTCACCCTATTCACACACAAATGTGCCCTTAAGGCAGGATTTGTGAGGATAGAGACAATGGGGAGGCTCCCCCCCCCCTTCCATCCAAACTGCAGGTGAATATTTGAGGTCACTGAAAGAGTCAAAATGGCTTTAGTTCTGTTTTCCTGTACTGTTTCAGACATGTGGTTTATATATTTGTTTGTTTGTTTGTTTGTTTCTGTATGTGTTTGCCTGGTACATTTATGAACATTTATTTTATATCTTAGACCTTATAATTCTCATAACACTATGATGGGAATTGGCCAGGTCACCATGGAGGATACAAGCAGACCTCAGCCATTGACAAAGCTTCTCACGTGTTTCATTCATCGGGGTGTGGGTGGGCAGCCTGAAATCCAACCCATGTTTGCTACTGTGCTGCCCCTTCCAGCAGCTCCGCGGCAAATGCAGACTGATTCACGATCCTCACTTTCCACTGACCCACTAGAGGCATATTGTCGACGGATTGGTCAAATGGGCTGGTCCTTTGTTTGTGAACCTCCTTCTCCACGCTATAATTCCTAGGCCCATGAATACGCTTGAGGGAAGGGCCATGGCTGGGGACACCACTCAGTTGCAACACCCTAAGCCTTTAATTAAATTCTGGCATTTGCCTGATCCGGAGAACATAGCGGTCTAGCACCTGCAGACTCATAATAATACTTACCTGGGAGTAGGTCCAGGGCCAGATTTAGGTTTGATGAGGCCTAAGCTACTGAAGGTAATGGGGCCCTTTATATGTCCAGCTGTCCTTTGTCTACAGCAAATTGTCTCTGTTTTTGTGTTGAATATATGCTATATGGTAATTTATGGACCTACACAACACAAAACACTGTTGCTGTATGTAGGTTTTATTTTATTGGTTTTTTAAATGCTCAAAGGCCTGGAAACAATGCCTTATGAGGAACGGCTAAGGGAGCTGGGCATGTTTAGCCTGGAGAAGAGGAGGTTAAGGGGTGATATGATAGCCATGTTCAAATATATAAAAGGATGTCATATGGAGGAGGGAGAAAGGTTGTTTTCTGCTGCTCCAGAGAAGCGGACACGGAGCAATGGATCCAAACTACAAGAAAGAAGATTCCACCTAAACATTAGGAAGAACTTCCTGACAGTAAGAGCTGTTTGACAGTGGAATTTGCTGCCAAGGAGTGTGGTGGAGTCTCCTACTTTGGAGGTCTTTAAGCAGAGGCTTGACAACCATATGTCAGGAGTGCTCTGATGGTGTTTCCTGCTTGGCAGGGGGTTGGACTCGATGGCCCTTGTGGTCTCTTCCAACTCTATGATTCTATGAGCTTATATTTTGGAAATGTACATCCAGATTTTTTCTTTCATTTTTTTGGAGGGCCACAAGAGAGCGGGGCCCAAAGCTATAGCTTGTTTAGCTTACATGTAAATTCAGCACTTAAAAAAAAATATATATTCATTTTTCATTTTCGTTCATTACATACATCTCAAATTCTTAATGTTTACTATATTTTCCTCCCTCCCTCCCCTCCAAGACTTGCGTTTCTGTTTTGTTTCTATTTTTACCCGCTTTGCTATCGTTCAACAGAAAAAGTTTTTAATAACATAACATCAAACCTTAAAAACATAAAAATTAAATTTAATCCATCATCTTATTTCACTATCTTCCAAACATTTTCTGATGCTAATAATGTGGATGTTTATTTAAATCCTGCCATCAAGTCTATTTCCTTTCTTTGTTTCTGCAAATATAATATGAATGGTTCCCAATCTTTTTCAAAGTCTTTGTTGTCTTTTTCTCTTAGTCTTTCTGTCATTTTTGCCAGTTCTGCATAGTTCATCAACTTCTCTTGCCATTGTTCTTGAGTTGGTATTTCTCCAGTCTTCCAATTCTGCGCAATCAACATTCTTGCTGCTGTAGTGGCATACATAAAGAAAGTCCTCATTTCTTTTGATATGTCTTGGCCTAAAATACCTAATAAAAAGGCTTCTGGTTTTTTTTTTAAACAAGTTATTTTTAGCATTTTCTTCAATTCATTGTATATCATTTCCCAGTAGGATTTTGCCTTCTTACAATCCCACCACATATGATAGAATGTACCTTCTGTTTCACATCTCCAACGCTCTTTCTTTTCGTTTTTATACATTTTTGCCAATTTAACCGGTGAAAAATACCATCTGTACATCATTTTCATATAATTCTCTCTCAATAATATGCAATCTGTAAATTTCAAATGTAGATCCAGCACTGAGTAGGTCCTACTGAACTCAGCGGCGCCTGCTTCTGATTAGACATGTTACGGACTGCACTGCAAGTTTGCCATATTTTTGAGGTTGCTGAAAATAGCAATACCACAGGTGCCCCTAAAAACACAGTATTGTGCTTCTCTTTGTCCAAAATGTATGAGAAAGGCCAAAGGAAATTCAGAATCTTTCGGGTCTCATGGCACCTGAAGTTCATCTTATGATTTATGGAGGTTCTTCATTTATCTGAAGTCTACATAAGGATATATCGTACGCAATGAACCTATGCCTTCTGCCTGAGGTTTGGCACCGTCCAACTTGATGCAAAAAACATGCAAACGGTTTTATTTATTTATTTCTTATAGCCCAGCCAGATGCAAACGAGCCGCTGCCCGCTGGCTTGTGGTGTGCTTCCAGCTGGCCTCTGTATTGCAGACCTCTGTCTCAGAGGACTTTCAAATATCTCCCCCTCCCCTTAA
Organism: Podarcis liolepis; assembly: GCF_965112155.1. Taxonomy (NCBI): domain Eukaryota; kingdom Metazoa; phylum Chordata; class Lepidosauria; order Squamata; family Lacertidae; genus Podarcis; species Podarcis liolepis. The sequence continues at coordinate 125,139,003 of NC_139554.1, forward strand.
ATAAATAAGACAGCCAATGTCAAACTGACCTTTGTTTCAGGGCCTGAATGGATGAGTTATAAAGATCGGCTACACCGCAGAGAAGTATCTTCCATAGATGTGGAATCTTTCCCTCTGTGAGCAGCCAAAATGGATAGAAAATAGCTTGAGAATAAAGACAGAGGTATATCGGCATGCTCAAGATTTGCAGAAGTACCCACATGAAACTGAGAAGGGGGGAAACACTAAGGGGCCAAAAAAAATCTCCAGCAAGGCTCAATGAGGAACGGACATGTTCCGTGGTCATGAAATGCCAAACATCTGGGGTGGGTGGGAAAAGAATGGTGCCTGCTACACAGCGAGCAAGGAAGCCATCCTTAGCCCTTCACCTTGGCATTTGCCACTGTGGCGATCAAACAGGGTCCCCGGACATTTGACGGTCTATTGACCCTTTGCCACCACTGTGATTGCTTTCTTCGCTGCCACCAACCCGTTTCTCACGGGTACACACGGAGTCCAGACAGTTGTTAACGTTAACAAATAATCAAGTTTATTTATAGGCATGAACAAGCTTATGGTTTCAGTTAATTTTCCTTGGCGGTTTCTTAATCTTAGTTCCTTGACTGTCCTATGCGTTCCTCACAACTTCAAACTGATTATTCCAACTATCTATCTGACGCCACCTAACAATTCCTCTCACTCCCTCACCACACAACTCGACCAACCCACAGACTTATCCTCCCTTCAACTCCCAACTCTCAGCTAACTTCCACACACAGCTCCGACTCTCACTCTAACTCCTCCTATCAGTTTCTCTCTGGCCAATCACATCACACTCATTTAACCCTTTCCTTATGACCCATCTAGGAGGCAAACGCCACAGCCACCTTTTTGTTGACAGCTTTATAAAAAACTGTTCTCCGTGAGTCATTGTCTGCAAACAGCCGCGGGCAGGAACAAAAGCTGGCAAGCAGGAGGGAGAAGCCGTGATGAAAAGAGGACCTGAGGTCAGAGGGGAGAAATGTGTGACGCAGGAATAGGCTGCCTACACACCAACTCTGAAGGAAGCAGCTGCCTTCACAGGTGGACCACCAGTGCTCAGGTATGGTCACAACTTTTCAATTCGGCACAACTTTCTAGTATTGGCGGTTAGGCAATGGAATATGTGTGCTGTGTTGGAGGATTGGGTATGTGCCACCAACTACCCCTCCTCTTTTGGGTATTCCATTAAACTTGGCCACCTCATGAGAAGAGAAGACTCCCTGGAAAAGACCCTGATGTTGGGAAAGATGGAGGGCACAAGGAGAAGGGGACGACAGAGGACGAGATGGGTGGATAGTGTTCTCAAAGCTACTAACATGAGTTTGACCAAACTGCAGGAGGCAGTGGAAGACAGGAGTGTCTGGAGTGCTCTGGTCCATGGAGTCACGAAGAGTCGGACACGACTAAACAACTAAACAACATCATCTACCCCTCCTCTTTTGGATATTCCGTTAAAGGAATCCGGCGGTTGTGGATCTTGTCCGATGCCCTGCTGGTGGCTAGGGCCATGGCACGACCCCCGGTGACGTCAGGGGGGGTGTTTCCAGTGGTATTTGCATCAACAAGCTCCTCCCATTGGTTATTAACCCTGATATGACTCCCGGCTGTGCGGGGTGGAGTCTGGTATTGCTATTTCATCCAATGCCTAAGCCAATACTACTCACATGCAGTAACCAATAAAAGTTGTGGCCTGATTTTGCCCATTAACCTAAAATAATGTGTCTGTGTGTCTTATTATAATCCTATGTGGGTGGAGGGTCCTTGACTCACACGTAACCTTTTCGTCTGTGCCTACGAGAACAATTGACAACAGAAGTTTGCATTTTCCAGTCACAACTGGTGCTCGGCCTTTGTATTGTTGTAAACAAAAATTGCCCTTTTCCCTTATGGGGTATCCAAGAGCCCATATAGAGTCCTTACATAGGTTCCCTATTGGTAGGAGAGAATAACAAAAGCCAACCAGAGAATATTGAGAAGCAAAGCAGCTAGTAAGCCTGATCTTTATTGATCTGTTGCAACAGGGTGCTCCCCTCACTTGCAGGAAAGGAGGAGGACCCACAAAGATGCTGTGCAAGGGCTTATAAAGACTTTTGAAATTCCCATCCTGTAGATCAAGACCACCCCCAGAAACATCATACATACATCACGGAAGGGGTGTAACCTAAGACCACCCCTCAGATACATCATACCTACATCACAGAAAAGGCGGCCTTAAAACAGAAATTTGAATGTTGTTTTTCTCCTGTCCTTGTTTATCTCCTGCCTGGCAGGTTACTTGATTGGATTGCCTGGGGAGCCTGACCAATCTTTTGTAATGATAAATACTTAGTTCCTGGGCCAGGTCACAGGCTCACACCCTATTCAAACACAGACATACCCTTCACAGACAGGATTTGTGAAGGAAAAGACAATGGGGAGGCTTTTCCACTTTGACCTTGCAGAGAAAACATTTGCTCAGTTTAGGAATCAAAATGGCTTCAGGTCGGTCTTCCTGTGCTGATCTATGTACGTGGTTGGTTAGTACATTTATGAACATTTCCATATATCTAAGACCTCAAAATTCCTATCACGATATGGAGATCAGCAGAGCCACCCTCAGAATAGCTTCATTCAGTGGGCTCTGACCTGCTATAGGCCCCTATGGCATATAGAGAACCACATATTGTGCCTGTTCTGCCTGTGACATGCAACACTTTGCACGCTGCGAGAAAAGGAAAAGGTGACTTTTTCACAAAAGGTCAAAAGCCCTCAAACAGTTGCAACATCTGACAGTGGCTCTCAACCTGTTGCTCCCCAGATGTTGTTGGACTACAACTCCCATCATCCCTGAGCTCTGGCCTTGCTAGCTAGGGGTGATGGGAGTTGTAGTTCAACAACATCTGGGGACCCACAGGTTGAGAAAGGCTGCAACAGCTCAGAGGAATGCTGGAGGGTATGGAGTTATGCAGCCCTGGAGCCAAGAAGATAAGTAAGTGTGCAACTTCTAAAGGTTGTACATTGGAAGGCAGTCTGGGGTTGTGGCGCTCATCTCACTTTACTGGCTGAGGGAGCCGACGTTTGTCCGCAGTTTTTCCAGGTCATGTGGTCAGCATGACTAAGCCATGTCTGGCGAAACCAGAGCAGCGCACAGAAATGCCATTTACCTTCCCACAGGAGTGGTACCTATTTATCTACTTGCACTATGATGTGCTTTCAAACTGCTAGGTTGGCAGGAGCAGGGACCGAACATAAGTTCCTGCTAAAAGAGCAGCAGCCGTTGAACGGGCGGCAACAGGCTTCCAGCTCCCTGCCCTGCAGTCCTATGGCTGCAATCCTACATAGAATTTTCCGATTTTATTTTGTTAAAAAAACACAATTTCATTCAATGCAGTGGGACATTTCTAAGAATGGGCTGAAAAACTGATAAAACGGAACCTTTAAAACGTGATACAACAGGAATCTACATTAACGTGATACTACATTAAGAGCACAAGCATATTTGACTGGTAACCATTTTTAGCAGCCGCTAAAGAATCATGGGAACTGTAGTTTGTTAAGGGTGTTGGGAATTGTAGTTCTGGGAGGGGGAAACCCCCCATTCCAATTTCCAATCCTTTTGGGAAGGGTATGCTTTAAATGAATGGTGTACACAGTCTCAGTTCTACTCAATGTAGTCTTGTGAAACAACTGAGCGCAAATGCATCATGCCCATTAATTTCAATTGGTCTACTCTTGAGTATTACTAACTTTGGGTACTACTCTGTGTCAATACCCAAAGATAAGCCCCATTGAGTTTGAAGTTGCTTACACTCAAGTAAATGGATTGAGACCTTACTTATTAACCAAGGAACTCTTGTGCCCCTGAGCAAACGCTTTTGGGGGGATAATTTCAACTTGGCTGAACTCCAGACTTAGTTTGAGGATTGCGATGCTTTCCTAAATCCTGCTGTCTCAGGGCCTGGTGACAGTCAGTCTAAAACAGGTGGCCAGCATTCATTATTTAAAGGGAGATTTCCTTTTTCTTTTTCCAGGATTTGGTTTTGTGTGTGTATGTGTGTTTGACAGTACGTACCAGTAATATTTATTGTTCAAAAGCAAGACAACTGCATGATTAAAAAAACATGGCCTAAGTCACTGTGGTGCTGATGTGGGTTGGCTTTCTTTGAAAGACTCTCATTCGATTCTTTAGGCTGGGGGTATATGGAAGGCATGATGTCAGCTGATACAGATTCATGTGAAAAGCAAAACTCCCTGAAGGGGCATTAAAAGTGCCTTTGATTTCCTTCAGACACACAGGCCTGCAGCCCCAAGTAACCTGCCTTCCAATTCTACAGTGGTACCTTGGGTTACATACGCTTCAGGTTACATACGCTTCAGGTTACAGACTCCGCTAACCCAGAAATAGTACCTCGGGTTAAGAACTTTGCTTCAGGATGAGAACAGAAATCGTGCTCTGCGCCGCCAGCAGCAGCAGGAGGCCCCATTAGCTAAAGTGGTGCTTCAGGTTTAGAACAGTTTCAGTTTAGGTATGGACCTCCGGAACAAATTAAGTACTTAACCTGAGGTACCAATGTACTTGGAATCTTTTGCAGCATCATTCTGTTGTGATCTGGAGATGCCCAGATGTGATGCAGGAAGGGGCACATGGCCCGAAATGGCACAAATGTCAACCTTCCATTTTTTAAAAAATAAACAAACAATGAACCCTCATGACTTCAGAGATGAACTAATGTGATTGCAACATGCACTCTGCAGATACTGGGGATTCAGATGTGAAGTACAGTGGTACCTCGGGTTAAGTACTTAATTTGTTCTGGAGGTCCGTTCTTGTAGTAGTATTTATACATACATACATACATACATACATACATACATACATACATGGGACGCGGGTGACGCTGTGGGTTAAACCACAGAGCCTAGGCCTTGCCAATCAGAAGGTTGGTGGTTCGAATCCCCGTGACGGGGTGAGCTCCCGTTGCTCGGTCCCTGCTCCTGCCAACCTAGCAGTTCAAAAGCACATCAAAGTGCAAGTGGATAAATAGGTACCGCTCCAGCGGGAAGGTAAACGGCATTTACATGCGCTGTTCTGGTTTCACCAGAAGCGGCTTAGTCATGCTGGCCACATGACCCGGAAGCTGTACGTCGGCTCCCTCGGCCAGTAAAGCGAGATGAGCGCGGCAACCTCAGAGTCATCTGCGACTGGACCTAATGGTCAGGGGTCCCTTTACCTTTACATACATACATACCCCACCCATCTGGCTGGGTTTCCCCAGCCACTCTGTGCGGCTCCCAACAGAATATTTAGAACACAAAACATAAAACATTAAAAACTTCCCTAAACAGGGCTGCCTTCAGATGTCTTGTAAAAGACAGTTGTTTATTTCTTTGATATCTGATGGGAGCGCATTCTACATGGAGGGCGTCACTAACGAGAAGGCCCTCTGCCTGGTTCCCTATAACCTCACTTCTCGCAGTGAGGGAACCACCAGAAGGCCCTCGGAGCTGGACCTCAGTGTCTGGGCTGAACAATTGGGGTGGAGACGCTCCTTCACATATACTGGGCCAAGGTCATTCAGGGCTTTAAAGGTCAGCACCAACCCTTTGAATGGTGCTCAAAAACGTACTGGGAGCCCATGTAGGTCTTCACATCTGAGGGCATTGAGCTAGCTTAGCAGACACAGGGCAAGCCTAGCACATACTACACTTCCAGCACCTTGCCACTGTTTACCACTACCCCAATATCTGCTGCTTGAGGCAGCTACCTCACTTTTATTAAAAGCTCTGCACATCTGGGGCAAAGGTTCTCACCAGGTATGTCAACTGCAGGAAATTTTGGAGACAAAGGAGGATTCAAATCATGAAGCCTGCCCCCTACTCGCCCGGAGCTGCACAGAAGGTGGGGAGGGAAACCAATGGCATACAAAGCGCATTCAACTCCCTGACGATGTTCATGTCACCCAGGAGATCACAGCTGTAGAGATAAGAAAAGAAAAGCCGTTCCATTCCCTGGAGAGGTCACTTCCTGGTTTGCAGGGAGAAGCTGTTTTCAATGGAAGTGCACAGCTATATTGAGGCAGCACTGGGTGTTAAAACCATGCATACCCTAACAATTTTGCATCAGGGCAAGTGCCCCGTGGGCCCGCCTCCACGCTACACCACTGCTCTTAAATGTAGCTGCTATGAACTTTGCAGGTTGCCCGTTGCGGTTGCTTTTTTAAAATATCTGGTAATGAATCATAGAATTGCAGAGTTGGAAAGGACCCCATGGGTCATCCAACCCCCTGCAATGCAGGAAACTCAGCTAAGAGTTGGCGTAATTATATAACACCAATGTTATATGGACAGTGTGTGTGTGACTATGTCTTTGGCATCCATGCCTAGTATTTAGGCCAGGCATCCCCAGCCTTCGGCCCTCCAGATGTTTTGGCCTACGACTCCCATGATCCCTAGCTAACAGGACCAGTGGTCAGGGATGATGGGAATTGTAGTCCAAAACATCTGGAGGGCAAAAGGTTGGGGATGCTTGATTTAGGCCCATTTCATGATTTAAAACAGGCATGGTGAGACTGCAACCTTCCAGCAGTTGTTGGACTCCAAATCCCATCAGCCTCAGCTGCCACAGCCAACTATCAAGGATGATGGAAGTTGCAGTCCAACAACATCTAGAGCCACAATGGGGAGTCTCTGGCCTGCTAGGCCTCCCCATTAGGCCCAAACGATGCCCAACTGCCCATTGCCGTGTCATGTGACTTCAGGAGCAGGTAAACCAGAAGAGGCCTGGAAAGGAAGGTTCTGGAGTACACTCTTAAGGGTGCTGCTAGCTAGTTCTTCCTTTCCAGCCACTGGTAGAATTCAGCACTTCCCCCCCCCGTCACCCTGTGGTGATGGAAAAGGGCACCGGTTTCAAAAAGCACCAGATTAAAGTGGGAAAGGAAGAATGAAGAGAGCACTTTGCAAGCCACAACTTCACAGATGTCATAGGATGCCCACTTATCAATGGGTGTCGTTCTGGATTTGGACCTCCCTGGTGGGTGCGTTAAAGCGGGTGGATGGTGTATTGCAAACAGGTTTCTTTCACTGATCAAGGGAAACTAACAGCCGACAGAAGTGACCCACTCAGAAAGATGGGTGGCGTCTTCCCCGTCCCCCACCAGTTTAAGGAACCCGATTTCATTAAAATCGGTAGCAGCATGTTTGGGGACCAAAACTTGGGGCAAGATGCTGTCTGCTCAGAAGCCATCTGGGAGCTCAAGATCAGACTGGCCTTCGCAGCATCTGTGTCAAAGGAGCCGATTGGAGTCTCCTTTTGCCGTCCCTTGATATTGCAGGTGCCTCGTGGTTTGGAGAATCTGATGCACGAAAGCCAACGAGGCGGACGCTGCGAGTCGCAGCCGGTCCAAATCCGCGCAAAGGGGGGAGAGAGAGAGAGAGAGAGAGAGAGAGAGAGAGAGAGAGAGAGAGAGAGAGAGAGAGAGAGAGAAACGCCTTTAAGCCGCTCTAAGAGCCCGCGCGTCTCTTTGACGCGGCCGTCTGAAGCCGCCTCGGCGCACGGGTGTCCAAAAATCTGGCTCGCCCAGGTGAGGCCCGCTTTGCTACCAACCGGATCCAAACCACGGCCCTCATCCTGCGTGGCATAGCGATTTCAAACCCAGCTGAGCGAGCCATCGAGATCTGGGGCTTGCGGAAGCTGCAGCCTTGCCAAGAAGGCTCCGTCCTGCCCATGTGGTCTGTCCTCCCAGGTCAGCGCTATGTACCAAACTCGGTTATAATGCGGGAAAGGAAGTTTCCCTTCCCTTCCAAAGGGACTTGTTTGGATGATGAAGTGGAGGGGGACTCCTGGCACACCCACCGCTCCAAGATTTGATTTCCAGGTATTTGTGCTTAAGGACCGACGCTTAAAACGTGACTCCGAGGCTGGCGGCGGTTCGACCATTCCCAAGCCAAAAGGCGCGCGCGCTCTGCGCTCCTGCGCCCTGCGGGGCTGCAAATCAGAATCCCGCAAACTTTTGCGCTTGAGAATGGACTGGTTTCCCCGCCTCCCACGAAGAAATCCGGGGGTAGGCTCGGTTTTCCCCAAGCCGAGCCGGCGGCGGCTAAAGTGGCAGCACTGAAGAGAGAATCGTGTCGCTGCTGCAAGGCTGGCAAGGAGACTAGACCGCACAGCCCGAAAACAATCTGCGAAGCCTCGACGATTGTGGCGAAGGAGGGATCTGCAGAACTGGGACGAAGTCTTGCCAAACGGGGTTAGAAGAGGTCGTGAAAATGGTCACGTCCGTTATTGGGAGTCGCTACAATTGCGATCCAGTAGTGATGTATGGAACTGAGAGCTGGACCATAAAGGAGGCTGATCGCCAAGAATTGATGCTTTTGAATTCTGGTGCTGGAGGAGACTCTTGAGAGTCCCATGGACTGCAAGAAGATCAAACCTATCTATTCTGAAGGAAATCAGCCCTGAGTGCTCACTGGAAGGACAGATCCTGAAGATGAGGCTACAACACTTTTGGCACCTCATGAGAAGAGAAGACTCCCTGGAAAAGACCCTGATGTTGGGAAAGATTCAATTCAAGAAGGACACTGACAAACTGGAACGTGTCCAGAGGAGGGCAACCAAAATGGTCAAAGGCCTGGAAACGATGCCTTATGAGGAACGGCTAAGGGAGCTGGGCATGTTTAGCCTGGAGAAGAGGAGGTTAAGGGGTGATATGATAGCCATGTTCAAATATATAAAAGGATGCCACATAAAGGTTGTTTTCTGCTGCTCCAGAGAAGCGGACACGGAGCAATGGAGCCAAACTACAAGAAAGAAGATTCCACCTAAACATTAGGAAGAATTTCCTGACAGTAAGAGCTGTTCGACAGTGGAATTTGCTGCCAAGGAGTGTGGTGGAGTCTCCTACTTTGGAGGTCTTTAAGCAGAGGCTTGACAACCATATGTCAGGAGTGCTCTGATGGTGTTTCCTGCTTGGCAGGGGGTTGGACTCGATGGCCCTTGTGGTCTCTTCCAACTCTATGATTCTATGATGGAGGGCACAAGGAGAAGGGGACGACAGAGGACGAGATGGTTGGACAGTGTTCTCGAAGCTACCAGCATGAGTCTGACCAAACTGCGGGATGCTGTGGAAGACAGGAGTGCCTGGCGTGCTCTGTCCATGGGGTCACGAAGAGTCGGACACGACTAAACGACTAAACAACAACAACAATTGCGATTAAAATTGGGTTTGGAAGGGCAAGAGGGACGGGACTCCCTGGTCTAGCCTTGCTGGTGCGGAAAGCAAGAGACACTGAGCAGCTCAAAGACGTATAGGCGGTCACTTCCTGATCGCTTTATCCAAGTTAAGAGACCGGTTGGCTGTACCAGTCCTCCCTCGCTCCCTCCCTCTCTCACACACGTGCCTCTTCCTTTCTCGGTTTGGAAGGAGCCACGCAGCCACAAGCAAGCAAGCAATTCATCCAGGAAGCGGCGACGATGCAGTTTAAAGGGCCTGGCTAGGGCATCTTTAGAGAAACTCTGGGCTTGCAGATTTTGTTCACGTCTGATCCAAAACAGGGAGGTAGCCCCAACGAGCTCTGCGCAACCTACTTCTAGGAAAAGCCGTGCTTCGCCAGGGAGGCAGCAGCTACTCTTGGACCCGGTCGCCTCTTTCAGGGATGCTTCCAAGCCAGTCCAAATAGCTCTTCCGCCCAGACTTTCAAACTGTTTCTCTGTGATGTACACACCGCACAGTCCCTTAAACGCACTTAGACTTGGAGAAGTCCTGCTAACTACCAAGGAAGGGCCCAGTGGCGTAGCGTGGGTTGTCAGCACCCGGGGCAAGGCAAGTAATTTGCGCCCCCTAACCCTAACCCCCAGATGTTGCGCCGGTGCGGCCGGCCCCCCCTGCACCCCCCACGCTACGCCACTGGAAGGGCCCGATCCAGCCCAAGGGCCAAGCAGGCGATTCCATGCCCCCTCGCTTCGAGGCTCGACCCACTGGCGTTTACTTTGGAGTAACGGCTTCTGCGATTTTATGGGCAGTGAATTAGGATTAGTCCTCTTAAACTCAGTGGGGACTTCTAAGTAAGCGTGGACAGGATCTGTACGTAGGCCCTGTCCGGATCCTGACCATGCGGGGAGAATAGCAGCGGGTGCCGGATTATTCTAAGTGAATCTAAGGGGCGTCAGGCTGCAATCCTATAAGCACATGCCTCGTTGAACTCCATGCGACTGATTTCCCAGTCTGCGCTGTGAAAGTGCTTCATTTTGACTGGATTGCGCCCACTCAGGCGGATTGAGCGCCCTTCTCCTTTCCGATCAGGGCTCCTAAATTTCTCATCCTTTTCTCCACAGGGCATCGACCCTTAAAAGTTTGTCCATCTTTTCCTCAGAAAGCCCTGTTAGTAGATGGCAGACATTGGCATAATCAGGGTGGCAGCTGACCCTCCCTAAATCAAGCAAATAAATAAAAACACTTAACTAAAAGTATAAACAATCAGAATATTTGAAATTGAAAAGACAGATTTTTCTGAGCACTTGGGGTCAAAAGAAAGCAAATTAAATCAAGTGTTGTTGAGACATTTCACTCCGAATCTGCTGGGCGGGGCCAGACAGAAGATGACGAGAGGTGGGGGTCCTGCCACCCCGCCCCCCAACATAAATCCTGGCTATGCCCATGATGACAGACCCGAAGTCCTAAGTCTTAAGAGAAGTTTACCCATCTTTCTTGCTCGCTGAAGTTGGCTACGTTCGCAAACCAAAGCGAAAACAAGCGCCCTGCGCCAGGAGAAGGCGCGCGGCCCAAAGCGGAGCATTTGCAACTCGTTGGAGATGTCAGGTTTCCCCGCGCGCTGACGAAGCGCAGATGCCTCTCTAGCCAAGAGGAAAGAGGCGGAGAGGCTGTGTGGGTCGCCTGCAGTGGGGCACAGCCTGCGCAAATGATGGGGAAGGGGGCGGCATCTCTGACACGCAGCCGGGACCCCTTTGGGAACCCTCAGACATGTAGCGAGGGGCGGGGAGAGAGGGATTTCTGAGCAAGGGTTTCCTGGAATTGGAGCAAGCCAAGCCGCCCTCCATTCTCTTAACTCAGGGTCTGGGAGGTCTCCCAATTCGGTGTGATCGCTGGGAGGAGGAGCTGGGGCAGAAGAAAGGGACCGGTGGCTGGAAACCGCAGGTGGGGGGGGGGGAGTTGCTCTTGCGCTCTGGCCCTGCGCGCGGACTTCCGGTGAGAAGGACCGATGCTGGGTCTGATCCAGGGCTCTTCTTCTGGGCTTCTTCACACGCTTGCAGAATATGATGGTGGCCCGTGGATGTGGGTGACCTTAATTTAGCAATACCGTGGTACCTCGGGTTACATACGCCTCGGGTTACATACACTTCAGGTTACATACTCCGCTAACCCAGAAATAGTGCTTCAGGTTAAGAACTTTGCTTCAGGATGAGAACAGAAATCGTGCTCCGACGGCGCAGCGGCAGCAGGAGGCCCCATTAGCTAAAGTGGTGCTTCAGGCTAAGAACAGTTTCAGGTTAAGTACGGACCTCCAGAACGAATTAAGTACTTAACCCGAGGTACCACTGTAATTTGTTGTTGTTGTTTTGTTTGTTTTAATAATTCCTAGAGAAATTGGTCTGTAGCTCAAGGGCCATGGGTCAAAACAGTTTGAAATAACCTCCTTGGACAGGGGCAGCGTACCCCCCTGAAAACCACATGCCTGGGAAGGCTGTGCTGGGTCGGAGACCGCCCCCTCCCCATCTGATCCTGGAAGGCAATGCTTAAGAAGGGAGTAAGCTGCTGATACGGAGGTGAACTCAGCAGCCCACACCAAGCATGTTCTGGAGAGAGAACGATCCTTCTCCTCGTTAGGCGGAGATTTAACACGCTGACCTATTAAATCTCAGCGCCCCGCTAGGCAAATTAAAGTGGCTCGTCTTGCTGGTCTCCTGATTTATTCTCCGCCGCTTCCGTGGGTCCCTAGGAACACGATTCCACCCATTCCAAACAGACTTTCCCCCTCCAAGTCACACCCCGACCCCATTTTCTCCGCTTGACGGGGATGGGAAGGGATTTCACTTACTGTATTCAAAAAACAAGTGAAAGCGCGGAAGCCAGTGGCAAAATGACCTGACCCCATAATGTTAGTGATGGGTTGTAATACAAACATGTATATACAGTGGTACCTCGGGTTAAGTACTTAATTCGTTCCGGAGGTCCGTTCTTAACCTGGAACTGTTCTTGACCTGAAGCACCACTTTAGCTAATGGGGCCTCCTGCTGCCGCTGCGCCGCCGGAGCACGATTTCTGTTCTCATCCTGAAGCAAAGTTCTTAACGTGAGGTACTATTTCTGGGTTAGGGGAGTCTGTAACCTGAAGTGTATGTAACCTGAAGCGTATGTAACCCGAGGTACCACTGTATTCGCAACACTGATTTACCATTGCGTTAAGGCTTTGTCTTATTCCCGTGGAACTTATGGATTGCGCGCCTGCGGGATCTTGTAGCTGGATCGGCAACGTTCACAGGCGCGGGATCCTATTCAGCCAAAAGCAAGCGTTTCGTCGACCCTGTTGGTTTCAATGGGAGAACGTTGGAGCCTCTCCTTGAATTTAATGTGTTTTTTTAAATTGCTTTAGCTTCCTTTGACTGAATCGTGCTCGAGGGACTAGCTGTTTCAGAATTTAAGTTTCCTGGGTGTTAAAAGGGGCGTGGGTGGGCGGGGAGTGGACAAGAGAGAAAGGCTTGCGGGGCTTTTGCACCGCGCGCAAAGAGCAAGCAAGCGCTTTTGTGCCCAGCAAGGGCAAGCGGCTCTCTGCCGTCTCAGCGGTGAGCGCCACACTCCTTGCTAAGCAGCCAATCGGAGGCCGGCAGAGGCGCCTCTCGCGTCCGACCTGGTCTTTCTCTGCAGCCGGGAGAGCAGCGTGCGGCGACGCGGCCGCTGGCAGATCAAAGTCACCTCTCCGCTCTGTCGCGTCTCCGGGGAGCAGGCAAGCGCGAACATTCATGGCTCTGGCTCCGCTCCGCGCAGCCGCTGCCCACCCTCCAGTCACCCCCTTGGAGCAGCTCCCGCCAGAGGGACGCAGGCTGCAGCGCAATGGGATCCAGCTGCTGGTGGCTGCCTGGCTGCTTGCCTCCCTAGAAAGGACCCGAGGGAGGTCGTGCGCCAGAGAGAGGGCGCAGAAAGCGAGCAGGGTGCCCGGGGCGCGGTGACAAAGCTGTCCTAGGCTGGCTTCACCCAGGCTGGGAGTGAGCTTCACACACTCTCTCTCTCTGCCTTCCCGATTCCCCGCCTCAATCTGCAGTATGGACACAATCAAACGGGCACGCCTTGCCTGCTCTAAAGAGGGAATAAGGCACGTGGAAGAGGCGTGCACGGTGCCGGCTCTTTGGACACTCGGTAGAAGAGGTGTGCTGGCGCAGCTCGATCCTCCGTCTGCTGTTGCCTCGGTCAGATCAAGTCCCCTTGCGTTCCGCAGGACCTGCGTGCGGATAAGTGGGGCCTTAAGCACCTGCAATCCTTACAAGGGCGTAAATCCCTCGAAACCCGAGTGGGGCTTAACAGCCGAGCAACTTCGGCTTTGTGACGATCCAGCGGCATATGAACGTGAGATGAAATCCAGCATCTCGCGCGGAGCCTCCAGCTCTGCAATGGGTCGGCCCAACGTTGTTTAGAGGCTGCATGGAAATTATGCCAACTCCTAGCGACTTTTAACGAAGCTAACGGATGCTTTGCACCCTTCTGTCTCAGATGGGTGCCATAGTATTAATTGCCATTAAGGCTAATTAATATTATAGCACGAATGCTGGGAACAGTACAGTACTGGTACGAATAATGCCAGGGCACTGATACTGATCGCAGCCTCCCCTCGGCCACTAAGCTCTCTGGGTCACCTTGAGCCAGTCACAACCTCGTAGCCAACCTCTCAGGGTTGTTGGGACAAAAGGAGACTTGCTACACAACCACTTAAGCCGCCTGGAGCTCCTTTGCAGGAAATGGGGGATATGAATAAAGAAGTCCAATTTAAAAACCAGTGTGGCTAATAATTGTAATAAGCATTTATATACAGCGCTTTCATCCTTCAGGCGCAGGTATCGTGTTCCAACGAAGACCTTATAACGTCATCGATGGGACTGATAGATCGATGGGACTGATACGTACAGGGAAACTGAGGCAAGGAGAGAAAACGAAGCTTTCCTCCGGCCACACGCGATTTAATGGTAGAAGCAGTGGCGTAGCGTGGGGGGTGTAGGGGGGCCGGCCGCACCGGGCGCAACATCTGGGGGTTAGGGTTAGGGGGCGCAAATCCACGGGTTAAGGGGCGCAAATTACTTGCCTTGCCCCGGGTGCTGACAACCCACGCTACGCCACTGGGTAGAAGTAGGAGGATCGAGTCCCTTGCAGTTAACGATCTTATTATTCTGTGCATGTTGCCCCAGCAGCTTCCACACCAAATCTTGCTACTACGCACCTATCAAGTCCCGCCCCGGGCCCTTCTTTCGCCCTCTCCTGGGTCTGCCGCCTTTTCCCGTTGCTTAGCGCGGCGCAGTGTCTCCATTTCCCCAAGTCGCATCTCTGTTTGCACCCGAACCCACAAAACGCCCAGCGAAGCCGATAGGAAACCCGGGTCGAACTACCTGGCGAGGGAAACAGCCTGGGAAACAGCAAGCAAATTGTGCATCCGTTCTCTTCTCCATAATAATGACATTTTAATATACGGTTGTCGTTTTCGATTATTGTAAGCCGCCTTGGACTTTTCTCCAGGAAAAGCGGCAGGCACATATTTTTAAAATCCACGCCATTTATTTCAATGAATTTAAAGACCTTTGGCGGCAATCGTACACCCACTTAATCTGAGGATGAACTCAACGGGACTTATTTTCTTGTAGACATACATAGGCTTGCAGTGCTGGAAGTAAATCGCCCTGTAGCAGGTAGAGCGCTGGTCCTGTCTCGCGTGGGATACTAGGTTCACACGTGCGCATTCATTACTTTATGGCTTCGACGTCCATTCAGCATGACACGTGCTTGCGCTTCGCTTTAGGTCTTCGCGCGTGCACCAAAAGCGTAAGCATCCATTAACACACACACCCTCTTCTGCTTTTAACTAATTCCCAGAGCGGGATACCCGTTTAAAATAAATCCTGGCACTCCGGATTAACTGGTTATGTTTAATGCAACCTCTTGACTCTCAGCCCACCTACTGAGAAAAAAGACGCCTCCGTGGTTATTTCAGCAGGCAGGGGCTGCGCTCGGCCTTTCCATGAATCCAGAGTAGTTACTCCGGTTTACTGGCGGAGACCCTGCTCCCCTTTCTCAGCCAGATTGCTCTCCCCAGCACCGTTTTCTATCTATTTTAATAATACAATTCCATTTCTTTTTGCGATCCTACCTGAACTCAATAGGACCGACTTCGGAGCAGTCTCTATAGGATTGATTGGTGAGGCGACGCGCGGCCTTGGAGGTTAAAAAGCCCCGCAGGAACTTGAGTCCCAGTAATGTGATTTTAGAGATAGATAGATAGATAGATAGATAGATAGATAGATAGATAGATAGATATAGGATCGGGCTTGTCAATAGACGTTCCCTCTCCTTTCCCGTCCCCTTCTCTCCAGCCGCCGTCACGTGGCCCTGTTGGCACTGCGAGAGACGCGCAAGCAGCGCGCACCACTAGGCGCCACGACTTTGACACGTGTCCAAATAGGCGATCCTCCCGGGTGGGGAATGCCTGCTCGTCGCCTAAGCAAGCCTGCGCTGCCCGTCCGATAGATCGCTGGGAAAGGTGGGAGCAGCGAAAAGGTAAAAAGAGAAGAGAAATTTGCCAAACTTGGCTCCCTTTGCTCAAAGGCGTAGCTTCTGGATCGGGATCCAAAGCAGGCGCCTTTGCCCGGGGCGGACCAGAAGCAGGTTTTCTTGGGAGTAAAAGGCCACGCAGGTCGATAGAGCTTTACTCCCAAGAAAGGCCGCTTTGAAGCAAGTCTCACTAGCAAGATAGGAAGGCGTCTTCCTAGCAAAAAGGTGTCGGAGATGGCAGGCGCCCGGGTGTGTGGAGAGGTGTGATGACCCGTTTTGTTGCACGGATGAAGATTTCACACGTGCCGGGTCCGGAGCCTCTTAGGAGACACGCTTACGGACTGGGCAATGGCTTTCCCGGAGCCCGGTTGATTTAAACGGGACTCCCGGCCTTAAACTCCGGCGCTCTGCCTCCCTGGGGTTTACCGCCTTGAAAGTGAGACTTTGCCAGGATATGAGCAATCCCCGCGCACGCCCAACCCCAGACCCCTTGGCCCCGCGACCACAAGCAATTTTACTTGGTGGTAAGCGTCCTTGGCTTCAACCAGACCCTACTGGGGTGTTTCTGGGGTGTAAACTCCGCCAGGTTGGGTTCTCGGCAAATTCCTGCCCAAGGATCGCGATGGTCTTTTGCGCAGGAAAGCATTGGCAGAGCAATCCTGCCTCCGCTTTCTCAAATGTAGGTCCCGGGGAGTTCAAATCCGGGTAGAATTTTGCAACTTCTCAGAGCATGCCTAACCGTGTCTACTCGGAAGTAAGCCCTGCGGCGTTCAATGGGGAGTTTGCTCGCTTCGATTGCAACCGAACTTTCTTCCAGGTATGGGAGGGAGGGGTGTGCGCGTGGGTCGGAGCTGGGGGTGCCTTCCCTAAACCGACTTCCCTCCGAAGCGTTCCGGCTTAAACCAGGCCGCCTCTCTCACCTGTCTATCAGGTCTCTCTCTTCAATCAGAAGCAATAAAGGTGTCGCTGGGGGAGGGTGGGGGTTGGTCTCTTTCGCGGTGTGGCATTAAAAGGCAGAATAATTGCCGACGGAGGGAAGAGAGCCAAGGAGTTCTCGCCTTAAAAAAGAAGAAGAAGAAGAAGAAGAAAGAGGTGGTGGGGGAGAGAGAGGGAGAGGTTGAGAGAAGAAAGCCGAGGAGGAGGAGAAGAAAAGCAGCAGACGAGCCCCGCCGCGAGATGGGGACACCAGAGTAGCTCTCTCGCCTCGCTGCTTCCCGGGAGAGAAGCCAAGGGGGAAGGAGGCGGGCGCTTCGTGGACTAGCGGCGGGCGGCCGCGGCCTGACCTGGTCCCGCGTGGGTCCCGGAGAGCGCGCGCGAGGAGGAGGCCCTGTGACCGGTGAGCCCCCAAAGGCGAGTGGGTGGGTGGAAGGCGCCGTCGGGGGGAGGCTCCATCGCCTGTCTCTGCTAGCCAAGCGCACAGAGGGCGCTTGGGGAGGGGGGGGGTTGTTTCCTCGGGAGGAGGTGCCCGAGCTTCTCTGCTTTTCGCCACCATTGGGAGCCCCTCGGGGCGGAGAGCCGCAGAAAGAAGGTTTCAGAAAGGAGGCTCGGGAGCAAGGGAATTCGCGCGCGCACTCTACTCGACGCGCAAGGAAGGGCTTTCCTGAAGACTCGCGCGTAACAAGGGTCCGGCGTTTGTGGAGGGGGTGTTTCCAGACCCTCTCCCCCGCTTGACAAAACCCGGTCCTGTCATTCTCCCTGGCCGCTGCCCCCTCCTCACCCTGGTCCCTGCCCCGTCAGTCCTTCCTCACCCTTGGAGATACTCGCGTGTCTTCCAGTGGGGGGGGGGGGGAGAGAGAGAGGAGGTTTAAGGAAGGCTGAAATGGAGGTGGGGGTGTGAGGATCTAAGCAGACTTTGCACCGCACCTGTGGACCTTTGAACTTCATTCTTGGAACTGCTCCGTTTCCAGCTGATTGTTCCCTACCCACCTCTTAACACCCAGGGTCAAAAGAGTGTGTTACAAGGTCTTTCTCGCGCTCTCTCTTAGCGGGTGGCGGTCAATGTGCCTGGCAACACCCCATATATTTGGGCCGTAAAAAAATCCAGGAGGGATGCGCGCAGAGGTCCCAAACTTTGGCCAGCCGCCTCTCCAAACCCTTCCCTGTAAAGTCCCTTGAGATTAGGTGTAAGCCTTGAGGCGAACCGAGAACTCGACTTTTGCTTTTCCCGTTTGCTTTGAGATGTTTTCGCCCACCGTCGCGCAGATTTATTTGTTTTTAAGCCTAACGTTATCTTTGTGATGGGCTTGGGAAAAAATGAAGCACAAGCGGCGGCGGCGGCGGGGGAGGTGGAATAAAAATGTTGCTGTTTTTGTTGTTGTACTGTTCATCGTGCTGTGTCTGAAACTTATTTTATTGATTTGCGTGTGTGGCGAGGGGGGAGGCATTAATGAGAGATCGGAGATAAGTATTGGTGCAAATCGAATTAAGAAAATAACATATTTGCAAGGTCATAGGTTGAGATCCGTCATGGGGAGGGCAAAGGGGACCCCCCCAGTTCAGGGAATCCGCTATGTGGGTTCAGATACCGAATCAACACGTGTTTGGGTGCATAGCGTCCTGTGCAAAATGAGGGTGCGTTCAACATCCCCCGCTCCTAATGTTAATCCATGTAGTGGTCTTTTCGACCTGTTAATTTTCCTTTAAAAAATAAGAAGAAGCGAGGGTGGCTGAGACGCGATTTTGAAATGAAATCGAGGTGCAAAACAAAACAAAACAAAACCCCTTGACTATTTGCAGGGGTGAAAGAAAGCAAAGAGGGAAAGAGTGTGAGAATATACTGAAAATCTTTAATAAATATGAACCATGGGGTTAAAAAAAAATCGCGGTTTTGGGAACAAACCGAGCCAAAGGATTTTTTAAAGTTTGCGCGCGACCTACTAATAATGTCCATAATATTCCAGCCCTGAAATCCCATTTGGTGTAAATGCGCGGACGCGTGAAAACAAATTTAGGATCTCGCCTTTTTGTCTCCAGGCGATGCAATGGCAGCGTGGATTTCTTAGCTTCCTGTGTTGTGCTTCCAGGGTCATTTAAGGGAGAGCAGAGTTTGTGCGTCATCAAGGCTCGGCTACGACCTCCAGGTCTGAGAGCCAACTGTTGAATTGGAGTTTAATTTGAATGGAAGTAGGGTCGGCGTGCTTTTTAAAATCGAAGGCGTCTGCTTTATCGGTCACAAGGGCGTCTATTAAACAGTGAGAGTTGGAACAAACGAAATGACACCCCCATCCTTTTAAAAAATAAAAACCATTTAGATCTCTGGCGCCACACCCTTGTTGAGATATTAATTGTGTGCAGTCACGGAGAGGACACAATGATGTGTTTATTTATAGCATTTCTATCCCATCTTTCACATTTAAAAGCATCATCGCTTACCTGCATGATAGCAAT
Organism: Podarcis liolepis; assembly: GCF_965112155.1. NCBI lineage: Eukaryota > Metazoa > Chordata > Lepidosauria > Squamata > Lacertidae > Podarcis > Podarcis liolepis. The sequence continues at coordinate 125,158,150 of NC_139554.1, forward strand.
GTTTAAAATATTTGTGGGACTTACAACACCAGTTAGGGCAAACTGAATGATGTTCAAAACTGGTCGACAGGGAACAATTAATTTAAAACCAATTGGCGTGTAAATAAAACAAGACGAGCTGCCAAATTGTTAACATCCAAGTCTGAATTAAATAGGTTGGTTTCATTAGAAAGCGTAAAAATAAAAAACTTGATATTCCCCGGCCTAGACACACTTGTTTATCTGCGCGTGAACCACCATAGATATGTGGTTCACGCGCAGATAAACAAGTGTGCTTAGGCCGGGAATATCTAGTTTTATTTTTACGCTTTATAATGAAACAAATGGAAATTACTTAACAAGCTAATGGACACGGAGGATTTCGGGGCAAGTCTTATTAAACATCTGGGTGGTGATAATTAACATTAACAACAACTTTTCCCAGGCGCAGGTAAATTATGTGATGGGTTTGGGGGTCTTCCTCGCTTTTCAAATAGGATTAGGCGATTTCCCTTTCCAAAGTTCCCTAGCGTTGGAATGTTCTGATAGATCGAATCTGGGTGCGAGAGGCGTGCGTATTTCAAATTCTCCGAAACGCCAAAATCACGCGCACAGTTGCCGCGTGACTGGTAAACAGCCCGATCCCTGTGCTTACATGGAAGTAATCCATAGATCACAATGGGATTAACTGATCTGCAAGTGGGATTGCATCCCACGGTGTGGCAGTTATTCCTTTGAGAATGATCTAAAAGCAGAATTTAATAAAATTCTGATAATGAAAACAGGCTCCTGCGGCACCCCCGGTTAATGTTTAACATTCTTTTCTCCTCCTCTCTGTTCTGTTATAGTTATGGCCGCGCGATCCATAACACATTTGGATGGAAAGAGTTTTGCTTTTTATGGGCTGCTTGCTGAAACGATGTAAGCCGCCTTGGGCGTCTCTTCGGAGACAAAGAGGTGTGTAAAATACCCCAAACAAATAAATAAAAGTATTTGAGAATCTCTTCCCAAATTTGTGATTAATAAGAGATTGCCCATTCGTACTCAGTTCAGTCAGAATCTTCCTTCCTTATCACCTGCGCTAATCCCCTTTTAAACGATCTCCTTTGCGGATCAGACGCAGTCAGTACTTTGCACACTTCTCTAGAAACTCGTTCCATAACTTTTTTCCCCCTTATAGGAGGGGGTCAATAGGCCTCCCTTCTTCCTTTAAAAGGGTTCTAACACATCTTAAACAAACGTGATTCAGTTCGGGGTGAGAGCGAGCGCAGTTCACGGGATGCTGCAATTCAGATTATAATTCAGGTTATAACAAGAGCAGACGAGGGCAGGCCAGGAGTAGAATTTGTCTCCTTGCGCTGCTTAGACGTTTCTCAGGAGTTTGCGCGCGACTCCCCTAACCCTTTAGTCTTCTCCAGCAATGAGTGCTCCCTTTTGCGTCCCTGAATGGGTGTTAGGCGTGTGAGGCCAAGCTGTGTTAACTGTGTTCATGCCTTGAAATTCGCGTTTAACGCACAATTCAGCTCAATGCCGGCATTTGGCCTTTAAAGTGCAGGCGTCCACGGCCTCTTTTATACGCCAGCTGCCACAAACCACTCGGCGTGCCCTCTTGCAGAAATATGTTTAGGATGGGGCGGGGAGAGGAAGAGGCGGCTAATCCTAAACTCGTTTAAGTTCCGGGGAGCTCGGTGGGGTTGTAATAGTTTTTTTTTATTGGGAGATCAGCGCAATGCATTTCAGCTGAGTTATTTCGAAATAACAGAGACAGATAAAATCCCAAACGAATACCGAGTCTCCTTATTATCTATTATACCTATTATATCTCAAGGGGTGGGGTGGGGGCGTCTGCGTCAAACCCGTTTCCTAAGCACATCCAGGAGGCGAGAGCCGTCTCGAGAACTTTAGCAGTAAGAGGAAGACGCGATAAAAGATGGGCATTTTCTCTCTGCGTTAGGTACGTGAGACTTCTACCTTGCCGAAGCTAAGCCCGTCTGGTCAGTGCCTGGGAACCCACATGTAAGCCGCCTTGCGTTCCCTGGTAGAAGAAGAAAGGCGGGCTACAAATGTAAGAAAATGAAATTAAAATGATATTAAAAATGCGTTTATTTGGGATTAACTCCCATTAAAGACTCGTGGAAAACGCGCCCAATGCAGGGTGTGAATCGAAGTGTTCCCAGTAATCCAATTTGACCGCATGAGACTGGAGATTTGCTCTTTCTGAAATGTAACTATGGGCAGAGCAAACCTGATTCCTTTCCACCAAGGGCGAACCCACCCTTTCGGCCTGTTTCGACCGTTGAAGGGTTGTACGGCTTGATGGGCTCAACTTCCAAGAGAAAGCGCAGAACAGGATGACATTCCAAACCCGACGAATGAGACTTGTATAGCGCTTGCGTCTGTCCAAGGCGCTTCGCGGCCATACTACTACTGCTTAATCGCAGCCTTTAACACGGGCTGGTATTTATGACTGTGTTGCTTGAAGCGAGTTAGTGGCAGAATAGCAGGGGGGAAGATTTGAGTCTGGGGTTTGTTGACACGGAAAGGGCCCGAGCTCAGCAGTGGGCAAGCTGCTTTGCATTCAGGTGGTCTACTCGGTACAAGAGCGATGATTCCCAGCTCAGTATGTGCACCCGCTCCCTCCCTCCCCCAGCACTTGAGTCCCCTAACCTTAAACAAGTAGCTCTTAAGCGGACTGGGATCCTGAATATATACAGGTCCCATTGGGTTGATGTAAGGAAGAACCGGGACACGGGTGGTGCTGTGGTCTAAACCGCTGAGCCTAGGACTTGCCAATCAGAAGGTTGGTGGTTCGAATCCCCGAGACGGGGTGAGCTCGCGTTGCTCGGTCCCTGCTCCTGCCAACCTGGCAGTTCGAAAGCACATCAAAGTGGCAGTAGATAAATAGGTACCGCTCCTGCGGGAAGGTAAACGGTTTCCGTGCGCTGCTCTGGTTCGCCAGAAGCGGCTTAGTCATGCTGGCCACATGACCCGGAAGCTGTAGGCCGGCTACCTCGATCAATAAAGCGAGATGAGTGCGGCAACCTCAGAGTCAGCCACAACTGGACCTAATGGTCAGGGGTCCCCCCCAAAAATAATGAAGAAGTATTACGCCCCTCGCTGCTTCATCTGAGCTCGAGGAAGAGAAGGGAAGGAATTCACATGCACATCTTTCCTCCAGGGATGGGGAAGCTGTGGCCCTCCAAATGTTGTTGGATTACCACAGCTCCCTCATCTCTGACCACTTTAGCTTTAAACGCAGCCTCAATCCCTCCCCGCAACACAGCACGTGAGAATTTGCAGGTTTTGCACAACCGTGTCCTGCTACGTCTCCCGGTGAGTGAGAATGCGGTCGCGGCTAGGCAGGTAAGCAGCTCCAGGGAAACTTTATCCTTCGGGCTCTGGAGCTGAGCGCAGACAGGCGAGGAGGAAGTTGCTACAGCGGGCAACACGAGAGACGCTCCCTCGTCCTTCGGCGCGCGACACCCGGGCTGAACGCGCGGGGGCGCTGCTCGAAGGCGAAGCCTTTGGAAAGCCGCGCAAGAGCCGGATGCCTGGTCGCCTCCTCCGACTTCCAGCGCAGAGTCTTTCCCTCCGGATTATTGCATTGTTCAAAGGCAGGTTCGGGATCAGGACGATCAAGCCCCGTTTGCTCTGAAAGGAAAAGCGCGGGGATCCAGTCCAGTTAAGCTGGGAACAGCGCGGGGAAAGGAAGCCCCGTTTGCGCCTTTATGACGCCGCGATCCAAAGCAACCTCGTGCGCAAAGAGCAAACCTCCTTTCCCCGCTGTCCTTGCCAGCGCATCCCAGCGGATGAGCAACAGGAGTCCGCGGTGGTGTTTCTGTTTGTGTGTGTTGATCCTCGTTTCCACTTCAGGATGGGCGTCTCCCGCTTGCCCAAAGGGAGATGGAGAAGGAGGAGGAAGGCTTGCAAAACTCACAGCCTTCCTCTCTGGAAGCAAGAGCCGGACTGGCCCGCGTTATCTCCTCCTCGTCTCCTATACTTTAGTCCAGCAGGCATATATTTCCCACAGCCCTCTCCGGCCCATTAAAAGAAGCCTCTTACAGACACTTCCTTGGGAGTTAAGTCCCGTGGAATTTAGAGGGAGTGGCATTTCCGAGACAGTGAAAATACAATTTAAACGCGCATCGGATCTATGTTTAGGATCGGAGGGCCCATTTCTCCACTACCACAAACGGAGGCGTTCCTCCGCTTCTCACCTTCGGGAAAGTTCATTCAGTCTGCTTTGTTGGCAACTGAGAAATGTTTCCCCCCCTTTATCTCAAGAGGGGGACGTTCGGGCCCTTTCTCACGTTACACCGAGTCAAATTTAGTGTATGCCCGTAACTGGGAGTTGCGGCCAGTCTCAGGTGCCTGAGGCGCACGCGTCTCTATGATGCGGGCACTTTCCACATTCGAAACGGACACGTGTGTGTGTATATATACACACACATACATTCACACAAAAGGTGTACATATATATATAAAAGGTGTATACTTCAAGCATCTTAAGTGAAACGTGTGAATTGGGTAAAACATAGACACGCTGCCTTTCTCGCACGCAGCCTTTCACTTTTAAAAATATCCTCCAATCACATATGAGCACATAGCCTTCCTCTTCCATATACTGTCCATTTCCCCCCTCTTCACTTTCCCTGTATGACTTTGACACATACACACGCGAATTCTAATGAAAACCTAAGGTCTTTCCCAGGAATGCATTCACACACATACACACTCACTGCGCGCAGACCCTTCTTTGCTAAATGCATTCCCAGGTTGCGATTCACAGCCTATTTACTCCCAGAAAGTTCTGCAGCCACAGCCTCTAACCCGAAGCCGGTGTCGCTGCCCTGCCAGTGTCGTCACTGCGGGACTTCTTTGAGAAGTCTCACGGTGCAATGCTAGCCTTACCGACTCGGAAGCAAGCCCCACTTGGGTCAATGGGCCTTACTCCCAGGTAAACAGGCATAGGGTTGCAGCCGAAGGCGCAGGGCCCGGCCGACTACATCTATTCTCTTGCTCTCCATAGAAGTCAAAGGGCCTCTCCTCTCCCACTTCTGGGAGGCCGCTGCGGCTGCCTGGACGGTATTATTCTTGGGCCCATTCCGCAGAGCCGGTGGCTTGAGGCTGCGGGTCTCCGCCCGTTCATTGGAACGATGTTAATTCATTTCCATGGCGGCCGGGCTCCAGGAGGAGGCCGTCGTGGTTTCCTTCGCCTCCCCTAAGAAAGGCAGTGGAACTCCCTCTTGCAGAGGGGCTTTCCCCGACGCCTTTAACTAAATAGACTGTAAGCCCTTTGGGCGAACTATTATCCTCTCCCCGGGCAGATAAGAGACTCTTTTTAGCCAGACAGAGGCGCCTCAAGGCGCAATTTGTCAGCCAGGGCGCTGGAAGCCGAAGCCAGCAAATAATTGGGAGGGTTTGCGTGACCTTGGCTGGAGAGCTTGTTGCTTCTGCAGACCTCCGAAGTCTGAGCGCTTGGCACTCCAAAGGAGATGGAGAGAAAGAAGGACTCTGTAAGACAAGAGTTCGGATGTCAAAAGGAAGCATCAGAGAGGCTCTCCTTTGGGTTATTAAATCCATATCGGAAAGGGGGCGCAGAAAAAAGGGACCCCCGCGATTCTCACGGAAGGAACGATGCTGCAAAAGTACTTTCAAGAATGGCAAATGTTGTGAGTGGTTTGACTGCCAAGGGAGACTCCCACCAACCTGAAAGGGTCTTAGTTGGTTTAAATCAAGCTACAAGACGTTTTGACCCGTAATGCACTGAGAATTCTTTTATGCCACTGGAATTGCCCTGAACTAAAGAGTCCTCTGTCTTGGTTTTCCTTTTTCCTTTTCAACTACTCAAATATTCCAAAGAATAAATGCCTCCTCGAGTTGGATTATTTTTTTTAAAAAAATGCTGAAAAAGTAACGTTGTTAGATAATGCAAATTGATTTTATATTTAGCAGGAGAGGGGGAAAGTTTTTCCTCCTGTTCAAATAAAGACAATATGTGAAAACGATCAACTAAGAAACCATACATAATTTGAAACAGAAAACGCCTTTATTGAGCGGGGAGGATTTGTAAATTTATTAAAAACTCTTGTGCCCTTCCATTTATTCCACCCCATGCAAATGTGCTTATTTCCGCAACTGAAGCATACGATATTATTATTATTATTATTACTATTATTAAAAACAAAACACTTCGTAAGAGCCACTTGGTAGATGTTAAAAGGCAGTAAATTCAGTTTCATGCCGTTTTACAATAATCTGAGTTTAGGAATAACAACGCTTAAAACCTTTTTGGCGATGGGACAGCCACAAGGGTTTACTTTTCATAAGGGGTTGGGGGGGGAAAGTTTAAATACGTCAAAAGAAATCCAAACTGAACGAGGAAGGAAATGGCGAAAGAATAGAAGCTACATTCGCAAACCGTTGCGACCAATTTTATGCACGTATTTAATTGTATGCATTATTCAAAATGATCCCAGGAGCGGCTGAATAATTTAAAATCAATAGTTTCCCTAAAATCTTTATAAAATATTAACACTTTATAAAATATGAATAAGTTAACAATCCGGTTGTATTCGCTGCAAGGAGGTTGAACTTGACCGTCCTGCGATCAGCCTGTTCACACAGAGCGGCGGCGTGAAACGCGATCAGGGACCGAATGGCAGTCAGGATCTTCAGCTCGTGGGCTACATGAAATCGCTCCTTTAAGGAGCTTGGGCTGACTCTCTCCAGCCATCGGTGAGAAGAAGAGTGACGAACCAACCGGGGAAAGGGGGAAGATCCTGCCTTTAAACCCAATCCTACCATCAGAACGACTCCAGCCCTAAAAACCGCGCGTTCTTCCAACTTTGGCCACCAGTCCGGATCCTAAAGGTAAGAGGACCATTGCCATTCTCCTACTACCCACCGGCTTGTCAGATAACGCCTCCTGGCAAATTGAAACAGCCCCTACCCCGCCCGGAAAATCCCACTAGATTTAACTTCTTTTTTAAAGTTCTCACGCATTCAGATCGTTTCCCCGCTGCTTTTCCAAATCCGCACAATTTACTTCCGCTAGTTCGGGCCAATGCTCCAACTTCCAGTCGTTTGCAAAGAACACTATGGACACCGAACTACATGTCCAGGACCCAGGGCAAGATAAGAGACATAACCCTCACCTTGAGTCGTCGGAAGCCTACGCCCGTGCCCCAAAAGTTCAACCGCGCACGCGACCTTCGCCCCCGCCTCCCCCCCCCCCCGCGCGCCTCTTGCGGCCAAAGCAAGATGAAGACGTCTGTACGAAGGTCTTCAAGAAAAGATCTCTTAAGATCCAGAAAGAAAGAAAGAAAGAAAGAAAGAAAGAAAGAAAGAAAGAGAAAGTTAGTTCATCCTCTGCTGCAGAACCGCTGCCTATCCCGGGATGGGTGGGGCCCTCTTGCAACCTACTCCGATTTCAAGTGGAAATGATCTGGAGTTAATCTCTTACCCGGATCAGGGGCTTCTCCGTGGTTCCCAGACTGCCAGCCAGCAGCACTTCCTAGTGCGGGCCGAAGCCCGGAGAAGAAAAGAGAGAGGAAAAGAGAGTGGCGAGCCCTCTGCAGTCTATAATGATTCCCATCCTTTGGAGACGCGAGAAGCGAGAGAGCAAGAGCAGCCGCCGCCGCCGCTCCGCTTGCTGCGCCAGGCTCCGAGCTCCAGCAGAGCCCAAACCCCAAAGAAACAACAAGCGCCCTTGACCGAAGCCCAGGCATCGGCGGGCGACTGCTACTATGTTTCTTTTCCTTTGCGATTGTGCGCGCGGGCGCGTGGCAGCGGGGAGCTGCTCCAGCTTTTGTTTCCAAGCCGTCGAAGGCAGGCAGGGCAGGCCTCGGGCCCAGATCGCCGCGGTTCTTCTCGACATTCTCCAGGGCGAAGCTCGCCGGTCAACTTGACCTTGGGAGCAGCACGCACCTAAGCGCAAAGGAAAACAAGAAACGAAACAAAAACCCACCCACACCGCTTCGCTTTCGCTGCAGAGATCGAAGGGGTGGGCGGCTGCTTTGGGGTTCCGATTGCCCCAAGTGTGTGTGTGTGTGTGGGGGGAGGTCTTGCGGGACAAAAGCCCGGGCGCTTCGGCTTCTCTCAACTTTCTGAACTTCGGATTTAGGAGGGCCAAGTTAGGCTCTCCATGGATCACTGCCTTGCCGTGGCGAAGGGGCTTGAACAACTCAGAGAAGCTATGAGCCACGCAGTGCAGGGCCACCCAAGATGGACAGGTCATAGTGGAGAGTTTGGACCAAACGGGATCCACTTGGAGCAGGAACAGGCAAGCCACTCCGGTATCCCTGCCAGGAAAACTCCATGGACAAACAACAACGAGAAGTTAGGCTCTGCGAGTGCAGGCGCACCTAGCTCTGCAAAGGGTCCCTGCGTGCTTATTTCGGAGTGACTGAACGAGAGGGAAAGACTGATTTACAACACCCCTCCTTCCTCTGCCAGGATGTTCTGGAGACTGTTCCATAACAATCGAATTCTTATTATTTTTTACTTTGGTATAATAAACCCCATCGGAGTGGCTGGGGCAACTCAATCAGATGGGCGGGGTACTAATAATAATAATAATAATAATAATAATAATAATAATAAATAATCATCATCATCCAGCAATAACAACAATTAAATCAAGCAAGCCAGTCCCTGGGTTGTAATCTACACTGTCTCGTCTGCGCTGCAGAATCCCGAATTGGAGGTTCCATCACAATTACTGCCATGTCCACACAGCGCCACCATTTAAAACATTTAAATGTATTACACGTTGTAGGGCAAAAGGTCGGACTAAACCGCTCCCTTCGCAAGATTGAAACGCGTCCCGCTTTGGCCGCAAAAAAACACCCCCCCCAACGCGCATAAACGCGCAACCCCACGCATGCTTCGGAAGAGGGTGGGTGGGTTTATTTTGACCCTCTAGCGCCACCGTAAAACAAACAAGCCGGGCTTTCTTAAGGTGGGCGCGTCAAGTTCCGGAGCTTCCCCGGCAAAAGCACCGAGCTTTTTGGGGGTGGTTTTTTTTTTACGCCGCGGTGCAGGGGGACGACTTGGAGGTGTGGGGAAAGAAGGAGGGGCCGGGGGTGAACGGCGACCCGCCTGCACAAGAAGATGCGGGAAGAGAAGTTTTTTTAAAAAAGGAGAGGGATTCCTTCCGCGCCACCTTAAATGCTGCGCGGGTGCCGCTTCGATTCTGAGGCAGAAGCAGGTCCCCGTGGCCTGGCCTGGGTGGGGCGGAGGAGGCGAAAGGAGCGGCGCCCCCCCCCTGGGAAAAGGAGGGTGTTGAGCGGCTTCTTCCCCCCCCTCAGTCTATTAACTACCCCCCAAAAGGGTCTGGCGGGGGGGGGAGCGCAACGGCTCCCCTTCACGGGGCACCGTCCCTCAGGGATGGCCGTTTCGAGCGGGAGAAGCGTTGGCTCAGCGCTCTCTCTAACCACTGAGCGGCACCACCATGACCTCTCCTCACGGCCGCCCCCGAAACAACAAAAGACCAAGCCCCCTCCCCCTCCACCCCCCTGCCAACAAAACGGCTCCCCACGCGACGGTTTTCGGCCGCCTCACGAGCCACCCCACGCGACACGACCCCTCACGCCACCCACCCGCGCCGGACTCCTGGAATGCGCGCGCCGAAAAGCGGCACGCGCGAGATAGACCGTTATCAGGCTGAGGAGACGGGGAGGGGGGGTCGGTTTGATGGGAAGAGCAGAAAGGAGCGGGCGGCGGCGGCGTATGTGTGTTTCTCCTGAGGAGAAATTCGCTCGCGCGCTTTCTCCTCAGGACTGAGGCGGCGGTTGAGGCGGTTCCCGCCTCTTTCTCTCTCTCATATACTCGGGGCGGTGGGGGGGGGGGCACGCGCGGCTCCCTCTTGCGTGAGGGCGCCTATTTGGAGGCCTCGGGTCGCTGCGGACCCGGGGAAGGAGGCGCCCGGAATGGACCCTCCCGCGTTTCCCTTCCGCCTCCTCGGGTGTCCCGGGCGGCGGCGGCGGCGGCGGCCGCTGCTCTCCTCTCCTCACTCGCTCCCTTCTGCCGACCCAGCAGTCAACCCCCCCCTCTCTCTCCCCCCCCACTCCACCATTTCACACGCCTCTCCTCCCTCCAACCCGGCCCCCTTTCCCTCCGCGTTACTTCCCTCGCTCCTTCTTCTCTCCTCCCCACCATTCCCGCCTCTCCCCGCCCGCCTGTCCCTCCCTCCCCGCCCGGCGCCTTAAGTTTGCTCTTCTTCTGCCTCGCCCGTGTGCTTGCGCGAACCGCCGCGTGTCTCCCATTTATTATATATTTATTGGGCTTTAATTTCCTGCCAGGCGAGCCTCTCTCTCTCTCTCTCTCTCTCTGTCCTCCGCCTGCATGCATGCATGCAAAACGGCAGTGCTGGCGGCCGGAGCAGCAGCAGCAGCAGCAGCAATCGCAATTTGCAACCCCCCCTCTTTTTTTTTTTGGCCAAGAGTAAGGGCTCTATCCTGCCCCTAAGTTAACGTGGGGAGACTATTTTTAGGGAAGAGAGGAGGAGGAAGAAGAGGAGGGGGGGGGGAGAAAAGAAAAGTAGGAGGGGAAGAAGAAGAAGGGAGGAAGCTGAGCTGTTATTTTGGATTCCAAGAGGAGGGAAGGAGGAAGGAGGGAGGGAGGGGAAGGCATCGCCACCAGAACCACACCAACCCTAAAGTGGGGCGGGTGGGTGGGGGGGAACAAAAAAAAACAAACAAACCCCAAAGCGAGGAAGGACAACCCCAGAAAAGGACTCACTTTGCTTGATGACTCAACGCAACTAATAATCATTTGTCTCCTCTCTGGCGAATCCCTCGTGTTGTTGCTGTTGCTGCTGCTGCTGCTCTCCCTGCCTGGCGGAGGGAGAGATTGAAAGTGACACATCGGGCGCTGCTTGCCTGCTCGGCGGCCACCAGAGCACCGGCTCCTGCTGCCTCTTCTTCTCCTGCTCGTTCGGGATAGCGTCTCTCTCTCTCTCCCCTCTTTAGAGGCAGCCTCTCCACCCCTTTTTTCTCCCCCTCCCCTCTTTGATTTCTCTCCCCCCACCACCTTTTTTTTTTTTTTTGCTGAAGGTGAGAGAAATTAGTGTTTCCCTCCCTCTACTTCCTCGTCGATCCCAGGGCTCTCTCTCGCGTCTTCTTTCGCATTCACAACCACCTCGGGTGCCCTTTCGGAAAGAGCTCTTTCCTCCAAGCACCCAAAGCCCACTCTGGCGCAAGACGGCGAGGCATCCTGACCTGGGAGCGCAAGCCTCCCCCACCCCTCAAAACCATCGGGACTGGAGGTGGCGGTGGGTTGGGGGAGACGAAATAGACGAGGAGAGAATAATAACGTGCAGAGAGGAACCCAGAAAACTTTCCACCCTGGATTCTCTACTTTTGATCCATGGACAGAGCCCAACTCAGCCAAGTTACGGACAGACTATAAGCAGTAAGTACTCCAGGAAAGCTCTCCGATGTTCACGACGGTGGTCCTGAAAGGTTTCTCTTAAGCAGCTAGATCAAAGCAAACAAAATAATTTACGGATGTCTCTCGCTATGACGGAGGTGCTTTTGGCTGAAATGTTGCTATTCTGTATTACGCTCCCATTTGTTTGTTTCTGCGTGACTCCGCAAACTGCTCTAGCCGTGGCTTTTCTCTCTCTTTTTTTTGGTTTTTGCTGCGCTACGTTGTGTAATCAAGCTTGAAAACTCAATCTGCTTGAGATAGCAGTTCGGCACAAAATATCGAACCGACCTGCCAATGCACATTCTAGCAAAGGGGAAATCCCGGAGGATGCAGGGATTTTTTCCCTCCTCCCTGCCGATCAAATTTGTACTTTAATGTTCCTTTGCCTAAGAATAAACAAAACAAAGCGGGAAAGAAGCGGGAAATAATAGACTTAAGGCATCGATTTCTAAGTGTGTTTAAAAGCAGAGAGGAAGATGCCTGGCACGCAGTATTTTTTACAAAAATGCTTTTTAAAAATTAAGTTTGGAAGTGGGGTTACATTTTTAAGTGTCCTTAGGTTCCTGCCATTCCTTCCTAGTTCTCCCGGTACAGGACCCATTTTTAAATGTATTACTAGGTACCTAATTGAACCTCTTTACTGGTTCACTTACCATCTGAAATGCATTAGTCTATTGGATACAGTGTACTGCATACTTGCTTCTAAATACATTTGTTTGCCCAAGTCCCTTGCTTTTCTAAATTGCACTTGACCCCAAAGACGAAAACCGTAGCCTGTAAATAGCTTCGGTACTAGCAATAGCTTGGTTTATAAAGCTGAAGTTGAATGAATGATCAACTTCCGTGACCCTTCCTTGTTAGCTGCCGGCTCGCGAGCAGCAGCAGCGTCGGAAGCGCGTTCACAAGTCAGGTGCAAAAGCGAAGCCTTCTGGCTAAGGTCCTCCATGCTTTATGCAGATCGTTTTAATTCTGGCTTGAAGTGCTCTTCCTTTTTTTAATGTATATGTGATTAATTGATACATTCAGTTTGGATGCTTCTGAAGTGGTACTGCTCATTTCTTTTCTCCCTCTTTCTTTCTAGGTCCTTGCTCCTTTTATTGTGATCTGCCTGTGGGAACATTGTCTCCAACTCAAAGTAGTATGGACCGGAGAAGTGAGAGTCCCTGTCTAAGGGATAGCCCAGACAGAGGGAGCGGCAGCCCTGATGTCAAAGGTCCTCCCCCTGTGAAGGTGGCCAGACTTGAACAGAATGGCAGCCCTATGGGAGCCCGAGGGAGGCCCAATGGCTCTGTCACCAAATCAGTGGGAGGTAACAAACCTAGTTGAACTAATGTATACATAACAGGCTGACGGCTGTGTTACAATGGCACAGGGTGTCAGGGTTCAGGTTGGTGAAGCTTGAGTGTCTCTTGGTGTAGGGTTACAGGAAGAAAGTCAGTGGCAGACTGCTAATGTCCCTCTTGCTTCTTTCATCAGTAACCAACAGCCTCATTATGGTTAAACAGGAAAGTGGTTTATACAGAAGGTGGCATATTTTGGGCATGCTGCCACTGTGTATGAGGTGTTAGCTGGTTATGTCACTGTTAGAGCTCTTAGCTTTTCCTGGAAAGCTTAAAGGTGTTCCGTTCTCTGCCCCTGTGTTAGAAGGACATATAAAATGTTTTGGGGTTTTTTGTTTGGCTTTTGTTCTGGGTTGCTTTCTAAATTGTGGCTTTTTTGCACTGTTACTGTATTTGGATCATGGGACAAAGATATTAGTTCTTTAACTCAATTAAAAAGGATCTTAATTATATCCTTAGTATTTTACAGTTTAACTGGAAGCTAATTTAGAATATTTTATAAAAGTTTTGGAATTGTAAAGTTAAGCTTATCTTGCTTGTATCTCAGAAAGCGGGTTGAGGTTTTTTTTAGTCTTGTAATGGGGAAAATCTAGTCATTTTCATAGCTAAGAATGCATGGAGAAAAAGAATTTGTTCTTCAAAATTTTATGAATGGCTTGTTTCTAAATAGGAGTACCGGTAAATTGCTATACTATACACCTTATGAGTCTAGTTTATTTGCCGTACTGTTACTGTACCTATTACTAGTCTAGCTTATTTGAGATTTATGGAATCTAGTAGAGTAGCTTAATGATGTTCTAGGGTTGTGATCCCAACACGCTTACTTGGAAGAAAACTTTTCATAGCAATCAGTAGAATATAATACCAAGTAAATGTACAAGATAATAACTTTAAAGAATACTCTCTGAAACAAAATGGGATATTTTTTTCCTTTTATGGACAGTTGCTAGAATTATTTTTTAAATGCACTGATAGAGTTGTTGGACAGTGTATTTTTCATTTTTTCTAGATACTCTTTCTTCCATGTTCTGTGGTATGATTTCAGTGTCTCAAGTAGATGACTTAAAATCCCAAACATGCAGCTGCTTAAAGATCTTTAGTTCTGAATGTCATGATTTCTCACTTCTTTTACCTTATATTTGGACCCAGATATAAGTGCAGGATCTAATATTTCTGCACAGTTTCTAAAGAAGAAAAATACATATAAAACAGGTTGTTCTGCAAAATATGTAACATATTATAATGCTTATGGTCAAAAATCTTATTTCATAGGAAGAAATGCAAGAAAATACAGCATAATACCACTGCACTGCTTTTAACAAAACATTTCTTGCTCAGTGGGATTAGTAATTGCCAAAGATTGTTAAGAAGCTGTAGATTGAGGTTATCTTCTTCCCCTAAATTAGTTATCTGTATATTCTAAGATAATCTCGAGTACAGACGGCTAAGAGTTTAGACAAAGCTTAGAGACTTGGTAATGAACCTTTTTCTCACTGTTGCTCTTATTGATTTGTTCTTAGAGGCAAAAAAGAAAAGAAAAAGTGTTAAATATTATGCTAGAAAGAAAGTTTAAAAAGTAATAATGGAGTACTTGTGGATTTGCTGCTGACTAAATCTTTCTGTAAATATTTCGAGATATGCCCTGCAGTAGCTGGGGGCTATTTGAAGCATTATTGCTTTTTAAGAAAGGGTTTGCGGGTTTGCTTTAACGTCTTTTGGGTTTCTAATCTACACTGAGGTGTGTGTGGGAGGCTTATTTTTAATTTTTGTCCTATGTATGTTTCCAAATTGCTTCAGTGCTTTGCCACAAGAAGGTCACAACAGTTTGATATCACAAACTGTTCAAACTGTAGACATTCAGTCAAGTGTGATGGTGGATAGAGGATTTTATTCAGTTTTACATGAAGACTTTCATTCCTCAAGGCCAGCTCCTAAGGGGTTACCTTTTTATGAACTGCTGATACATTTTTTCCTGTTAACTTCTTGTTTCATAAAGTTTCTTGTAGTCCTTGCACTTGTTGGGCTAGTGTTCCATTTTTAAGTAAGAATGAAAAAATGTTTGATTTCTCAACTCAGCAATACATATTTTTTAAAGTAGTTTTAAGTCCTGCTATCGTGATAGGGCAATGCTTGTTTTAAATTGATCATCATTTTATATTAAAATATTTTAGGATAACTAGCACAACTGTCTCATGAATGGCTTTTTGCTACAGCCCTTTCTAAAACTGTTTTAGAAAAAAGTGACCACAATTTTCAGTACAAATCACAATGTGGCTTTAAAAGCTGTATTGCAATGGTACTGTAACTGTAACACTCAAATATGATTTTTATAGAGGTCAAAATACTTATACCAGAAAGGAAAACTAAGGCCATATGTAAAAATCTATGGCCTATGAAAGTTAGTTAACAAGATACTATCTAGTTACGTTAATATTCAACATGTAGTATAGTTAAAAGAATTTCCAAGATTTTTCATCTATGGTGGGTTTGATATTTAATGAAAAGCTGAGGAAAGTTCCTGAATTTCACATCAGTTGCTTTAAAAATAGCATGACTATAGAACCTTAGTTCTCTTGTTTCTCTTTGCGGGGGGGGGGGAGTAGATAATACATGGATTATCACTTTGTTCTATTTGATTAAATAATGAGTTAACAGATCTGAAGATATGGCCAAGTGATGAACTTATATTGGTAGACTTACTATTTTTAGATTTCCTTATTCTTTATAATGATATCTCTAAGTAAAGGCAAAAACTCACAAGGATACGCAATTGTACTTCACTGTTTTTTTGGGAGGGGAAGGCACGGTAAAAGAGATTTTACGGGAAGTTGTTCTGCAACTAGTGGCATAATAGCTTTTCTAGAGTGAAACATTTTTTGACATTGGGAAGAGAGATAAAAGTCTTGAAAAATCCTAAACAAATGTTAAGCAGGGCGTGGTAGAAGTAAGTTTCCCTGGGGACTTAAAAACCTTTTACTATTTACAGTGTTAATTTTAGTTGAAGTAGTCAGGGTTAACTTTTTTTGCCTTAGGTATTCTAGCACTTCCTGCAGTTACCTAAGTAGTCTGTTTTAAACATCTATGTAATAAAACAGAAGTGCTGTGATACTCATGATTGGCAGTTTTTATAGTGAGACTGTGGGAGAAAAAGGCGAATATCTCTTTAAAACACATATGACGCCTGGGAGAGAGGTTAAAGCAAGCAAGAGCTCTGTGGTGTTGACAGCTTTATATCCCTGCTGGGTAACATTCACTTACTAGAATTGGCGTCCCCTCTCAGTTAGTAATTCGCTCCATAAGGATTTTGAAAAAGGATGATTAATGGCCAGGAAACTCAGATTTGTAAAAATCCTGATTAAAATGTATCTGTGTTCACGATTTTTCAATTCTCATGTGCATTTACATTTTATTAGTCTTTAAGAGATGGGAAATTAGTCTGAAGAACTCAAGTAAAAACTGTGCTTAATAATTAAGGCTATGATCCTAATTTTACTGATTTAGAAGTGTTAAAATCAGTGGGGGTTGCTTTAAACAAATCTTCTATTTTGTCCTTTGGTGAAATAAACTGAAATATAGAATCCACTAGTGCCACATGCTAAAATCTAGTATAATAGTAGGATATTTCACCTATACCAATTGATTCCTATAGTGGTGGTAGAAGCTTGAAGTGCATCTTTTTTACGATGTTAATACTGATTCAAAAACTATTAGAAATTTACCTAAATAGAAGTCGAGGGGTGGCGGCGGCGTGTTTAACAAAGTTATATTTTAATATTTTATTGGAAGACCAACCTTTTGTGCTATTTCTCAGTGGGCTATATAAAATAAATGATATCCTATACAGTTTAAATGTTAAGAGAAATACGCATATTTTGATACAGCTGTTTTGATTATAAAATATTCAGTTTCTGTCTTTTTGGAAGTTAAATATAGGTACACTTCTTAATCTGGTTCAGTGTTTATCAGATAAATGATAATTATGTTTTAAAAAGCTAGCAGAATAATTTATAGCTAGGCCTTAATTGGGGTTAACTCAGAATAAAAGGCCCATTGCATTCAGCGGGAGTTACTTCAAGAGAAGTTTGAACATGGTTGCAGTGTTAGATACTGTGTCATTGGATTCAGTGTTTCTTACATCCAAGCAGAATTGCAGCCTTTGTTTTCAGGCCTAGCATACTACTGTTGACAGCAGTAACATATAAGTAATTACTACTACTAGTAGAACCAGGTGTAGGTGTATGTTGTGACCCTTTATTACTGTTGACAAATATAATGATGGGAAATCAAGGTTAATGTTTGAAGCATTCAGATAGGACACATTGATCAGAGCATTGATATAAGTTGTCATCTGAATATTGTGTGTGACAACTGTTAATGTGATTTACTGGTAGAGAATAATACTTTGTATTTCATTACTGTTCCTTCTATTCATTGTAACTGTGTGAGAGGTATATTGCATTTCCTTTTATTTGTAAAGGTTGAATATACCTTGATTACGAAAGCTAGTTCAAATGACAAAGACAGGTCTACTCTTGCACAAATTTGGATTACACAATTTTTATATAATATAACATGTTGGATAATACACTTTAAAAAAAAATAGTTCATGCTAACATTTTTAAAAGTATTGATTCATATATATATATATATATATATATATATATATATATATATATATATATAATGTTACAAAACTAAACCCTCTAAAGTAAAATTTGAGGAACAGTATTGCTCTTTAGATAGTATAATGAGTTTTATACTTTTTTACATCCGTCTTTGTCTTTTAAACATGAACATTGCATACACTTGGAGTCACCTAGTATGCCATCTCCTTTCTCCCAGTGAGAGAATAGTCTTCTATGATTTCTGTATTTACAGCAAATCTGTAGTTGATTTGGTTTCAAAATATTTGCAGCTCAGCATCCACAAAAATATAAAATATCATCCAGTGAGGAGTCATCTAGGATCATTTTGGAACATTTTACTTGAAATGTTCTTCATAAAGTTGTAACCATAAGAGATTTGAAACATCAGTATTAGCTCTAAGTCTTTTATGCATGTTTGTTTATACTTTGGAAAAATTGGATCAGATGCTTACTTGGAAGTAAATCCCAGTGATTTCAATAGAATGCATGACTGTTAATGTTTTGAGAAACACAGTCATGTTTTGGATTTAGGTGCAGAGTAAATTGTCTAGTCAGGCTTTACATTGCCTGTCTATCTGCATGTGCATTAAATTCACTTGATTAGAAGTGTAGCTGAGTTGATTGGGAGAAGCATGCTTAGGATCAAGACCATTATAATATTTTCCCAAACTTCTCTGTTGATCAGGGCCCATTAGCTCCTTTATTTCTGTTAATATAGCATTAATATAGACCATATTTCCCTAGAAAGTGAGCAGGCCTGTAGGCTTTTTTTTGGATAGCTGTAGGATGAGGAGTAAGGAGTCCAAGTCTACTTATTTGAAATAACAAAACAGTACGATTCACTTCCAATTAAATGTGTTTTGGACGGGCCAATATTCTTATGTTTTGTACATGCATTCTGATGCTAACATCTATTTACTAGAAACCAAGTTTAAATGATTTCTTAGTTAGTACATAGCACTGGGGCTCTAGTGTCAGCAGAAGTACATGGAGTAGACTAACTCTGTGCCTTCCACTCTTGTACTAAATGTTGATATATGATGGGGTTTTTTTATAAAAAAAATAAATCTATTAGTAGTTTATCTGCTGAAAAGTGGTTATGGTCAATGTAGCCTATCTGTGTGTACAATATAGCATACAAAATGTAACATTTTCTACAATGCACATTAACTGGCGATAGTGGAATACATTGTATCACCTGTGCAAGAAATGTATTTCAATAATGCTTTATAAATCTTGATGTTAATTTTTTACACTGAAACTGTGCACTTAGAAGTTGGAGAAAAAAAGTGGTGCTTTGTAAAAGGTATACTGTGTAATATTTTGACAGACTTATATTCTGTAGGACTTCAGAGCTGGGCAAAGTGCGACAGTTAATGACAATCTAATGTAGAATGTATGCTGATATAATTCTGAGCTAATTTATTGTTACCAAAGCAAGCCACAGAAAAAACCCCTGACGGTAGTATAGTAAGCATGAAAGTGCAACAATGAAACAATGCATCATCATTATTGTTAATGAAATTCATTTTCTCTTTGGGAATAACTGAAAATTATGTGGAATAGGTGAAAATTAGGAAAGCATTAGGCCATTATAACCCAAGACATTAAGCAGACTAATCTAGTTCCATATCATATAACGTTGGGTAACTTATACGGGTTATTTACTGGGTTCTTTTCAGTAATGGTCAACAGCATTTTAAGATTAAAATACCATCTTTTAGGGTACTAGGGCTCAGCTCCTGCCTGTCTAATGGGGCTTCACAATCCAAGATAGTGCTCAGCTGACACAATGTGTGTATGTGACAGCACCCTCTGAAAGAGAAAGTGCTCATTTGGCAACACAGAATATTAACTTTGAACTATAGTGTGTGCTTAGCTGCCCCCCCAATAAATGATGAATCAATCCTATGTTAATTGATTCCTACTGTATAAACTCCTCAGAAACAGATGCACTTTCATATGAAGACATTCTATGAGTGAAACTGTTTTAAGAGCTAAAGCCACAACTGACAAACATTTGAGAAACTGAAGATTTCAGAGAAATGTACTTAATTATCTCTCCCGCGCTGCATTTTCCCACCATATTTAAGCTGAGCATTCATCAGGGAGTATTAAGCATTGATCTTGTGTTTGTGAAGAATAAGTTTCAGTTAATTTGGAGTGCAGAAAAAAAGGATCAGCATTGTGCAAGGCTTTCTCTATTATCTTATCTTTTTAAAGATTAGCACTAATATTTTCTTTTAGAGCCTTCATTATGTCCATTGCATTAACAGTATCAATTCGAAAATTAGTATAGTTATGTCAATTTTACAACAGTATTGGGGAAATAAGTTCAGTAGGCTTTCTATTCTCTAAACTTACTTTGATTGCTTTGAACGTATTGTCTCTGCTTGTTCATAGCAATGCATGAGTTGTCCAACAAATTGATTCCCCAAGTGATATAATATTTACCTTGTACCAAATAATTCCCCCCTCACTCTATAACTTTTAATTTTTAAAAGTGTTTGATGCAAAAATATTTAAGATTAAAAATTAATTTTGCTAATGAGACAAGTAGAGGATATTTCTAGAGGTGCTCTGCTCTTTGGGGATTTAACACAACTGTCTTACTGTAATGTCAATAATTTAACGAAAATCTGTGCAGTCTTAGACACAAAAGCCTTAGAATTTAAGGACTGTTTTACATGTAATGGGTTATGGAACTGAATGAGTTTACCACATGTTTTAGTGAGTAAAATGTAAAGTGCAAGACAGCTTTGTGTGTGTGTGTGTGTACACACATGTGCATGTTCTGTGCAGAGATACAATTAGCATTGCGTGTTAGTGGTAGTGAAACTAATGCAGGCATTTTTCAAGTTATGGCATTCACTGGAAAAATGCAGTAAACTGGTTTGTGTACTGCTGTGAGATGCAAACCATTTATTGGTGGATGTTTGATGCAGTTAGAATTGTTTACATGTCTCAATCAATAATAATAATAATAATAATAATAATAATAATAATAATAAATTTATACCCTGCCCATCTGGCTCGGTTTCCCCAGCCACTCTGGGCGGCTTCCAGCAGAATATTAAAATACAATAGTCTATTAAACATTAAAAGCTTCCCTAAACAGGGCTGCCTTCAGATGTCTCCTAAAAGTCTGGTAGTTTGTCTCTTTGACATCTGGTGGGAGGGCGTTCCACAGGGTGGGTGCCACAACTGAGAAGGCCCTCTGCCTGGTTCCCTGTAACTTGGCTTCTCGCAGCATGGGAACCGCCAGAAGGCCCTCGGCACTGGACCTCAGTGTCCGGGCAGAACGATGGGGGTGGAGACGCTCCTTCAGGTATACTGGACTGAGGCCTTTTAGGGCTTTAAAAAATATTATTAAAAAATGAATTGGACCGTTTCCCCAAGTTTTAGGTTGTTAAAGATTGCTGTGCTGTTAGAAATTAATAATTCTATGTGTGTTCAGGAGGACTAGAAATATACTTGCTATCATATGACCTGCTTCTTTGCAGTTTATGAGCAGTCATTTGTGCCTTTCAGTAGTTATTACTGAAACTGTGGTCAAATGTTCCTATGTTGTATCTAGAGATAGCAGGATTATGCATACTATAATATAATCTTTGCATCTGTGCAAAATAGAATTTCACTTAAAGATGAAACATACAAAAGGAGTCTTAGGGTGGTATCCAATAATGCACTGCCGTTAGTACAATAATTCCCACTCATGCAACACAACTTCCCTTCCCTCTCCACTTCCCATGTACCCTTCCCAAATTTGGTACAAATTTAGGGAGTGCACACAGCGGGGGAGTTTTGTTGCATAGACGAAAGTCCGTTTGCTAACAGAAGCAAGTTGCTGCATTCTACTCCTTTAATAATGTCTGGTTGACACAATACATGATTGTATTGTGCATACATTGTATACATGATACAATGATTCCAGATGTGAATCAGGTAGTTATGGATATGGAAGACATTCAATTTTCCAGCAGTTTTTCTAACTGGTTTACTGCCCTGTTCCCATATTAGCCTGGTTTGCATATAATGCTAAACCATGGTTTAGAGTCATATCCATAAGCAGGAAGGAACCTTGCTCTTGCATAGTTCCTCGCTTCCTGCCTCCTGTTCAACTGCAAGAAGAACTTAACAGGTAGTTAGTTCCAACTTTCAATTTATCCTGACTTGTGCCATATGTACCAGAGATTGTGGTTTAAAACAAACTCTAGTTAGTTAAACAAGCCAGCTTCAAACCCCATAGTTCCAAGTTGGTTTGTTTTGATGCTGACCAGAATTTGTTTTAAACCATGAACGTTGGTTCCTCTGATATGACAAGCTAGGATTAGTGGAAAGTGAAACTAAACTCTGTTAAAGTCTTCTCCCAACCTCAAGGGAGAAAGAAGGAAGAAACCATTTGAGCCTGAGACTTTCCTTAAGTTCCTTCCTGATTATGCATGTGGTGCCAAGCTGTGGTCATTATGTTGATCCATGCGAATGTGCATCCATGGGCAGTCTGTGTACATGGAGAACAAATGTATTCTGCATAGTAAAATTGGAGATGTATGCAGACTTGAAAATAAACTTGAGTCCTAGGAAATAAGTTTAAGATCATAACCTAAAATTGTATAGGTGGAAGTTCCATTTAAAACAATGGAAATAGGTTCCCACATCACATTTTTAAAGATACAAGGTGTCATTGTTAACTGGCTAAGCTTTACTTGTTACAGTACATGACACTGTTTCTTTGGTAAACAAAGAAACTTGATTTCAATAACTTGATTTGCAGTTTTTCATAACATGTAATAGTGTTGGGCCTAGAAGCTACTTACGTTTATCTCTAAGATATGTGGTTTAGGCTGCAAACCTATTCACATTTACGTAGGTGTAAGACACATTGAAATTAGTGTGGCATTAGTTCTGAGTTTATGTGGGTAGGATTGCACTGTTAGTTGGACTAATATGAGACAACATAATAATAGTATTGTGAGAAAATTTTATTTTTTGTTTAGCGTATTTATCTGTCAGTAGGTTTCTGGGTTTTTCTTTCATTCCATGTAAAGGTGTTTAGGATTATGTTTAGGATCTTCCTTTTAAAAGATAAATATTGCTGATGCAGTCATATTACAAATGAAGCATGCCCTTTGAATAACCTATATTTTAAAATGGAAAATAAAATCATATTTTTATGTGATGTGCCTTTCCATTATTTATATGTTACAACTGAATATGCATATCTCTTAGATTTGCTATTTTGTATTTTATTGGCTATTAAGGAATAAAAATCTCACTTATGAGTTATGCATTACTTTGCAGTAAAAGGTGCCTTTCATAATGTCTTTTCCCAACTTACAAATAACTTTTTTGCCATAATACTCACATGCTAGCAGAGCAACATGATAGATGTCTCCTTAAGTGTCGTAGTAAAAGAAAATGACTTGAATTTTGAGGCTGTGGATAGTTTATGTTGTTTTGGACCAATTTCCCAAGCAGTGATCGAAAACAGATTACAATAACAATTATACAGTCAGAAGATGCAATATCCATTTCTGTTTTAATTGGGTGAAAGAATAATAAAAACATCATTAAGAAAAATGAGATGGACCTGTCACATAGTCTACCAATTTTTAGACTTTGAGAAAATACAGAGTAACTGAACTGGTGTTTAGTTTACTTCATCTTGTTAGCTAAAATCTGTATTTATGGTGGAAAATATGCGACTTGTGCTCACAGACATGGACAAGTTTTTACTAACTGCTGTTATTAAGATTTTAAAGTAGAGGTGAAATAATTGGGCTTATGCCTTTTAAATTCAGTGAGAGGAAGCACTTCCTGTTGCCAGTTTAATTCCCCCTCCCCTTTGTTCATTACAACTTGATTCGTTTGTCATCTGCCAGCTTTATGAAATGGAAGGAATATCTGAGTGGTGGAGACAGTGAAGTTTTCTTCCCAAAATGTGTCTTGGATCCTAACTTTTGTTCCTAACTTGGATCCTAACTTTTGAATGGAAAATAATTCACATTCATGGGACAGGGCTATTCTGCCTTACCCATCCCTCCGCAGGCCCCAGGTCCCTGAAAATATGCTCCTGGTTGTTGGATGGTGCAGGATTTGGTGTAGCAAGCTACAGATGGATGGAGAGTTCATAAAAACTTATCCTTATTACACAAACAGAGGAGCAACTAGGATGTAAACCATCGTACACTTTTCTCAGCTCTTTGTCCTAATTCATGCAGCTACTTTTTGTGCTCCATCTCCCCACCCCACCACTGCAACCTTTCTCTCCACGAATGTACAGTGTGAAAGCTGTTGTCTGAGTGGCCTCAGTTCCCAGTTTAGTGGCCTCAGTTCCCAGTTTAGTATGGTATTGCAAACTCTTGAAGTACTGAAGCTGGGCCTGCCTGTCGTGTAGCATTCAGCTGACCTCTTCACCAGTGGCCACCTGCATTTTTCCTCTGTGGGGATAGAAGAAAAGCTCTCAGAGTGGTGACTATAAACAAGTCCTGCATCTAGATCAACTGAATTAATAATTAGAGATAAAGTAAGGTCCCTGGCAAACTGTAAGCTTTGGTATGATGAAGTTATTTGCAAACTTCCCAGTACAGTGGGTGTGCTTGCTTATTTCAGAGCTTTCCAAATTTTTCATCTTGGTGAAACATTTTTTAGACACGCATCATTTCATAACATAGTAATTCAGTTTTACTAGCAAACCGGAGGTTAGACTAACCCTTTTCCAGTTCCAGAAGGAGCTTGGGGAGCGTTCACGCAACACACCTACACACTGCAGCCGACAAACATGTCTCGACAGACAGTTTGGAAAGCTTTGGCTTATTTGTTTGTTGAACTCTGTAAGCCCTTAAAGCTGACATGATCCTCCCCAGTCTCTTAAAAATAGTATTTGCCAAACTGTACATCAGAAAATTGTAATACGTGCAATATTCAATTATGATACAATAATTTACCAATATCATACAGCGTAACAAAAGTGTTGTGGTGGAAATAAATGGTGATTATTTCTGATAAAATAGGGAAAATGAAAGATATTAGAGCTACCTTATTACTAACAGATTCTATTAATACCACATAAGGATGTAGTACATCTTCTACTTTATTGTACTTCGTTATTCTAATACAAAATAAAAAGGCTCAGTTTCTCTATAAATGTACAACTTGCTGCCTGCTTTCTCTGACTTTTGTTGTGCTTTACTTTGGACATGCATACTGTATCCCAAATTCTTATAAACTATTAAACAATATCAGATCAACAGTGTTTGCTTTTCTCCTAAGAGATTGCCATACATGTTGCTTTTGAGAGATGAGTCTTTTATATTCCAATTCTATCTCTTTTGAAATTGCAAGAGGATCATTTGGAATGTTATATCCAGTAGTATTTTGGATATCTGTTATTGCCAAATTTCAATGTATTAGTTAAAAAATGTAAAAAATTGCCCTCAAAGCCCTAGAGTGTCAACATTTATCAGACATTTGGGGATATTGTGCTTAATTGCGTTGGTGTAAATACTAACTAAATAACAATGTGTGGAAATTCCCCTGAAAGTTTATAAGCATTATCCCAGATCCATTTTCAGATTTCCTGTTGCATTTCTTTTGCAAGATCCATTTTGTTTGATCTGAATTTATTGTTGGTTCCAAATTAGCTTGAATTTTACCCATACAACCTAATGCATTGTTTGATTGCCCAGAATTATTATTTCAAGCTCCTTGCAGTCTCACAACTAACCATATATTACTAGTGATTGCGTAATTATGTATTTGACTTGGGAGATAGTGAAAGGTGAGGTATATGCTGATTTCTTCCTGAATTGACTTTTAAGTGTTCCTGCCGCTTAGAAAAATGGTGCCATGAGAGGGCAAGATTAGGAAGAAAGGAGCCTTCCCATTTGGATGTTTAGACTGCAGAATATACGGTGGCTCAGAATATGATTTAGTGTAGCGTTCCTTGGTTCCTAAGCTGGCAGAGTATAGAACCATATTTTACTTGTGATGTAAAATGAGGCCTTTCAGACTACCAGTTTCCTTGTACAGTAATCCAAGATCTTTATAGCACAGTTCAGGTGGAGACTAGGCAGAAATAAAAGCAGGTTGTATAGTAGGAAGGTGATCTCATGGAACATTTATCCTTACATTTCAGGCTAGGAGCTTCTGGAGTCTAGAAACAGAATTGTTAGTGTATTGTGCAGATGATTCAAATCATAATGCCAGTACTTTGTGAGCAAACTAGTCACAGTAAATTTGAGGTTATTTCTACAAGCAACAGCATTATGCACACAGCAGCAAATTGATTTTCTTAATATTCATGTACATACCATAGTTTGCAATATGTATGTTTCTGTTTATTCAGCTTGCATAGAACTGAAAGGTAATAATACTTCAAATTCTTTGATGAAAAGTTAACTAATAAACCTTTGTTTGCAAATTCAAGGACTCTCAAAAGTTAAATGAACACGGTGTGAAATGAATGTTATTAACATCTGTTACTGCAAGACCATTCTACCTATAGGGAAAATAGGGTAATAGTCTTGGAAATTGATTATAGTAGCTGCCATATAATGTTTGGCTGCTTTTTTTGAATTTTGGGTAAGTAGACATAGAGTATAGTGAATGATAAGCAAATACAGAGATGTATGTTTGAAGTAAAAGGTTTTTTAAATATAAATTCTTCAGGATCACCCTTGGCACCATCAACATGCGGGGCTAAGACTCACATTGTTAAAGTATACAAGAGTGCCCCTGAATGTGGATTTATTTTTTATATGCATTGGACTCGATAAACCTCTGTGCACCTGGAGGCTTCCTCCCTTCTTTTCCTGTTCTTGATGCCTTCCCATGTTTCCCTTTTTCTCTGTTAGGTAAATATAACCTAGTTTAACTGAATTGTGCCAAGGCAGCCATAAGCTTGGGAGCAATGGTGAGAGGAGAGCAGGAAGAAATAAAAAATTATTTTCCAACCTCGGGCCAGACCCTGGTAACCATACAGTTCAGATGGCTTAGAAGCAACTCAAGGGACAAAGCAAAATAATTAGTATTTGGAATATATTAATAGGGTTGGTTTATATGTAATAACAAAACCACTTTGAGATTTTTTATTTAAAATATAAGGCGGTATAGAAATGAAATGGGGGGGGGGGAATCGTAGTATGGCATTAAGTGATCAAGCTCTATGCTTGTGTGCTTCTTTCTTCCCTTGGATAGCTTGCCCAACTTTGGATGTAATGGCAGACTCTGGTTTGACACTAAATTGGAACTGAGGGAGAAAATTGGAGTATGTAAAGAGAGAAGGGGACACATGTGCTAAGGCCAATTGTGAGGGTTTGATTAGCTGCTTGTGCGTGAAAACGTGCTCCCTCAGAGTTTGTGCGACCCCACAAACCTCCGTGTGTGACGGAGCTCCTCAGACATGTCTGCTCTAGTCACTAGTAGAGTCCGACAGTGGCTGTCTGCGGAAGCGTTTCCAGCAAAGAAGTTCCTTAACGGAAACGCGTCTCCTGGACTCACGGCGTGACAGTTTCCTGCGAGGTGTGGGTCTCCCTATGGGAGACTCCGATACCTCCCCACTGTTCTCGCTGGAAGCCTCCCTGAGCCCTCCCTCCTGCTCGCATTCCCTCAGAGACCCACTCCTCCCCCTGCTGGTCCCTGCTTCAGCAGTTGAGTCTCTTTCATCCTGCCTGAGTCCCTCCACCACCTGATGCTCTGATGGCAGTTCCCTGACATCCACCTCCCCTCCAGGGCCCCCCTCACCCCCTCCCAATTCCTCCCCCCTGGGAGGTGAAGGGCTAAAACCCCGAAACGAATCTTCCTCATCTTCTGACGTCTCGAACAATTCTCTCCATCGATCGTCGTCCTGGCCAGCTGAATCCTCCTCCTCTTCAGAATCTGGGAACCCCTCCAACTCCTCTTCCTCGTCGGTGGTGGCAAAGTATTCCCTTCGGAACCTCGCTACAGGCTGAGGTTTACGTGGGAACCTCTGATGAAAAGTCTCTATTAAAACCTCGTCATTGACATCCTCTGCCCTAACCCAGGTGTTTTCCGACTCCGGTTCCCCTTCCCACATTACCAAATACTCTACTTGATCTCCCTTCCACCTGGAATCGAGGATCTCCGCTACATGGTAGCTGTGTTCCTTCTCCTCCATTGCTGGTCCCCTAGTGACCCTCCCCTCACTGTCTCCTCTATACGGTGACAGCAACGACCTGTGAAAAACTGGGTGCAGCTTCATGTGGTTCGGTAACCGGAGCCTGAAAGCCACTGGATTGACCTGCTGTATGACTTCAAACGGACCCAGCCTTTTGGGTCTTAATTTCTTACAACCTCCTTTGAATGGCAACCCTTGGGTTGACAGCCACACCTGGTCCCCCACCCTGATGCTTTCACCTTCCCTTCTGTTTTTGTCTGCCTGCCTCTTATATTCCTCCTTAGCCCTGTTTAAATTGAGTTGGAGCTGGCGATGGATCGCTTCCATTTCTTCCACGAACTGTTCTGCAGCTGGAACGCTCCAGTTCTCCCCCTCCCCCCCTGGGAAGGCTCTGGGATGGCACCCGTGATTAGCCAAAAAGGGGCTCATCCCCGTGGACACGTTCTCTGCATTGTTGTAGGCAAATTCTGCCAACGCCAACTTCTCCACCCAATCATTCTCTCTGTCATTAACATAACACCTCAAATATTGTTGGAGAACCCCATTTGCTCTTTCCGCCTGCCCGTTGGTTTCAGGATGACGGGCCGTCGAGAAATTAACCTCTACATGCAGTAAGCTCATGAGCTTCCTCCAGAACCTGGAAGTAAATTGTTTCCCTCGGTCTGAAACCACCCTCAAGGGGGCGCCATGCAACCTAAACACATTCTCTACAAACAATTTGGCGGTTTCTTCTGCTGTAACCGCATGTGAGCAGGCTATGAAGTGGGCCATTTTAGTTAACAGGTCTACTACAACCATGATGGCTGTTTTCCCTCTAGACCTTGGCAGATCAGTCATGAAATCTATTGCCACTGCTTCCCACGGTCTCTCAGGTGTGGGCAGTGGTTCTAATAAACCAGCCGGCGCCTGCCTCTCCCCCTTGGCTCTTTGGCATTGTTCACACCCTCTCACATACTCCCGCACATCTTCCCTGACCTTGGGCCACCAAAATTCCCTGGTAACCAGCCACATGGTTTTGTGTTGCCCAAAGTGCCCTGCTGTGGGGCTATCGTGCAGCTGCTTGAGTACCTTCTCCCTCAATTCCCCTTCAGGTATATATAACGCTCCCTTATAATACAATGCCCCATTTCTCTCCTCAAAACCACCGGATTTGTCTTCCTCCCCTCTGAGATCCCTGAGTTTCCCCTGGGCGTATGCATCCTGCACCGTACCCTCTACCAATTCCCTTTGCCCCACCAAAGTCGCCCCACACACCCAGCGGTCCTCTGGAATGATATGGGTTTCTTCGGGTGCTCCCTCCCCCTCCAAATATTCAGGTTTGCGTGAGAGAGCGTCCGCCCTAACATTCTCTGGGCCTGGCACATAACAAATCTCAAAGTTAAATTTGGAGAACTCTTGGGCCCATCTCAACTGCCTTTGGTTGAGCACTCGCGCCGTTCTCCAGTACTCTAGATTTTTATGGTCCGTGCACACTTGCACTTTATGTTGTGCACCAACTAGCAGATGCCTCCATCTCCGGAACGCCTCATGAATAGCAAGCAGTTCTCGGTCGTACACCGTGTAGTTCCTCTCGGATTTGTTCAGCTTCCGCGAGAAGAAGGCACACGGACGCCACTCTGACTCCTCCTTCCCCGGCTGCAGAAGAAGCACCGCCCCTATGGCTCTGTCAGATGCGTCTGTTTCAACCCTTAGCTTCTTTCGTAAATCCACATGCAGAAGTTGTTCTTCAGAGGCGAAGGCCCTTTTCAGTTCCTCAAACGCTCGCTCCGCCTCCGCCGTCCATACAAACTTCTTTTTACTGCTGAGACAGTCAGTGATGGGCGCCGTCAGATGGGCGAAGTTGCGGATGAACTTACGATAAAAGTTTCCAAACCCTAGGAACCTCTGCACATCCTTCTTGGTTTTGGGTGTTTTCCATTCCAGCACTGCCTGTACCTTGCCGGGATCCATGGCCAATCCCTTGTCTGACAGGCGGTACCCCAGGAATTCCACCTCCTTGGTATGGAACCGACACTTCTCCAGTTTGACCCACAGCCTGTTGGCTTGCAGTCTGCTCAACACTTCTCTGACGTCTCTCACATGTTGCTCCTCATTCTCAGAATACACCAACACATCATCTAGAAAGGCAACGCAATTCTTGTAGAGCAAAGGGCCCAGCACGTGGTTCATAAAAGATTGAAAACACGCGGAGCCTGCTTGTAATCCAAATGGCATAACGAGGTATTCAAACGCCCCCAAAGGGGTAAACATGGTGGTTTTCCATTCATCCCCTTTCCTTATGCGTATCAGGTTGTACGCCCCCCTTAGATCCAGCTTTGTGAAAATCTTTCCCTTCCTCACCCTGGTCAAAATATCATCAATTCTGGGCATAGGGAACGCCACCGGTTCAGTCACTGCATTCAGCCGCCTAAAATCACATACAAGTCTCGGCTTGTCCGCATTTTTTTTGTCCACAAAGAACACTGGGCTCCCCCCTGCTGCTTTGGACTCTCTGATGAAGCCTCTCTTCAGGTTCTTGTCAATGAACCCTCGCAACTCCTGCATTTCCCTGTCTGACATGGCATACAACTTGCCCACGGGAAGCTGTGCTCCTGGGAGTAAATTGATCTGACAATCAAAGGGTCTATGAGGTGGTAATTGGTCAGCTTCCTTCTCGCTGAACACGTCGCTGAGATCTGCATACTGTGGTGGTACCTTCACCTTCCCCATTACTTCAGTCCCTGCTAGGGTGGCTTGGGCCCCTGCTGAACCCTTCTCCCCTTTGCAGTGTTCTAGGCAATGTGCTGAACCAAAGGACACCACTCTTTGATGCCAGCCAACCAGCGGATCATGTAGAGCTAGCCAGCTCATTCCCAAAATAATGGGAGCGCCTCCCAGGGTGGCCACATTAAACGCTATCAGTTCTGTGTGCCTTGCCACCCTCATTATCATTGGGACAGTCTGCAAGCGGACTCCTCCTCCCAACAACTCCCTGCCATCAATCGTGGTCACCTGCAGGGGGTTGCTTAAAGGGATGGTCTGTATCTGGTGTTCAGCAGCAAACTCCTTGCTCATAAAATTGCAGGAGCTGCCTGAGTCCAATAGCGCCTTTATTTTTAGGGGGTGCCCATTCTGCAGCTCTAGCGACACTTCAATCACTAGAGCAGGTCGAGGAGCTTCTGGCACGGGCACTTTCACTGCTCTTTGGCCTGGCTGCAGTGCCCCAATTGTGGCAACCAGGCGTTGGCTTTTACCTGCTCCGCTCCCCCTTCTTCTCCCCCCTCAACAGCTCCCACCATCCCTTGCCATTCCTTCCTCTGGGGGCAGACTCTGGCAAAGTGGCCTGGCTGTTGGCAGAGATAGCATTTCCGGGGGCCCTTTCCCTCCTTCTTAGCTCCCTCGCTGGTTTTTGAAAATGCGCGCGCGCGCGCTGTTCCGATTTCCATCGGCTCTGCCGGCGGGAAAGCTGGCTCAGGAATGTCTGGAATGCGGAACTCCTTCCAACGTTCCCCTCTCCCTTCCCGCCTCTCCAAGGCTCTTGCCTCCTGCCGCGCTCCTATGGTCAGCGCAGATTTGGTCAGCTGATCCATAGACTCCGCCCTGGGGCTCCGTGCCAGCTCGTCTTTCACCCCCGAAGAAAGACCTTCTTCAAATAGCATTTGAACGGGTGCCGCCGATAAATCCCAACTCAGTCTGTGAATCAGCATGGTAAACTCAGTCCAATATTCACGGACAGATCGACTTCCCTGCTTACAAGCCATTAGCTGTCTGCGCACCACCCCTTCCTCAATATCGCTGGAAAACATGATATCCATTGCACGAAAGAACTTCATTGTGTCCTTTAGTATGTCATTGTGCGTTGCCATTAGGGGTCGAACCCAGTCTCTAGCCCCTTTCTCAAGATGCCCAATTACAAAAGCAACTCGCGATTCCTCATCAGGGAACTCATCGAACTGCACATTAAGGGCATATTGCATCTCTGTCCTAAAAGCATGGTAGTCCTTGGGGTCCCCCCCAAATTTCTGCACCAATCCTGGTACCTTTCTGGGGAATTGCGTGGCTCTCCCCTTCTTGTCTGCATCCTGAGCCCTTCTCTCCTCCAACCTCGCCGTCTGCAGGGCCAGTTGAACCTCCAACGCTCGGTATCTATCTTCCAAGCTTGGACCAGCTCCAGCCCCTGCTCCTCCGGTTCCGGTTGGTTCGCTCATGATGCCTTCTCTTGCACAGGCAGCGTACAAAGTCTGTCGGACTGCTGTGAGGGTTTGATTAGCTGCTTGTGCGTGAAAACGTGCTCCCTCAGAGTTTGTGCGACCCCACAAACCTCCGTGTGTGACGGAGCTCCTCAGACATGTCTGCTCTAGTCACTAGTAGAGTCCGACAGTGGCTGTCTGCGGAAGCGTTTCCAGCAAAGAAGTTCCTTAACGGAAACGCGTCTCCTGGACTCACGGCGTGACAGTTTCCTGCGAGGTGTGGGTCTCCCTATGGGAGACTCCGATACCTCCCCACTGTTCTCGCTGGAAGCCTCCCTGAGCCCTCCCTCCTGCTCGCATTCCCTCAGAGACCCACTCCTCCCCCTGCTGGTCCCTGCTTCAGCAGTTGAGTCTCTTTCATCCTGCCTGAGTCCCTCCACCACCTGATGCTCTGATGGCAGTTCCCTGACACCAATGATGTGGGTTTTCTGGGAATTTTTGGATAGAGAAAAATCCCAGAAAACCTTTCTTTTCAAATTAATATAATTAATGTAATTTGCACCATAAGTTTTTTAGTTTGCATCAGAATTTTTTCTGATGCCCTAGAGCATGAACTAATTTAGCATGTTTATTTTACTTGTATTCAGTAAACAAAGCTAAAAACTTTGAAATGGCCAAGCTTGCCTATGCTTTATTTGAAGTTGGCACCCATTGATTGTTACTAATGAATTTATAAAACAGAATAAAGCACTGGATAGTTGCCATATGTCCTCTTTTTCCTGGACACCTCCTCTTTTTCAGGATTAAAATTTCTGTCAGGGAGGATTTTTAAAATTTGGCAGAATGTCCAGGTTTTTTTATTTGTTTTTATTTGTTTTTTGTTTACAACAACCCAATAATTTTTTAAAATAGAAACAATTTTAAAAGCCCCATGTGTCATGCTCCCACCCCTTGTTTTTCATGAATGGAATGGGAGCACTCTGCAGCATGTCTGCACCCTTCTTCCTAGGGCCAATGGGGAACAGCGGCTGTAGGCCAGTGTTGTGGTCACATGGGCGTTTGTAATTATGGCACCCACAGCTCTACTCTGGCAGGCTCGTTAAAGTTAAGAACATTGCTACTAACAATATAGCACAGTTCCTATAGCCTACATATAGTAGGGGTATTTAAAATGAGAGTCATCATAGCAATCCATTGTTAAACGTAGAAGTCTGTAAATATGTTCTCTTTCTTCAAAGTATAGCAACTCTAGCACTGGAAAATCTTCCACTCCACATTTCTGTCTATAGCCTAATGATCAAGCTCTGCAGCCATCAAGTTATGACTGTACCAACATGCTCCAAATCATGCTTTATTGTTGCATTTAAAATGGCCCACAGTGCTCTAAATTAAGAGTGCTTCCCTTCATCACTTCACTTACATTTCCTTCTCATGAGCTATATGCCTTCATTGGGTTCTATTTTACTGCTGGGTGCTCTGCCATCATTGGTCAAATGCAATCAAGTATTTAAAGCAGGAGTGTTTTTAGAAGTCCTTAATTGTTTTTAAATATGTTTTTATTTTATTTTTACTTGTACTGTTTTACCACCATGTTTTGCCATTGTGTGCTCTTTTGGGAAGAAAGACAGGATAGAAGTTTAATAAAAATAAAATAAAATACCCTTAGTTTTGGAGCCTGAACAATCCCCCTCAGTTAAATTTTCTGCCTCCCATCCCAATTTTGGTGGCAGTGAGAAAAAGTTATTTTTAAAAGTAGACATAGTGGTAGGGTGTGCTAATCTCAGGGCCCTAATACAGTTGTAAATCTCTCCCTCCCTCAGATTGATTGAGTAAATTGCCCCCTCAGCTGATTTGCACAGGATTGTGTCCCTGTGTGTATGTTTACCTGTGTGTGTGTTTGTGTGTGACCATTCCCACCCCTTGCATGTGGCACCCAGAGGGTTGGTCAAAAACTGATGTTGTTCTTAGACTAAAAAGGTTAGCCACCCCTGATTGAAATCACCATTTAAAAATAATTATTATAAAGGATATGAGTTGCAAAACCAAATAAAGTTGATTGTTTTGGAACAACAATGAAATCAAATTTCTGTATTTTTGTAATCAACCATTATTTACATTTTTTGTAGCAAATAGATCTTGGTTTTTATTAGAATGGTAGGAGATACTTAAACAGCTGCAATTTTATTTCAACTGAAATTCAGCTAACAAAGCACACAACATCCATAAAAGGCTTCAGTTTTTAAATGTGATGGTGTCTTAAGGCATAGAGCAGAGGGTGCCTGCTCCTAAACAAAGTGTGTATACATGTATACATACCCAGATTCATGCGGATATGGAAAGCAAGGGGCCCATAATCTTGCCTTTGTTGAGGTCATATTATGTTAAAAATAAATAATTAGGCACCAATGATATGAGAGCATTGTGACCTTATGGATTATTTACACAAGATAAAATACCATCAAACTACAGTGCATCATGAGCAACATTCTTGGACTTGGGTTAGCAGGCCCCCATAGAAGACAAGGATGAAAAGAATGTGTGGGGGGTGTTGTGTGTGAATTGTGGGACCTGGGTTGGTGAAGTGGGGAATTTCCATTTCAGTTGCTTTGGAAGGAGGAGCAGGGATGCTGGCTCTCCCTCTGACCTTCCTGCGGAGTTGAGAGGGCTTTGATCAGCGGAGTGGGGAGGCTGTTGCAGTCCTGTTGCCTGGAACCAGGTGTCACCTTTGCAGATGGGAGCAGACCCACCCACCCTGGTGGAGTGCGCACTTGAAAACTCAACATTCCCACAAGGCAAGAGAGCCTGCGAACGTGTCATACCTTGTCTTTAAAAGCTTGGCAGGAGGGATGGGGAAACTTGGTGGGTCATCTTTTTCATTTCCCTGCAGTTTTGAACTTTCTGCCTTGCTCCTGAGTGCACTGTGTCTGCTGCTGAGCTTGTGCCATCACTTGCCTGAATAAAGATCTATTTGTTTTGCTCTTTCAGGTAAAACACCTGTGTCTGGATTTGTTGGGTGGGAGCCAGGACATAGTATTTGCCTGGGCAGTTTGGTAGTTCAGTCTCCCAGATTGTCCACTTGTTGGACTACAGCTCCTTTGGCCATGCTGGCTGGAGATGATGGGAATTTTAGTCCAACAATACCTGGAGTGCCAAAGGTTTTTCCAACCTTACAATATAATATATTGTATAGTAGAAAAATCCACTAATAATAATAATTCACTAAACTTGCTTTTAAAAATCAACAGGGTTTTCTAGTCTCTTAAATGTGAATACAGTAGTTTCTTCACTTTTCTTCCTTTTGGAAAAAGCTTTTACTGTAAACTTACATATGATGACATCCTAATATTTCAGTACAAGGTCTATTTGTAGTTGCACTTTTAAGACATTGTAACGTGACCATTAAAATTAATTGTGGGTGGAATCTGGCATAGAAATTGGCATTTAAAAATTATAGCTGTGCAGGGAATTCTCTTTAATTCTCTCACCCTGAACCATTTTTTAAAATGCCATGGGCATCAAAAGCACTAGTATGTATTAAATAGGTGGTTTTATAAAAACATCTAAGGTACTAGTTCTAAAATGGCGTCACTCTTTTGAAGTGAAATATTAGTATATTTTCCATTAGTTCATGTTATTATATATAGTAGTGTGGGATATTTGTAAAACAACAAATGAAATGGCTAAGTTGTATTAAGAAATAACTAAGTTATGTTATGTTTTGTTTTTTAATATGCATTTTTTTCAGAGCCATAGCCTGCCTTTAACATAAATGGAAAAGTTGGGTTTGACAGGGTTTCCCCCCCCCCCCTCCTGGTAAGGAATTACATCTTCAGAGGAAAATAAAGATAGTAGCAATATGTATGCTATCTTTTCTTTAAAATGATGTATTTTATCCAAAGTTGTCGCTCAGCTGATTGTAAGGCTTCTGTTAGCAGATTGGGGTGGCATGCAATTTTTAGCAATTTCCTCTGCCCCCAGATTCTGTTTTAGAGCATCTTGCAACCCTCTGGAGTTGGTGAGGGAAGTAGGGAGGTCTGCAGGTGGGAGACGTATTGCTGAATATTGCTTCCATCTCTGTTCCACTGATGGAAGTCATACTATCAACTGAGTGGAAACATTGGATATACTGTACAGTATTTTCCTCTCTCTCTCTCTCTCTCTCTCTCTCTCTCTCTCTGTGTGTGTGTGTGTGTGTGTGTGTGAGAGAGAGAGAGAGAGAGAGAGAGAGAGAGAGAGAATGGGTGAGGGGAAGGAAGAGAGTGAGCTAGTACTGTAACAAGATTTGTTGCACTAGTCATGTGGAAAAAATCATGAGTGTGTGTTTTCTCAGATACTGAAGTATGTGTTGGACAGTACAGTATCTGAAAGAGCAGCAACTTTTCAGTTTGTGAACCATTTGTCTATGAGCTTGCTTTTTTAAAAGAGCTATGGCTTGTCTGTGAGGCTGATTAGCTTGAATCAGCTGAACATTGCTGTTGCTTTTGATCAGGGATGAAATAATTAGGAAAACTGAGACTATCATTTACAGTGTTGTCATTTTCTTACTATGCAGTGCTATGCATGGCTGTCTACTTGTGGTGGACAATGCAACTGTGACCATGAGGCAATATCTCTTCTCCATTTGGCTCTTAGAGGTTCTTTGCTTTTATCTTGGTGGTAGAAAATACATGAATGTTAATAACAATAGAAGATAAGAGTTAATCATTTTACACTGATTTTTTTCTTTATCCTAGGAAATAGTGTTTTTTTACTAACAAGTGCCATCATATTGTGTTACCTTTTTTTGTCCATTTTGCTTTGGTACTTACTGAGTTGTTTTGTGTTTTTCTTTACTTTTACAGTACAGAAAAAAAACCAAAGGGAAAAAAAGCAAATCCCATTGGATAAATGAGCTTTACTCCCAGGTTAATAGGACGGCAATATCCGGCTACTGGACAAAATGAATTATTATTTGCATTGGATTTTGGCTGCTTCTCATAACTACGCATACACTAAAGATACTAGAAAGAAAAATATTCCCCCCATTTCAGTTACCTTAAAGTTATAATTGTAGACTCACTTATTTGGGAATAAGTCCCACTAAATGAATTGTGGCTTAATTCTGAGTAAACATGTACAGAATTGCACTGAAAGTGTATTTTTTTTAAAAAAAGAGTAAAACCTGAATGTAGCCAACTACATTAATGTCTGTATTTCTCATCTCTTCCACCTAAAGCCAAGGCCTCTTCTGTCAAACCCATTGGACTCTGTGGATACAACACCTAGACACATAGGATTACATTGCTCAGTCATTTCTCCATCTTCACCTCTGGCCTATATGTATCCAGTGAGAATGACAGGCTCTAAGGGTGTATTGAGAAGTTTCTATATGCCCTCTATTGCCCCCTCCAGCCCTCTTATCTACTTAGTGCAGGTTATTCAGTTCTTTTACCCTCTCTGATTCTGGTTTAGACACCAGATGACTATATTTCCCCCCCAGAAAACAGGAATATCAGCATTTCCTGAGATGCGGAGCCTGTTGTATCCCCTTTATTCCTATGCTCTCCCAATCTACCTTTGGCTTGTGCTTATCTTTTTGTGTTAGCTTTTATAGACAGAAGTCTATAGCATTTGTTTCAACTTGAAACTTGTTCAAATAATATGACAACCATATTAATTTGCCAATTGATAAATAATTTGTTCTTATTACAGATTGTTGACCCAAATA
Organism: Podarcis liolepis; assembly: GCF_965112155.1. Taxonomy (NCBI): domain Eukaryota; kingdom Metazoa; phylum Chordata; class Lepidosauria; order Squamata; family Lacertidae; genus Podarcis; species Podarcis liolepis. Next base: position 125,195,562 of record NC_139554.1, read on the forward strand.
ATTTTGTAATATATGGTTGTTGTGTAGTGCAGTCCTATCCATGACTACTCAGAAGTATGCTGTGTTGAGTTCAGTGGGACTAATGTGGGACGGTACCCCTAATGTCATGTGTCAAATTGGACCAGCATTGCAGTGGACTGCCAGTACAATCTCTGGCTGTTTATTTCTAGAGCAAAGGGTAGCTGTGATTTAATGGAAAACACATGATTTTGACCTTCAGAATTCCTATGAGAAAAATGATAAGGAATGATAACTTAATAGATCACAGGAGTGGGTGCCTGGTCCCTTCATGGGGAATTTTGTGGGTGCTCGGGCACTCAGAGTTTCAGGGAGTTGGCACCTATGATAGATCAGGAAAGCTTTTGGGCAATCATTTAAGGAAGCCACACTGGTGATGGTGGTGTTAGTTGAGGCACGTTCAGGTTCTCCTCCTATTCCAAACAGAGACCCTGTTACAAATTCTTGTTGTGAACATCTCTTCTCTTTAGGCAAACTTTTCCACTTCTTTATTTGTCTTAAATTACATTGGTATTAAACATAATTTTAGAATTGGGTACAAGTGTGTGTGTGTGTGTGTGTGTGTACACACACACACACATTCCAAATCTTTTAAAAATCAAAACAAACACCCTCCTCTTTTGCATTTGTTTTTGTTTGGACTGGATTGTCTAAGCTGTATGTCTTCCTAGATCTTTTCTGCCAGACTTCTCAAAGTACTTTTTGGGGGTCTTAACTTATCTTCCTTGTGGTTCCTGTCAGTGCAACATTAATAATCACTGCTGTAGGTGAGTGTGTAGAAACTATTATGCACAATTGCATGTGGAGATCTGTGGTTTGTGTCAGTAATGAAAGACTAAGAGTAGAAGAGGAACCAGTCAGGACCTCTTCAACCTTCTCCTGAAACCATACACTTGGGATTAGCATTCAAACTAGGTAGCAGCCCTTCCTGAGGTCTATTTCTCCCAACCTGATTTGAGAAGGCAAAGCAGTAGGGTAGCAGTCACCCCCAGATCAGTGAAAGACCCCTGCCAGACATTCAACCAACCCAGATCCTGCCTCAGGATCCTACCATTTCCTCCTCCATCCCTGAAGGACTGTGCCTCCTCCCTGCTAGGAGCCACAGAAAACAATGGACCTAAGTGTAACTTCTATAGTTACAAGCTTTTCTCTTGTGGTTCTGATAAATGTCCATACATTTAAATGTAAATGTGCAGAACTATAAAGGTAAAGTTAAAGGGAGCCCTGACCGTTAAGTCCAGTTGCGGACGACTCTGGGGTTGTGGTGCGCATCTCGCTTTACTGGCCGAGGGAGCCGGCATTTGTCCGCAGACAGTTTTTCTGGGTCATGTGGCCAGCATGACTAAGCCGCTTCTGGTGAAACCACAGCAGCGCACAGAAATGCCGTTTACCTTTCCGCCGGAGCGGTACCTATTTATCTACTTGCACTTTGATGCGCTTTCGAACTGCTAGGTTGGCAGGAGGTACAGAACTATAGGGTTCAACATAATAACAGCAAAATTTTCTGTTACAAAAATGTGAAATGGGCATCAGCTCCTGGGGATGGAGCCCTTTTGGCCCCCTGAATATTTTTGGTGTGGGGGCCACCCCCATGTCCAAAAAGTGTGGAGGTGAAATGTGGAGCCAGCCAAGCACAGTGTGGCTCTAGTGGCTGGCTCCTCCTCCTCCTCCTGAAGAGGAGAAGGAGAGTGGAAGTGGCCTTCTACTGGTAGTGCCAGGAGGAGGTGGAGGCGACGCCGCCGGCCATTGAAGCCATGTGGCTCCCCCTCCCCCCGTTCGGCTCCTCCCCAATGTCCTGATGTCAGGTGTGCAACATTAACCCCCTCCCAATGGCCTTCACAAGTTGGTGCCTCTGATGTGAAAAGTTTGCTGGATCTGAAGTACTGTAGAGCTTGGACAATCCAGTTCATTTGAGTGGCCATTAGAGTACTGCTGTATTAGGAAGCTGGGACAGGCTTTGTACTGAGAACCAATTCTTTTTATCTAGTTTCTAGACACTTTCCCAAATGTAATTGGGTACAAGGTAACATCCTGATGATGAGTCTGAGCAAATGTAGTCAGTGCTCATTTCATGTTTGGAATTCCATTTTTATTGTCTGCATATTCTGAATATAATGTTAAACTGTGATTAAATAGCAATGGAAATGGAAGCTTTTGATCTTCTCACAACTGCACCAGAGGAGAGGGGTTAGATAGTACATGAGCCCAAGACTCATACTGCAGTAACCAGTAATTTTCACTTTTTGTGCAAAGGGGATGTAGACTAGAACATAGTAAATATGTAACAAACTATATTTAATCAGGTACAGTAAAGTTTTGAGACACAAAAAGAAAAAGCAAGTGGAATTTAAAGTTTGTTCAGAAGCAAGTTTCACTGAGCTTAGTGAGATGTATTCTAAGTAAATCTGCAAAGCTTAATCGTTTGTTTTTTTTTGTATGCATGATGAATGTCAATGTTCAGGCACTATGTTGATGACATTCTACTGATACTATGTTTCTTCTAATCTGCTTTGTTGAATTAATTATAAAGGGAAAGGGTTGATACTAGTAACACTTGGAGAGCACAACTACATAGAATTACTCAATAAGATCATGCCAATGTTAAGCATATTTAAGTTCTGTTGATTTTAGTGGGAGAGCTAGAGATATGCTTAACTTTCTCTCCTGTTGTCCTCTGTTAAAAGCTAACTTTGGCTGGATTACATCCTCATATGTATAATTTGGCCTTTTTTATAATAGGAAAAGGGACCACAGAGCCTAGGGCTTGCCGATCAGAAGGTCGGCGGTTCGAATCCTCACAACGGGGTGAGCTCCCATTGCTCGGTCAGTGCTCCTGCCAACCTAGCAGTTCGAAAGCACGTCAAAGTGCAAGTAGATAAATAGGTACCGCTTCAGCGGGAAAGTAATTGGCGTTTCTGTGCACTGCTCTGGTTCGCCAGAAGCGGCTTAGTCATGCAGACCACATGACCCCGAAGCTGTACGCCGGCTCCCTTGGCCAGTAACGCGAGATGAGTGCCGCGACCCCAGAGTCGTCCGCGACTGAACCTAATGGTCAGGGGTCCCTTTACCTTTACTATAATAGGAAAATATTTGTTTTCTAGATAAATTACTTTTCCTTCCCCTGTTTTTTAAAATTTTTTCCTGGATGTGGGAGGGCTAACAAAAAATATTTACTACATCATCATATGATCCCAATTTTTAATAATTTTGATGGGCTTCACTTGCTGTAATACTGCACTATTAGAATGAACCAAGCTTTTGTATGGGAGTAAGTGACACTTGTTAGAGTGCGAAACGTATTTATTTTGAAATAGATTTTAATCTGGCAAGAAATAATTATGTTGTTGCCTACTTTCGTCTGCTGATTTTCATACTGAATTAGGACAGCAGGCAACCTCTCATGCCATAGGGCTAAAGGTGGGAGTACAAATATGATATATTGCAATGACTGAACAAAGGAGCGTTGCCTAATTAATTGCTCTTCTTGTGAAGTTCTCGAATCAGCATTGTGAGCATCTCCATTCCAAATGAAGGTAGCATCTCATGGATCAATATTTTTCACTGGCCATTTTACTAGCATGAAGCTACAGTATATCTTCATGCAACGGAAGTAAGGGAACCATTGACCAAGCTTTATAATGCATGGCAGGAAATTTCTTGTTTAGAAACTGACCAGTGTTTGTGATAAACCACCGCAAGCTCAGATGGGGGGAAAGTGGAATGAAACACTGACCCAGTCTTTTCCAGATCTGTGGGAGGATGAGAAGAGCGGGGAAAGTGTGTAAGCCTGAGGCTTTACTTCATTTTGTTCCAGCACATGTAAGTTGTGCTGCCATTGTGTTATGTGTTCAGCCCATTCTCTGTTTACCTCCTTTTTTCTGCCTATCCCCCCTTCATTTGCTCTGTTATCCAACTCTCTTTACATGCTAGAGTGCTTTCTTTCTTTCCCCATCCCTTTTTTCAGTACACCTTTTCTAGTCATCTTGTTCTGTGTGTTCTCCACTATTTCTGCTTCTTCTCTCTAAGTTTGGTGGCAGCACTACACAAGACTTGCTCTCTCAGGTGTACCTCAGTGCCTGAGATACATGTGGGTTGTGCAGCATAGTTGACTGCAACAAACTGGAAAAAACTGGTGGCAACTTCAGGAGGAGCCATTGAATCCAGTGAGAGGAGGAGCAATGCAAATATAGTGATGCAGACATTCTTATATTTCCAGGTTTTTATGGGCTTGGGAGAGCTTATATATTTCTAGAAAGAGGTGGGAAAGAACAGCAAACCATGGGTAGTTGGAATTCCTTAGAAGGCAGCAAATGTCAAAGAGGAGACTGCAGTTGGCCGTGCACCTTATGCTGTGCAGGCCTGTGCTCAAGGCTGGGAGATCGCTTAACAAAATAACCTCTGGTGGGTCCCTTCTGATCCTGGCGAGCTCCTGGCTGTGTAGTTACTTGGTGACAGCAAGAATAGACAACCATTTAAATTCCCTACAAGTGCTTTATTGGGGTTAATGTGGGAAATTTTAAAATATCTGTTTGCTGTAGCTGCTGCCAGACACAGATGCCCTGGGGTGACACAAGTTCTGACTGGCCCTGGGTACCAGTTGCTAATTCCTCTGTTAAGGCATTGGAAAGCCTGAGCTCATGTCCTGTTTCAGGAATATATTTTGTGGGTATTTTTAGCTAATTCAGTTTTAATTCCCTATATGTAAAATAGGAAAATTAGTGGTGTATATAATTGGATTGTTCTGAAGATGAGTTTTTCAGGATTGAAAAGCACTTTTACACAATTAAAAACTATAGACATGATGAATAATATACTTGATTTATGGTAAACTGGACCTAGGAAGTTAGTGGTTAGAGCAAAGTGATAATGATTACAGTATAATGTGCTTGATGATTTATTTGAAACAACTCAATGACATAATCTCCTTCTGAAGACCTTTTCATAATCTATTTATTAATCTTTAATAAATGTTGAAGGATTTTTGTGTGTGCTTTGTTAGCAAAGAGAGAAAAAGAACTATTTCATGTGGTTCACAGTTATTCTGTGGTGGTGACTCCTATAAGCTTGGCCTTGTGTACTTGAAAAACCACCTGGTTCCCTATAAGCCTACTTGACTGTTCAGACCCTCTTGGAAGGTGCTCCTCAGAGTGTCTCTGTCTTTTTGAAGGTGGCAATGTAGTCTTCTCAGTTGTTGTACCTTTGTATCTTTGGAGCTTCCCGCCCCTATTGGTTTGTCAAGTGCCCATCCTAGCTGCTTCTAACCAACACTTTAAAACATTTCTATTCTTTCTAGATTTTAATGAAATTTGATCTTACGGCTGTTTGAACTGATTTCTTGTTTATTGTTCTGCTTTTGTATAATTTTAATAGATATGTATAAAAATGTTTTTAGCTGCCTTGGGAGTCCTTGACTGAGAGGTGGGATAAGACTATTTCAATTTGGTGATGAACACTAGCTTAGATTGCTTTTTTAAATGGTTAGACAAATCCATAGATATTAGGTCTGCTAGCTAAGTGGAAATTCCACTGTTAAGAGGCAGTGCACTTCTGAAACCTCGGTGCTTCTGGGTGTACAGCAAGGGAGGGCTGTTCCTTTAGGACTTGCTTGTAGGCCTCCCAAAGGCATCTAGGATCCTGGATTACCCGGAGCTTTGGTATGATCCAATAGCTATGGTTTCTAATTGTGGATTCAACCATCTTTTCCCCTCCAGGTTTGATGATTCCTGTCTTTTGTGTGGTGGAGCAGCTGGACACTTCTCTCGAATATGATAATCGAGAAGAACATGCAGAGTTTGTACTGGTTCGCAAAGATGTGCTTTTTAGTCAGCTGGTGGAGACAGCACTCCTGGCTCTCGGATATTCTCACAGCTCTGCTGCTCAGGCACAAGGTACTGCATAAAAGTATTTGATTGGTCACTAGCATGCAGTAAGTTCTTCCATAGTCTCAGGATGTATTCTAAAGGCAAATAAGGAAGCTAATAGTAAACCTCAAACCTGCTTACATTACATGGAGGAAATCCTATTGAACAAAAGCCACTTTGCTCCTTTTTGCTGCTGTGCCAAGCTCAGCTATGCCAGCATTTGGCTTAGTTTGTCATCCTAACCCAGGTTCATGGTTAAGCTCCCTGCAATCTAACCATGAGCTGTTAACCAACGTTTGTTCTTGGGTACAACATGTGGTTAATTTGGCGAGGGCATCACCATGGGTCCAGGCTAAGCCAAATCTTGGCTTAGCTGGGGGTGGCAGCAAAAAGGACTGGAATGAGTAAAGTCACTGTGAGTGTCTCTTCAGGAGCCCACACATGCACGCTAAGCCAAAGTTTGGCTTTATATGATATGCAGACCAAGCCGTTAGCAGATGTTCCTGATAAATATAAAGACTTTATAACAACAATAATTTCTTCCTCCAATAGAAATTTTATAGCTAATTGTTTCCTAACAATTAGTGAGACAAATTAAGGAAATTTGCTTCAGTTGTCCGGTTAGATTTTGATTATAAAAATGCTAGATTTGAGAGACCTTTCTATGAAGGAAAAAATGATAAAAAAACAAAGCCTAACTTTTAAACTTACAGTCCAGAACTGAATATATTAATTGCTGTAACAGATGAATGTTTTGAACCTTATGTGTTATGCAGCTTGACGTGCCTTTTGTTTTCAGCGTATGGGTTTACCTGGAGAGAAGCTGAACATTCTCTTACAGTTTTAGATGTCTTCTCTCTCTCTCTCTCTCTCTCTCTCTCTCTCTCTCTCTCTGATCTGTCACCCAGTTAAAGAAATCTTGGTTGTTCACATGAGCTTTAGTTGATTACTCATTAAATTTACATAAATTGAATGAGTGAAAACAATGACAAGAAGCATACTTAGTTTTTAGACGATGTATAGATGTATATGTGTATTATAGCCGGCATCCTATTAGAAAAGACATTGCCTTCTATGAGTGAGAAAAGAGAAAATGTTTATTTTAATCTGTAGCTTTAGAAGTACTTTAATATATATTTTAAAAGTCTGCTACCCAATTTATTCACTACCTTTTTTGTAGACCATAGGTACTGTTTATTCAGTTAATCCAAATGATTAATCGTTTAACAGTACAATCCTTTACATGTATATTTAGCAGTAAGTCCCATTTTGTCCAACGGGACTTACTCTACTTTTTAGGATTGCAGCTGAAATGTTGAAGCCCTAACCAGCATCACCCCACCCTAAAAAGAGGAAGTTGCTGAAATTATTTATCTCTGCATTTTAGTAGATTCTTTATAAAGGAGTGGAATGATACGTCTTGAGTCAAGAAATATCATTGGTCTTTGCTTTTTTTGATAAATAATTTGGATGGTTTGCACAGTTATACTAATTTAAGGCTGTGATTCTAAGCATGTTTACTTGCAAATTAATTCCACTTAATTCAGTAGGCATTGCTGCTTAGCAAAGCTGGTTAGACTTGGACTACAAGTGGTTTTTAAATACTTTTGGGACACAAACTAGTATTTTCATTATTTACTTTAAAAATGCCCCTGACAAATTTGGATATATTCTGTAAGAGTTTCAGTTGTCAATAAAATCTAGGTATCCTAGAACATGGACTACTAATAAAACAGAATTTTGAATGCTTTTAAAAAATCAAAGCAGTGTGATAAAGAATATGAATCATCACCAGCTTTATGAGCGAGCTTAAGGGTCTAACTGGAAATAAAGCGTATGTGTAGTAATAGTCTAGCAATGTTGCACTCAGTTACCAAACATAAAAAAGCAAGAAAAGTGTTTTAAAAGAACCACTTCATGCCATTTTAAGGACATTTCTTTTTGAATATAAAGGTCACTATATCCCACTGCTTCTGTCATGCTGAACCAGCTTCCTCTTTGACAGCACTATCCATCTTGGTTAACACAGTTGCTTAACATGTTGTGAGCTAACATGTGGAACATTCTGAATTAAGCAGCCAAGGCATCATTCTTGGCATCTACAAAGGGAAGGAGATCCCAGGAAAGGGTGCTTTATGGAGGCATGCAGTTTCATTCACTGACCCACACACTTGCTGAGCATTTCACTAGGGGAAGTATATGGGAACTCATGTGGAGGAAGAGAGATTGACTCAAATAGGCTACTGCCTGTTTCATCCTTAGGAAACAGTAGCTAGGCTAACAGGTTAAACATTTATTTTCTTGGCTTGCATATTTTGTATCTGTCATGGTCCAGAGATTGCTCTGTGTTAATCCAGATGCTTCTACGCACATTGGAGTAACTTAGAAAAAATACTTGGAGGTAAGGCTAAGTGCTGCATTTTATTCTGGGGCCTAATGTTAGTAGTTGCCACCACATCACACTTTAAAAAACATTTTACTTCTAGCCATCCTCTGTGAAGCATCTATACAGTCAACTGCTGTGAGTTTCTGCAGAATTTGCTTACCATATAAGCTGACTTTCCAATCCACCATCTATCTGCAAATGGACTGTATGCTATTTTTTCCATGGACAAATACCTTTCGAAATTTCAGTACCTTTTTTTGAATGAGGTGTGGAGTTGAGAGAATAGAAACTCTGGTGATATGACTGAGCTGCTGGGTTAAGAAGGGAAGATATTTCAGTTTTGATACTTGGTTTGCGGTCATAGGCAAACTGCTTGTCTCAATCTTTCCCAGAAGGCAGTTTCTGGTTGGCTGGTGCCAAACATCTCTCTGGAAGTTTACAAGCAGAACATGAGGTCAGCAATATTCCCATGATGATTTTCACCAATATCTGGTATTTATGAGTGTATTGGGGAAAGGTTCTCAATAACTGAGTTCATGTTTGTGTCTGTCCTTGGCGTCTCTAGATGGGGGTGGGCAAGACTTTAGTCTGAAATTCTGGAGAGCCCCTGCCAGTCAAGATAGACAGTACTGAATGAGATGGACCAATGGTATGATGCAGTATAAGGCTTTTCCTATATTCCTACATTGCCTCTGAGCTATCACCACTGACAGGAAATGTCTCCATTGACAGTTTAGATGTCTCAATAGACAGAATTTGAATGGTGCAGGGGAGAGGATCCAATAGTTAGGTGGGAAGTTGTGGTGGACTTGGCAGTGTGAGTGAGACTGGCACCTTCACCTCTTGGAGGGGTGTCCTGATTTTTGTTCTACTTGCCTGCAGGTAAAGGATAATATAGCTATTCAGACAGTACTAATGGGAATGTTTAAGGTCAGGTGTCTGATGTTTCTATCTAGGCAGAAATTAAATGTGGATTTAAGTGACTCAGTGAAGAGTTTTTGCTATCCCAAGCAATTGTGTCTATCTCTGTAGGAAAGTCTGCTTCACATATTATGAAATTCCTGGATGGAAGACACATCTGAATAGGAATTATCATTATCTACTTTGATGCAGGCTGTCACATACAAAGGTTATACAGGGTGAATCCTTTAAAAGAGGCCCATGGATACAGAATACACATGTTCCACAGGGCCTCTTTTAAAAGACTCACCCTGTATATGCAAGTAGTACATACAGCTGTTGAGAACGTCTTGCAGGCTACACACTGAATACATAATAAATCCCCTGCTTCTCCCCTGAGAAGAGGGGGCGCAGTGGTTGTCCATGGAGCTGTGTACTCTGGTCCATGAAGCTGGTCCATGCATGTAGAATCAGGCTTTCAAGGACATGGGTGGGTCAGAAGTGAGAGGGCATAAACTGGATACACACTCCAATGTGCATTTGAGTGCAGATGCTCTCTAATCACATTACAGTATTTTCAATGGATAAACATCTCTGCTTGGATGCATATTTAGATATGCATCCCGTTTTAGCCCGTTCCTGATCCAGCTAAAGAGATCAGCACTTGGATGTCCATTTCCAATGCAGATCTCCTTCGTTGGACTGGAGGGAGGTGTGGGGTAAAGAAGGAAGCTGAAAGGGGATTAATGCATCTTCTTTATGCCCTGGCTCACTTTCCCCTGACTGTGTGGGGTTTTTAATGCGTTCACATTTATAAATAGAAAGGCAATATTTTAAAATTAAAATTAAGAAACGGAAGGAAACATTGTATTTTGATATACCAGATTTTTCATCCATTTACCCCATTTTAATAGGGAGGGGGAAGAGAGATAGGCTGTAATGTAATAATATAAGAAGAAAGGAGCAAAATAAACCATGAAATGTTTTCATGGGGCTACATTTATATATTTTATTTCTTAGATTATTTTGTATTTCTTTATGTTATATTCTCCTTCCTCCCAGTGTTAGGGTGAAGGGTTAAACTTCACACCATTTTCCTTTTCATCCTGTTATAGCTGCTTAGAAAAAATGCCCTGAACTGGCATTGGAACCACAGTTTCTTACAATCCAGCCCAGGAATGGGGAGCCTGTGTCCCTCCAGATGTTCTTGGACTACAGCTTCTATATACAGTACCTGATAATTGACCGTGCTGTCTGGGACCATTGGAGTTCGACAACAGCTGGAGAGCCACAGCTACCCCCACCCCGCCCCGATTTTGCGATAGCAAAGAGCTCAGTGTCTTTGGATAATTGTTCATGTACAGTAAAGAGAATCTGAGAGATGGAGAATAAGTCTGGGAAAAAATGTGTGAGTGCTTCAGCATACTGCAGTCATTTTTATTTACACTATGACCGGAGCCTGGATAAAGAAATTGTATCTCAAGTGGCATCTGAAAGACTAATCCATGAAAGCCTATGACATTATAACTTTGTTAGAATTCACTTCATCAGATGCAAATGAAGTCTAGTCTATGAAAGCTCTTGCCATAATAAACTTTGCTCTCTGGAAATTATATCTCAAGTGTTAACCATGTAATGCAAGCAGTTGATAGAGCAGGGATCCCTCCCCCCCAGATCAACAAGGGTACTGTTGTTAAATCCCTTTATTTTTGTTTACACTGTTTTCATTTTAGTATCAAATGAACACTGATTGAAGAGTCACCTTTATTAACATCCTGTCTAGTCAAGTAATGGTTTAAAAACACTCAGTCACTCTTCAGTAGCACATACACCCACTTCTGTTTTCCAGCACAACCAGAGTTGTTGATGGTCAAACAAAGATAGAAAATCATTTCAGGAAAAATCATAGAGCCATTTATAAACAATCTCATAAGTTCCCATTCAGCCTCATGGAATGTTTCAGGTGTCCTTGTATCTATTTTACCGCAAGATTATACTTGACATCTCTGTATTTGTTGGTGCAGAAGAGAAAATTTTAAGTTGTGACTTTTTCTTTATCATAAAATCAGTTTGTAATGTTAAAATAAATTCTTGTTGAAGTATCTTTGATTATTCATGTGCTGTTTACAAGATCTTTGTTATCGCCCCAACCATTGGCCAGCAAAGGAGCAGCTGCTTCAGTGCTTGTGTCCCTCTTCCTTCCCCATTCCCTTTCCCTTTTGGATTTTCTGTTTATTAGACTGTGACCCTGCTGGCAGGAACTATCTTATCTTCTAATATATGTACACTGCTTAGACAATTTTGGGCCTTTTTTATAAATTTAGTAAAAGACAATATTTAAGTTGAATTTATTATTTAATAATTATAAAGTTTTCTCAACTAAGAAAAAATATTTTTTCCTATCCTGCATACACCTGAGTAGTATAAGTAATTCACACTGCAATCCTATTTAGAAGTCAGCTGCATTGACTTCAGTGGGACTTGATCCCAGCCAGATAAGTGTGTATACGATTAGAGACTCACAATAAACTGGCAATTTATGTGTGATTGACTTACATGATTGTAGCTTTGTACGGGTGTTGGAAAAATACATACTGTATTTTTCCATCTATAAGACGCCCCCGTGTATAAGATGCCTCCTATTTTTGGAGGCTCCGATTTAAGAAAATAAGGGGGGAGATAGCCCCCATGTATAAGATGCCCCCAAATTCTAGACATTATTTTTTAGGAAAAAAACATACACAGAAAAATACGGTAAATAAATAAATGGAGAGCTGAGGGAAACAGTTGGAGGGGGCTGTCAAAAATCTTGTGTGACCTTCCCAGAGTTCGGTAAGGAAGGTGGAGGGCTTAAAAAGCTCTTTATGCACTGTGTTTCCCTACCGCAGAGTTTTAAAACTCTCCTCCACCTTGCTTACTGGGCACTGGGAAGGTCGCATAAGCTTCTTGAAGACTGTGGGATGCTCCTGTGAGCCTTCCAGAGGCCTTCTGCAACCTTCCCAGAGCTCAGCAAAAAAAGGGATAGTCATGTGGGGGGTGGTTCCAGGGGTCCTTCTGACTCCAATTTTGCCTTTGCACATGACCCCCCCCCCCAAAATATAACCCCTGTGTAGCTTGCGGGCCTCCTGTATTTGTGTTTGAGCAGCTTAAAGCCGAGCAACTGACAGGCATTTAACCTATGCTTTTCTTTTCCACTTGGCTTCTCTGCTGTAGCAAAGCAGTATATAGTTCACTCACTATATATTTATAACATACTCATCTGTATGTTGGTAGGTTCTTACTATAAACTTAAACACAATTTTTGTGAAGTCTGCCCAACTGACTTCTATGAAATTTATTGACAAGCATGTTTAAAAAAATACTGACCACTACCCACTACCCCTGCAAACTGATGCATTAATTGACATTTGTAATAATGCACCCTGGGTGGTAGGTGTCAAGTGGGTAATCCATTTAAAATTACAATACTAATACTAACAAATTTCTGTTATAATCCATGAAATACCTTGTGTATTTGATCTTAACAATAGGTACTACAGTTTTTTTTTGTTTTTGTTTTTTGGAAATTGAGAGATTTATGATGCTGATCTTGTGCTGAACACCAGATTAGTATATTAAATACATGCATATTTAAAATGCATTTCTCTGACAGATTGCTTAAAAATAGTTGGATGGCTTAGAATTTTAAGATAAACTTAAGGCTTACTACTTTAAAAATCTTTATACAATTGATAGTATGGAAAAAGGTTGGTCTCGCACTGGGGAAAATAATGTCTTAATACTGTTCAGCTACCATATTTTCTGCTCATTATATTTTCATGTTAATTGTACATTATTATTACTCAAATGAGTTCAGAGAAGTTTTAACATAGTATTTTGGCCAGGACCAGCATGTTGCTATATAATTTTAAGCTCTGAAGTTTTGTATGTGTGCTATAATTTTAAGTGATAGTGTGTATTAACTCTGGTATCTGGGCATATCTGTTTTCCAAAGGCTTGCGCATTACTCCTGCACACAATCATAGAAAGCAGTGCACAAGGGCTAACGACAACTACTATTCACTCTATCACAATACTTTTGGTCAGTTATCTCTAACCATTTTTTTTTGGTACGCATGAGGTTGAAAGAGAATGTGTGTGCCATTCATGACTCTTAGCTTTGTCTCCCCCCTCCCTTTGCATATTTTATTTTTGTAATATATTTATTGCATAAGCATGGTTGGCGGAGTTCTCCTTCAGCTCCAGACAAAAATCATTAGTGGACTAAGTAGTAGATACTTCCTACTTACACTCCCAATGGAAACCCATGCTAAATATGTTGTTCATCCCAACAGCCGTTAACAGGGTGTTGTCTTTCCAAGTCTGTAGCTTTTCAGCACCCTGTGTGAATTGTGTGAAATACTTGTGAGAGAAATGGTGAGGGGAAATGTTTATTTTTAACATTATCTGGCAGAGATCAACTTCTGGGCAAAGAGGGCTTGCCAAGTCACAAACTGAGTAATAGAGACAATCTTACATTTTTACTATTACTTAATTTATTTAAGGCTTGAATAAATAAATTATTAATCTATACACTGTTTAGTGCAAGTAAAATTGTTGTTTTAGCAACCAATTCAACCCCTTCCTCGCATGCAAGTTACATACATTTAGTGTTTCATCCTTATAAATAAATAAATAGGTAATTTGACAGTAACGTGTAATCTTGTTACAATAAGAGTGGCATTGAAAAACATTATTTGTGAAGCATTTTGAGATTCTGGTTAAAAAAAGCATGCATCTGGTAAAGTGGACTCTAGTCCACAAAAGTTTATGCCATAATAAAATTTGTTCTACTTTAGAGCTAAAGAGCAAGTTTTCCCTGGGAACGGAGTGGGGCAGGGGGGAAATCACCTGGACTGTCCCTAGAAAGCACGGGTCAAGTGGAAAACCACTCATACCAGCACTTTCTAGGCATGGGATTAATAATAATAATAATAATAATAATAATAATAATAATAATAATAATAATATTTTTTATTTATACCCCGCCCTCCCCAGCCAAGGCCGGGCTCAGGGCGCTAACAAGCAATAAAAAAAAAAAGTTGAATGAATACAACTTAAAAACAAAATTAAAATACAACATTAAAATATTGAACCATTAAAATATTAAAATGTAGCCTCATCGCAGGAGGAGAAAGGAAAAGAAAAAAGAAGTAGAAGTGTGGGTGAGCCCCAACTCTGCAGTCCAAACCCCTTTGCTCCAGGATGGGTATGTGCTGGATTGGGTGGCAATTAGGCTGTGGAAAACCCCTAAATGGGGTGTTCTGGGGGAGAGTCTGAGCCAGTCCAGGGTCCACTGGATGCTCAGTAGGCCCCACTGCCATCACAAGATAGTACTAGGCTTGAAATAGGAGCATGCTCCACCCATGCCTTTTGCCCTGTTCTATATTAGTAACGGGACTATGGATGTGGTGGTTTGGTTGATGGGGCTACAAATGTGATTATTTGGCTCCTGATTTACTGACATGTATCTATAGAACACAGCTTATTAAAACATGCTTTCTGTTTTCAGCTTTGTATTCTTTAGGTGTACACTTATAAGTGTGGTGTGTAAAGTAGACTTGTGATTGTCCTCTCCACCCCTCTCAATCCCCAGAAAACTGAATCATTGTGTGGGTCTAAAGGCCCATGTTCAGCAAAACAAGTAGAGTGGTATCTCGGACGTTTAAAAAATGCAAGTATTTAGCAGAAGACTTTCAAATGGTTCATAAATAGGCAGCTTGATTCACTTTGTTTAATTTCTTAACAAGATGATTATAGAAGGAAAAGTCACTATGCACTTTAAAAGTCATGTGACTTTGTGATGCCATATGATGTCAGTGCACTGCAATGCCTGGCTTTCTAAAATTTGAGGGAGACCACCTCTGTAACTCTCATATGAAGAATGGAGTATTTATTCATGCATTCTAAACAGCAGCATAAAATAGTCCACAAACCTTAAAATGGGACCACATGATTGCAAAGCATCACCAAGGCAGGTATAGTGGTTTATAGAATCACATTTATTTTGCTTATGATACATTTTTAGGATACGAGTTTTAGGGTGGTCTTTTTGTTGTTTTTTGCTAATTCTTTCTGTAGGGAGTGACTGAAGGTAAGTGTGAAGAACTTGTTGCAACAACGAAAGCAATATGTAACTTCTTTCACCCTGAAACTCCATTGTAGATAAGGAGCAGCTTCGCAATTGGGTTTGCAGGATTTCTGTGAATGACTGAAGAGAAGCCAAACAGTGCTTTGTTTATAAAGCTCAAATAGTTGACTTCGTCAATACTGGGCTCTTTGAATGATGGGAGGGAGGAGGATAAAGCAAACTGGGACACTAGTTCTTAAATGTAGGTCTTTTAAGAACCAGCTGGAATAAAAAGAGTTCAAGGAGAAGAGGAGCACTTAAAAGGTCCTGGTCTCTCAGCACAGCTGATGGAGAGGCTCTGCAGTCCCATCTCTCCGTCTGTTATAGCCAGATAGAATGGCTGCTCATTCATATCTCCAGAATTCTTCTCCCCCCCCCTTTTGTTATCACTCCAAGTACAGTGGTACCTCAGGTTACATACGCTTCAGGTTACATATGCTTCAGGTTACATACGCTTCAGGTTACATACTCCGCTAACCCAGAAATAGTGCTTCAGGTTAAGAACTTTGCTTCAGGATAAGAACAGAAATCAGGCTCCGGCAGCGTAGCAGCAGCGGGAGGCCCCATTAGCTAAAGTGGTGCTTCAGGTTAAGAACAGTTTCAGGTTAAGTACGGACCTCTGGAACGAATTAAGTACTTAACCTGAGGTACCACTGTATGTTGTTGATGGATGCATTGCCCATCTCATCCATTCTCCGTTGCATGGGGATATTTCTCATCAACTTAAATGGTCATGATTTCAAATAAAATGCCCTGGATTGATTGTATTAACATCTGAGTTCAGATGCATACGAGCAAAAGGGGGGGGGGGGAAGTCCTTCGGGATTTTGGAGCAATGAAGTCTCCTCCTTTAGTATTTTTCTTCAACATATGCCTTACTGTTAGAAGTGATTACCTTGGCTCCTTGGAGGGTACGGTCGGTGTGTGTATGTATGTTTAATTTATAAGTCATGAAGTTGTAGTTTGCAGAGGAGAAATGCATTTTAAAGAAGTACTTTTTTTGAATGGCAGCCAATTCAATTTGGAATATTGCTTATTACAATTAACCAGACAGATTCTGCTTGTTTCTCTGTCACTGAATCTTGCCCCTCCCAGAGTTGGAATTTTGGTGTTCTCTGTTTAAGCTAGATGCAGACCAGATCCATATGTGAGTTAGAGCAAAGATCTCCCTCTTTATACCAGAGCTTAACATTTTCCTTTCCACGGTCCATCCCCCAGGGGCATCCATATCCATCTCTTACTTTACGAGCAATTTTCAACCATTATTTAGAAAAAGATTGATTTCAATGATACATTTTAATGAAATTTACCATTTGTACTTCAAATGCTTGCGCGCTTCCCACAGGCATCTGGTGGACTATTGTGAGAACTGGATGCTTCAGTAGATGGGTCATTGACTTGATCTAGCAGGCCCCTTCTTATGTTCTTACATAGGTCCTGACCAAAAGTGCATATCAATTGCTACATGGAACCATTACAATGTTTTTAGTTTAAAATTAAATGCACATTTTAACAATAGTTTTTGTTTCATTCATTAATTAAATATATATATTTTACCCTGCCATTTTGAAAAAAAGAATGTTTTTGAGGTGGCTTAAAAATAGTAAAAGTAAATAGTAACAGAGTAATCCTAACTGGGGCCAGTGACAATCATAGCAGTGGAGTCATCACTGCATCCAAATCCCTGTCCTCCTCCTGCCAGTAGAGCAGAACTTAGAGGGGATGGTTTTATGCCAATTTTTGTGGTGCCAGCTCCAGGATGGGCACAGCTGAAGCCCTTGTGGGGATCCACAAGGCTTCAGAGCTGACAGATCCAAAGCCTCTGGCACCCTGTCCCCAAATAACTGATTATGGGGCTTTGCGTAGGTTATTGTTGGTGGGAGGACTACCAACAGTAGCTTGCCGCCCACTTGTGTAGAGGTTAGGC
Organism: Podarcis liolepis; assembly: GCF_965112155.1. Taxonomy (NCBI): domain Eukaryota; kingdom Metazoa; phylum Chordata; class Lepidosauria; order Squamata; family Lacertidae; genus Podarcis; species Podarcis liolepis. The sequence goes on from NC_139554.1 coordinate 125,212,823, forward strand.
TTTCACCTCAGTGGACTGCACCCCCCCACCAGTGGAGGCTGGTAAGGAGGCAACTGTGCAGCTTTCTACCCTTCCTCCACTGTCTCTGAGAGCCAGTGTGGTGTAGTGGTTAGGAGCGGTAGACTTGTAATCTGGGGAACCGGGTTCGTGTCTCCGATCCTCCACATGCAGCTGCTGGGTGACCTTGGGCTAGTCACACTTGGGCTAGTCACACTTCTCAGCCCCACTCACCTCACAGAGTGTTTCTTGTGGGGGAGGAAGGGAAAGGAGAATGTTAGCCGCTTTGAGACTCCTTCGGGTAGTGATAAAGCGGGATATCAAATCCAAACTCCTCCTCCTCCTCCTCCTCCTCCTCCTCCTCCTCCTCTTCTTCTTCTTCTTCTTCTTCTTCTTCTTCTTCTTCTTCTCTAGCATCAATATTAGCGGATTAGGATTTCAGTCAAAAGCATCCAATAAACTACAGCAAAACAAAACACCAGGAAGCCATTAAAAAGTGCAACAAGGCATTTAAACTTGGAGCATACAATTTAAAAGAGATAAAATCAATCGGCTAAACCTCAGATTCTAAAATGGCAACCAATAAAAGAAAGATGCATTACGAATTTTCAAAACCAGGTTGAATAATATAATTTATATTTGCATGAACTCAGGAGTAGGAAATGGGTGTATGGAACAATATGGAGACTTCCAAAGATGGGGTGTCACTATGGAGAAGGCTTGCTTTACTGTCATTGCCTGGCTAACCTCCCCACAGGTAGTGGTGCCTTGCATAATGGGTGGGGTCATATTGGAAAAGGGGATCCTTGAGGTGTCCTGGTTTCAAACTGTGTACAGCTTTATAGCCAAATACCAACATTTTGAATTGTGCCCAGAAATGCATGGGAAACCTGTGTGATTCTTTTAAAAGTGGTGAGATTGTTCCATGTAACCCAAGTCTCAAAATAGAGTCTGAAATATCAATTGTGTTGCCTCTATATCTGGGCCAATATTTTGACTGTTCTTTGGAAAAAACCTTTGAAATTAAATAACTGCTCCTAAAATAATCAGCTTCAGAAAGCTTTATTTAATTCTTGGACTAATTGTGTTCTCTTCATAGAGTTTTTATTAATTCAGTCTAGTTACTTAGATTAGATTAATTTAATATAATCTCTGAGTTAGGGCTCTGTCATAATATTTCCCAAATGTGAAGCGGCATCTATTACATGAGACTAATCTTCATGCAACAAAACGCAAAACTTCTATATAAAGTTACACGGCACTGAACTGAGACTGATACTATAACTGAGACTGATACTATATATTATTATACATTGGTTGAAGGGGATGGAGGAAAATAATGCAATCTTATATACATGCCTACTCAGGAGTAAGCACCATTGAGTTTACTATTAGCTAAATGCATATTTGATTGCAACCTAAGTCATATATCAGATAAAAGCAGCAATGTTAAGCACTTCACATTCCCATTCCTATGTGGAGATTACAAGAATTGAGTGCAAGACCTTCTGTATGATCTGTGGTCCTAGGTGTTCTATATGTTCACAGAATATTAACATGAGCAGGCTACTCTGTTCTCTTCAGCTTTGTGTTACTGTCAAATGAGCATTTTCTTTAAATAAAGGAAATAGAGCTATGTGGGAACCACATGCAAACCAGAACTCAGCTTTCTTACTGCTTCAGAACTAGTTTTACCACAGCAGAACTGTGTTGGGTTTCTCGGCGGGCTGTTCATTCAGCTCATGGGTCAATTTGTGTGGGATTGTGGGAATAGTTCACTCTGTTAATGACATGGAGATGTTGCAGCCTGCATAGCTAAGCCAATTTTTCTGTAGCTTTCTTCTTGGTACCTAGGGGTAACAGCTATATTGGGAGATTTATTTGAAGTGGAAAGTCAATGAGACCACAATCGGACTATAACTCAGAACTTACAACAGGACCTCTCTTGCATGGACTGACAAAGTTGTCTAGGAGAAGAAGGCTTTGGCTCTGCTTAAGTCTCATTGTTTACAATAGGAAGGGAGGAGGTGTCAAAAGAGAATGCATGCACACAGCCCTCTGCACTATTACAATCATGATAAACATCATCTTAAAATTTGCTGCTTTGATTATGACCCACAAATGTGTCTGTAATACGCCCCTTTAGCACATGAGCTGCCTGCTGGCCTGTATCTATGTGTGTCATTATTTAAATTGTGATCCATTAATAAGAGAGAAAATACAGAGAAGGAAACTATTTTGTAGTAGCACTGATCAGTTTGAGCAATATGGCAAGCCCTTTGCTTATTGTTTGTATTTAAATCTCTTCTGAAGTTTATAACATGATAACTAGACATGCCGACATATCTTGTCACAAGCAATCTTTAGCCAATTTGGCAGCAATTCTATCTTTTATTGAAATTTTGATCAGAAATGAACTCCGATAGAATTCTTCTAGAAGACAAAAAACAAATGTTAAGTTTGGGATACTTAACCTAGTGAAGGGCCTAGTGTAGGCCTATTAATTCATAATAAAACTGATGGTTCTAGCTGGAGAATTACCTGTTTTTAATTCTTAGAATTTAAGTTCTACTCAATAACATTGAGCCTATATATATAAGTGTATACCTTAGAACAGTGATTTAGTGATTGGAAGAGAACCAAAGTTCCCAGTCCAGCAAAGCTAAAAGTATCCAGGAAATGAATGCTAAATACTTATCCTGCAACTGAAGGTCACCCTTCTGTTCTGTTCATAAATTGAAGCCTCCGAGTCAAGCACATTGGTTAAAGTGTAATTCACTATGTGTGGTTTTCCAGGTGATTTGTAGGTGCATATGTCACTGTTATCACATTGTTTATTCCTGTTTGTCCACTGAACTATTTATTACAGTAGACCTGAGGCTTATGTGGTGAATGTGGGGTGGGGATGGCTCCTTTTGTATTGACATTAACATAGTAATTTGCAGCACACAATAAACATAATCATAAATCAATGCACTGGTGAGCATAATGCTTTCCTTGGAGAGATATTATGAGGTTTAATTAATTAATGTTGGTAAAGTGTTTCGAGATCCTCTGTTCCAAAGCAGTTTGGAACAGCAAAGCAGTGTTGAAGTAACACCTTGCCATCTATTCTTACCTTATCATCAGGGCCGGCCCTATGATAAGGCAGAGTGAGGCAGCTGCCTCTGGTGGCAGATGCTGAGGTGCAGAGAGGGGACAGAGTGATGAGTGCCATGTAGCCTGCCTGGTACCTCCTATGGTAGCCTGCTGCCCTAAAGTACAGTAGAAGATACTGCCCTACTTTCACCAGTATTGCAGTAAGATTCAACTACCAGTGAAATTGGCTTCTGTACTTGCTGGGGGAGGCTGCCATATTGTCCTTTGCCTCAGGCAGCAAAATATATTGAGCTGGCCCTGCTTATCATGCAGACAGTGCCATATGCAGAATTATACAAGTGCAGATGCTTTGTAGCGTTCATTCAGTTGCTACACAAGTGCTAAACTGTATCGGGTGCCTCGCTGAGAACTAATGGCACTTTAAGTGCAGCAAGAACCTTTGTGGCAGTTCATGAGTGTAGGTGAAGGGAGTTGATACTAACCCTTGCTTTCCTGATCGGCAACACCTGAGCCAGGCAGTATAGATTTATTATTTGCTATGCATTTTATAGTATGTAATCAACCTGCTAGAACTGTGAGCGCTTTAACTGATATAATGAACATTAGTTAGTTTTTGTACCATTTGGTGTAGTATTGCCATGTAGTGGCTGCTGGTTATGTTGACATGTGATTCTATTAGAATCAGAGGTGCCATCTTGCACCTAAGATTGGGGGGCCCTGGCATGTGATGTTGCATCATTGGGAGAAGGCCGAACACGGAGCTCGCATGCTCAGGAGAAGCTGGCATAGGAGTATTATCTTAAAAGGTAAAGGTAAAGGTGCCCCTGACCATTAGGTCCAGTCGTGGCCGACTCTGGGGTTGCAGCGCTCATCTCGCTTTATTGGCCAAGGGAGCCGGTGTACAGCTTCCGGGTCATGTGGCCAGCATGACTAAGCCGCTTCTGGCGAACCAGAGCAGTGCACGGAAACGCCGTTTACCTTCCCGCCAGAGTGGTACCTATTTATCTACTTGCACTTTGACATGCTTTCGAACTGCTAGGTTGGCAGGATATCTTAAAAGATGTCAAAATAAAACCTTACAAAGGAAATAAACTACAGAGTATCCTTTCTACATTATTTATAGAAGCAACAACACCTTTTGGGGTGTTCAGGTTATTACAGAAAGCATAATCTTCTTTTATAGCATATCTAGAGCCATGTAATTGAATGCTGCACTTACTGAACCACATTTATGTTATTTATTTATTTATGAATTCCATTTTACAGGAAACACATTCAAAAGTTAGTTCCCCAAAGAGAATTTAATATTAATCTTAAGAACTTTCACAGGTATGGTACATTTGCAAGGGAAATACAACATAATCAATGGGAACACTTAAAATGAAGTTTACTATGACTTAAGCAAAAGTTTAAAACAGAGAAGACTAGCCTAAACCTGTACAACAGCAGGATACAATCTGCTTATCTTTCAAATTTGAAATGGCAAGATACCCTAAAATATCACTTGTATATTCTTCTGCTAAGATAAAGTCTTAGACTGAGGACATGCGATCGTCTGCTAGAGAGCATGGATTTGTACTTTCCTTAGCCTTCCAGGGCCAAGTAAACTATTGTCCCATGATACAGGAAACCTATGATGAGTGGTTTTAGAAGCATCACTTCTAGGAGAGAAGGCTAGCAAGTCCTTTTCTGACTTGAGCAGGTGATGCCTCCTGTTGATGACTGCCTCTTTCATTTCAAAAGCAAGGTTTTTTTTTTTGTGCCTCAAAAAAGTTTATAGGGTGGGGGGGAAACATTCCTAACCCTCATATTTTTTCTCGCTCTTCTTGTGAGCCCTTGAAAGGTCTGTCAAATACTTTAAAAGATATGCAAGTAAAGCCTGTAAACCAGAACTGAAAATCAGTGAGCTAATCACTAATCACATAGCACTGGCTGAAGGAACAGTATGCATTTTCAGTACTGTAACAAAGAGAAAGGACTTGGAGCAGGTGTTAATGCGCAAAAAGCACTGAGCGTTATGGTAACACCTGGGTTTCTGTACTGTTAGCCAATACAATTTCTTCTTCATTTGTAAGGAAGAAAAGGAAAAGCACTGGTAGCAACAGAAACTAGCATTATGTTTTCTGCATTGCTTTTGTGCTACTTTCATAAAACAGCTCTTAGTTCTGAAACTTTCACTGCTTGTTTCCCCCCCCCCCCAGTGTTGTTGCTTTAAACTTTACGGATAATATTGCCACAGAAATTCCTTTTATTGACTTACGAGAAAAGCCTATTGAGTCATATAACCACAGGGGCTCTACGTATTATTATCCACATAATAATAATAATAATAATAATAATAATAATAATAATAATACACTATGTATTTTAAATATAGGAAGTCAGGTGTCTTCCAGCACTACACAGTTTTATGATTCTTTGTAGAACTTTTTAAAGGATTGTGTTGCTTACTCTAGCAAACTAGCAAACATAAAAAGTAAAATAGCTCGAATAATTAGGAAGTCAATTAGAAGACATATATAATGTAACAAGTGCATAGATATGTCACTCACTTGGTTCTATCTCATTTTAAATGTAGTACACACTTTTATTACAGAATATGTTATTGTTTCTTCTGTCCTGTTAAAAGTCAAGATCAAACCTATATTTTACCCAGTAAAGTATATGGATTTATTTCAAGCTGAACTTTATAATTCCAATAAGAAATTGAAACCTTCGATTTATCAATGCACTTGTCCTATCCTATTTATTAATTTGGTTGTATAGGCTATGTCCCATATTCTTTTTAAAAAATAATTTTAATGAAAAGTTTTCAAAATAAAGTACAATAAAAGACAAACTAATCTGGAGAAAATAAATAAGAAGCAAGAATAAGGAAAAAGAAGAAAATAAAGAGAAGTAATAAAATAAATACAAGGTCCTCTATCACAATTATATCTTAACCCTTATTCCACACACAGAAGAGCGAACCCTCCCAGCTCTTACTTGGGAGCTTCCCCCTCTTCCCCCAGCATCCCATTCTGGAGATCCTCTACCCTGCTCCTTACGCAGGGCCCTTAATCTACTATGCTTCATATTCTGGTTGGCCATGCACCAGTTGAGGGTGGGTAGATCTTTAAAAGATCTCTACTAGGTAATATTCCCTTCAGATATCCAAGTGTGTTGCTAAGGGATCGTTAGATAGGTGGCAGACAATACCATAATTTCTTGATCTTTGGTCAGGTCCATTTCCCGCCCCCCCAACATTCATCTTTATTAAAATATATTCATCTTGCTTGATTATTACCTACTAGAATAAGAAAGTACTCTGTAATCTACGCTTAGGATAATATTTTATTCTTTTGCTAATTATCCTAGTTTAAATGTGCATTTTATATTTGACTTTCTTTAGTAATGTTTTCTTTTGAAATCTTTAAGATGATTTTTTTTGGTTAACTTTGCTGCACTAAATGTGCACTCCGTAGCTGACCTCTTTAGTTATGCTTTATTTTCAAATCTTTAAGATAATAGTTTAGCTCCCTGCTAATTATGTTGCTTTGAACATACACTTCGTATTTTTCTTTCTTCAGTAATGTTTTATTCTGGGTTTTATTTGATGTTTCAGTGTAGGTTGTGAACCACATTGAGATGTTTTTCTTAAAAATTTAAAGCAGTATAGAAATGAAATGAATGATGATAATAATAATAATAATAATAATAATAATAATAATAATAGTATACACCCTTAGCAGTCATAAATGAAGCATATACACATATTACATGATTACTGTATGGGCCTACGGCCGTAATAAATTATTATTATTATTATTATTATTACATGATTACAGTTGTGTTTTCTGTATTTCTTACTGCCCTAACAAGATACAGAGGCCTTTCTTCCATAGTCATGTTGAGTTATGAAAATTCTATAGTTGTCTGTAGTCCAGACCTTTAACATGTACAGAGCAGACCACATGTCCATACTCACCAAGATGGCTTTCTGATTTACTTGGCAGATCTTCCTCAGTCTCATAGTGTAAACAATGTATTTGGGGAAATTAGGTATGAAAACACTGGAGGGTTCGCAGTGACAAGTGTTTCATATAAGCAGAAAGGGCTCTTGTATCACTATTTTTTGGTCCTCAAAGTAGGTCAATTTGGAGCATTTGCAAGTGGCACTGTGCTGGCTGTTTTTTGGGTGGTGGGTAGGAAGAGAAGCTAAAAGCCAGTTTGGGGATTCTTTCACCTGTATGTGAATAAGTTCTGTGCTAGGAAATGATGCCCTTTAAGAAAAGCAGGCTTTATGTTGGCAAATGGAATATGGTATAAAGAGCCAGCTCAGAAGACATACGGTATTGTGAATGAGTTTTGTGTGTTATTGTGCAGGATCAGAGTCTAGGCACTATTTATACTATAGCATATTCAGCACCAGATTGTGAAACCTTAGTACTGGAACAGTGGCATGATTTTAATGTTTTGTTCTCTTTATGCCTGTTTTAAACACTTTATGTCAAGCAAGAGATACTTGTTTTTCTTCTCCTTGGCAGTCCTTCCAGGAGTGTTTTGACCCTCAAATACCAAGGAGTTTATTCCAAAGCATTTTGTTATGAGGTGTCTGTTAATTTAGCCTTCTATGTCAGTGGAATGTGCTGAACTATATCCCAGTTTTGTTCTTCTTAATTTTGTTGTTTCTGAAATGTCATAATTAGCAACCTTTTGTTCCAGTTTTATACAGGAGCGAGTAAAAACATTCCTGAACTATTAACATTTTACTGATCTCTCCCTGGAATCTTAGTGCTGGCCATCACAACTGGGATGCTTTCAGGTTTTTTTCTGGTTGTGAGGCAGATTGACTGCTATTGAGTTGACTAAGGAGGGCTACTGCTCCCTGCTTGCACTGGTATGTCTCTGATTAACAGAGGCATGAAGCAGAATTGGTACAGGAGCAGCAGGGACCAGTACTCGAGTTTGTGGCTGTTTCTGATGGCATTGTTATACACATCTTTCTTTTTTTCTTTTACCCACTTAAGTCTAGAGAGTCTAACATGTCTAAAGTGATATCCCGATTTCTTGAAGAGGAAAAATCAGGATATCACTTTAGACACGTTAGACTCTCCAGACCTAAGTGGGTAAGCGAGATGTGTGGAGTAAGGTCTGTAACTAATTGGAAGAAGGAAACCTCTATGGGAAGGCTCACAGATAACACACTGTTATGTGTAGGAGCTAGAACTAGCGTAATCAAAATCTTGGGCTCATGTATTTTCCCTTCCCTCTTTGTCCCACGTGACTGGGGAAGAAAGATGTCTGCAGCATTTACTTTCAGTTTCGAAGTATCCTGACTTAGCATTGCATACGAACTAGAGACTGTGGTTTAACATAAACTTTGGCCAGTTTCTAAACAAGCAAACTACAAACAATGGCTTTTGAAATTTGCTTGTTTAACTAGCCAGATTTTGTTTGAAACTTTAATCTTTGGTTTGTTTGTAATGACAGGCCAGGATACTTTGAAAATGGAAGTGAACATTGCAAGGATCTATGGATCTACACATGAAGAGCGGTATACAGATTAACTATCTATCTGTCTAACTAACTAACTAAATTTCTCCTGACCAGGCACAAGAGAGGGAAGCTGGTGCACGAGCCCAGGGCTTCACTCTGGCTTGTTCTAGCTCATGCATGGTTAGCATTATATACAAACTAGCCCAATATAGTAGTAAGCCTCAACTCCCTGAAAAAATAATTGGATGACTTGGTAAACTGCAAATATACATTCATTTGTGTGTTCCATTCTTTCATTTCAGGTATAATCAAACTTGGGAAGTGGAATCCTCTTCCGCTCAGTTATGTAACAGATACACCTGATGCTACAGTTGCTGACATGTTACAAGATGTCTATCATGTTGTGACATTGAAAATTCAATTACAAAGGTGGGTATTTCTGAGCATCTGCCCTCCTCTGAGCTGCTCTGCCGATCACAGCATTACTACTGAGATTAGCACATCCTGTCTTCATTAATTTCTGGGCTTTTGTTGAAATGCAAAACAAAATGCAGGAAGAGTGGCTCACCTGGCAGCTCTTCCTGGCCAATATTCTAACTGTTTTGATATGATATTGGAGTACAGACAAGCTCAGTCAATCATTTAAAGAGCTTTCCCTCTAAGCAGTTCCCAGTTTAGTAGTTCCTCCAGGCCTGATCAAATACTTAGCACATTATATCAGTCAAATAAATCCTTTTTTATGTTTCTTAGACTTATTCAGAAATTCAGAGCTAGAATTTGGACTGTAAGACTTGAGTCATGTTGCCTTTTGCTGAAAGCACAATGGCAGAGAGCTAGTTTCAATCAGAGGTAGGGAATGTGATAAGTAATTGTTCCAAGTTCAGGCTACAGTCCTGCATTCAGTTATCTTTGCTCAATCCTATTTGGTTCAGAATGTAGCTGGAGGAAATAGTTACACCATGGGAGGGAATGCTCTCATTAAAAACCTGAAAGACACAAGCATGGGATTCTAACTTGTGTCTTGCGTCACAGAGCTTTATAGCTCTTGCATGTAAAGAGCAGCGATCCTTGCAGGTGATGTTTTCCATCTGTTTTAGTCTTCTGTTCTCTGTTTTCACAGTTGTTCAAAGTTGGAAGACTTGCCAGCAGAGCAGTGGAACCATGCCACAGTCCGCAATGCCTTAAAGGAGTTGCTCAAAGAGATGAATCAGAGCACGTTAGCCAAAGAATGCCCTCTCTCTCAGGTCAGTGCTTCTATCAGTGGCAGAGGTACTCATCTTTATGAAATCCTAAATTTGTATCACAACACACACAGATACATTTCGGGGGGGGGGGATATTGCATCCTAAAAAAAAAGTTGCAGGGATTGTAAGGACAGGACCATAGGCAGGTGTGGTGGTAGAGTGAAAAGAGTATAAGACAGAAGATAATTGCTCTCATCACTGTTATTTGGACTCCATCCCATGTTTGGATTTGAAGCATGTGTTGCCTGTTTTGCCGTTAACCTTTCTTCCTGCTTGTTGTGTTCTTAACCTCATCCCATGCAGCCAGCATGTGCCTAGCTATCTTTGGTATCGACATTATGATCAAAGATATAGGATATAAAATTTCAAACAGGGAGGTATTTCCTCTAAACATTAAAAAACACAAACAAAAGGTGTAAGTTAGCATTGTCAGTGTTTATAAATTAAAATCAAATCACAAATATATTGTCACTCATACACTATGCACTGATTCACCAAGATTAAAAACATTCCAGTTTGCATTGTAAACAATGCATATGTGGCAATAGTTGTAGACAGGATTAGTAAAATAGAGGCTTTTGTGATTTTGCGGCTAACCAAAGGGGGAGGGAAAGGGAAAGGCAGTAGGGTACAAATGCGCTGGAAGGAGCACCAGATTGGCTTCCCCAGCTCATTTGCCTTGTCCTACTAGGACTAATTTCAGATCTTGGAAACAAAGTTGGGTCAAGCAAAAGCTACATTCTAACAGGCAAATCCAAAGGTCAAAGTTCGCAAGGCATACAAGCAAGGTGGGTAGCACACTAGATAACTGAGTAGAGCCCAGGCTGGAAGTTAGACAAAGCAGGGTTGAATGTGGCTTCTGTGTATAGCAAACTCTGACTGAACCTCAGTGGAACCATTGTTCCACTGAGCAGCTAAGCTCCACTCCTGATAAGCAGATCTAGTCTATTTTAGAAATGGTGGGCTCTGTGGCATAGAGGAGGGCATGTTTCTACTATGATCCCCAACCTGGAGTCCCTGCATTCTGAGGATAGCATTGTAGCAGCCTTAGAAAGGCACTGGTATCATAGGGTCCTCTAATGTTGTAACCCCATATCAGGTGGAGATGTCAAAGGCTGGTTCTGAGGACAAATTACTTCCTGGTCCAACATGTCCTCAGTATCCATGAGGATTAAGGGTCAGGGCCCTGAGTCATGATACAAGGTATGACACGATCCACATAGCCTCTGAAGTGGAATTCAGTGTTGTGTTTATGAGCATCACCTTTTTGTTCACTGTTGAATCTGAATTCTTTAACAATGCAGAATGAAACACAGTTCCCAGATGTTTTCTCCACAGACATGGTAGATCAGCTGCATATTGTATCAGTCAGTTCAGCACAAAACAGAGTAAACAAGTAAAGCAGTGTAGATTGGCCCTGTCCCATCCTGTGGAACTAAGCATACACTGTGAAGGATTAATATATGTAATAATGGCACTGATGAAGGCACTCTTCTTGTTTTACAATGTTAGTTTCCCCTTCCCACTTCTTTGTTGTGACCCATGTAGTGCAAAAATTGGGATGTTTTAGATAAGCTGTCTGTTGCCATCATCTGCCTCTGCCTCTAACACAATCCCTTCTCCCAAATCAGTTTTAAGAAAATATTGTGCCAAATGTGAAATGTCATTACAACCCCCTTGTGATTAATATATTATTGACAGCAGCAAATTACAGAGCTGTCTCCTAGGAGTGAAACTGCAGAGTAAATGCTGCTGTTTATTAATGTGCTCACAATGCATCAAGTATTCCTCTGTAGAGAAGTGAAAGGAGGCAGCACAGGGAGTCCCTTTCCCACTGGTGACAGTTTTCTATCTCTTGTTCTAGTGCATGAGCTTTACTTCCAGTTCAGATGGGGATTCAGATTACCATTAAAGGAAAAAAAATGTGAACTCTTGATTTGCGTTTTTAAGAAACCCTCTCCATTAGATGTATTTTGTATCTGTAGCTTGGTTGCTCTTAGTATTAGGCTGTTAATAGAACCACAGGAAATCACCTTAACCAAGGATGGAATTGTATTATCCAGCCATGTCCTGCTTACTAAAAACTGTGTAAATTACTTCAAACTTGTTCACGTGGTTTGCTTTCCTCCAAAGAGTTAATTCTTTTGAAGAGCGGGGTATAAATACCTAACTACATATTAAACAATTAAAAAATAAACAAAGCTTGCACCTTTTGTTCTAAGGAACTCTGGCTGAGGATTCAGCTAGATGTAATGGCTGATTTTTAACTCCAATGACTGCCTTGTTCATGTATAAAGGGGAAGGTGTGTATGTACAGTAGATATAGTTTTAACAGCAATAGGGGTGTGTGCCTTAATTTCTTATGAAACAATTCCTTCCAGTAGCACCTTAAAGACCAACTAAGTTAGTTCTTGGTATGAGCTTTCGTGTGCATGCACACTTCTTCAGATACCAATTTCTTATGGTTACATAATTTCTTATGGATACATAATTTCTTATGGTTCATCAGCCAAACTCATATTTTGCCCATCCTGGTAAATGACCGAGATTGTGATGCCTATGGTGATTCACCAGAAGGAAGTGGGGATGGAAAACACTCAGCTGCCACCACCCACATGTGCATTTGCATGATAAAATCATATATATGTAGATATGTATACAAAGTCAGCTTCATGTCTTGTTGACACTAAGATCAGGCTATATATTACAAATTTACCACTATTATAGTAGGTAGTGGCTTGGAAATTATGTAATGTGTGGGACTGGCTAAGAGCTTTGAAGCAGCTTACTGATAAAAACTGATTCAGTTAATTAATAGTCAGATGCCATATCTGTGATCTCTGGAACCTAGGGCAAGCCTTACCACAAGATAATGTGAAACAAAGCAATTATTGAGATGAGACATCATTTTTCTCCCTCCAATTTTCATTTTAATATCACCAAAGTAGCATGCCTAAAGGGAGTAGGGTGTTCTTTTTCTAACTCATCCTTCAGGTGTGAACATTTATTAGATGATAATGGCAGAACCCCAACTTTCATCACTCAGAGAAATCATTTTTCAAAACAAAGATATTCCACTTTGTGAGGGGGATAAAACATCCACAGCCTTGATTCAGATGATATAACCATGATTTAGAATGACTGTGAAAAAGCCACAGTGAGTTTTTCCAGTCCTACTTATCTCTACGTTATGTGTGAGAGGATGGGGGATAAAGCTTCTGCTTTCACTTTAGAACAAGCTACAGTTTTATGTTACATTCATAACTTGTAGAAGCATGGTTTTCTTTAGCTAAAGGTAACTCATTACAATGTCAGACCACTATGACACGATGTCTTTTAACTAACTGGTTGAAACAAATCACAGTTCCCTGAGTTTTCACTTAATGGAGAATCGTGATTTGTCAGTGTAGCTACAGGCTTCATCTAGTTCATATGTGATCAGCTCAACTGAACCACAGTATCCACAAGTTACTATCTGAACTCCTGAGCTTAGACCTGCTACTTCTCTGGCATTTCAGTTCCAGTGTAGAGTTCTCCTAAAATCCTCTAATAGAAGAAGCTTGAACCTGTCTCCAGCTTTGTATCTACATGGCTTTGTGGTAAAACAGGCCACTGAGGGGCATCTCTTCTCCCTTGTCTAATCTTATTTCTTTTAAAATACGTATCAAGCTAAATTCACTAGTCTTAATATATTGTGCTTTTGTGTGCATGTTTTTCAAGTTCTGCTATCGCAGCAACTGCACACGTTGGCTCTCCTTATTACTTGTCCTAGAAGCTTATCAAGGCTTCTCTGTAAATAATAACAATAACTATTGCCCTCTAAATACTGTTGGAAACAAGTTACAGCTATTTAATTTCAGCTCTGCGAAGTATATACAAATGATACGAAGATTCTCTCCTGAAATGGTACTAGAGTGGTTTAACCCTCTGGCCAGGGAACTCTGGGAACTGTAGCTCTCTGAGGTGAATAGGGGTTTCAAAAACTCTCAGCACCCTTACAAGCTACACTTTGCAGCAGTCTCTGGGGGAAGCTATGATTCTGCTTTAAATGTATAGCACAGATGTGGCCTTAAATTACCCCATCTCCATCCTGAGGTTTGTAGTCACAGCAAGTGCAAAAACAGGTTTATCATGTTCCTGGTGGGCTGCCATGTGTAGCTGGTGGCCTGTATTTCCCTTAGTCAGGACAATCATTGTGCTGGCCTGTTATGCAGAATATTTAACTTAATAAAAACTATGTTTTTCATAAAAAAGTTAAAAGTTTTCTCTAGAGCCTCTTCTCCTTGGTTTTCCAACCATATAGAACGATTATCTGGGGGGGGGGGGTTATACCTGCTGTCCTAATCCTTGCCTTCCTTGCGGAAACCTATGCACAGCACATTGATTGTAAGGACAGCAGACATAAGACTACTTCCCCTCGTCATTCATTGTATATGCCTTTTTTGTTCCTCACTCCCACTCCCATACACAGAAGCACCACCTGTCTTTGGGTTTGCGTTACACTAGATGACCTGCTAGATAAACCTAAGGGTGTGCCTATGACTAACCATGTTGTCTGAATGTTGGGAATATGCCCATGCTAAGAATGGTTTCATTTTAAGAGCTGGAGAAGAGATGAGCAGGGCTGGTCCCTGTTCTGTGGCTGTGGAAGTGCTACCTGGGAGGTGGAGTTGGTGGTGGCAGTGCTAAAGATGCCTTTATGAAGATTAGAGGGTAAGCAGGGGAAAGTGTTTGCAGCTGAGCTGAATCAAAAATTTCAGAGATAACTGCGACATTTAAAGTAGTGAATTAACATCTGCTCACATACGACACTCTCTGAGAGGCCAAAAACTTCCTGAGGGTGCTGTTGTGGCTAGTCTGAAAATTTCAAACTGGATATTTTACTGGAACATCCTCCCTGGGGTGAGGATGATCTGGATTGGAACCTTGAGTTTAAATATCCTTGTTTCCCAAGCTGTTTTCTCCAAATCTATTTATCTTCAATGGGGAAAAAAACTACAGATCCATAGGACTGAGAATCCCCATATAGTATAATGTTGAATATACAGTATTGGATTTCTTGCTTTGATAATCTTTTTGAATATGGTTCTTACTTTTGTACTGTAGATCACAATTATGCCAGAATCTTGACTTTGGAATTTAGGGACAGTTAATAAGGAGTGAGGTAGGTCCATGGTAGATATATGAAGAACCCATTGTGTTGTGTTGTGGAAGTGAAATCAGTTATGTTGAAAAGACACAAAAGAACACAAGCAAATCGATTTTTTCCAAAACTACCCCTCGTGGTTTAAGACCAACATTTCCTGATCACTCAGAATATATAGACAGCTACGACATTATCATTTAAGGGATTGTGACATAGCGTTTGAATACATTTTCTATATTTAGGAGAAATGGTAATAAATTGTGCTTGTCATGTAAGCTAGAGAGAATTTTGATGATTGGAAGATATAATAAGTTCTGAAATAAATAAAATGAATAAAAATATACTCCATAAAAGCAGAAGAGCAGCAGAAGAGCAGAGCCTTTTATCACTCTCTGTTCTGTGCGGCCAGACTCAAAACTAGTGGTGTGTGCTGAAATGGTAAAAAGATCTAGCACCTAATGTCAGTTACCAGTGGTCCAAAAGTACCCTTTGTTTCAAATCCATATGCTTATTTGATATTCTACTATTTTTAGTTTCATCTATTCACAGTAGCACTGTAATTTGTCTCCTGTGTGAATTTTCACACAAGGATTAATGGCACGTTTCTATAAATTATATTAATTTAACTTATTTGCCTAACTGTTGTTCTGCAGCAAGTAGCACGAATGTTCCCAGATTCTTGGCTGTGTGGTCTTTGTTGCAGTTGGAAGCAGAAGAGAAACATCTGAAAAGCATTATTTGGATTATGCATGCTGGAGCACTAATCTTACCTTTAGGATCCGGTTCCTAAATCACAACTCTTCTTACCCTTTGTATTCCCTATTGTGACAGTGCTTCTAGTTATGCTTTTAGTAAGAGGATTCTTTTTATAATACCCAGTATAAATTAAAGTGACAAGTGGATCTAAACTGGAGACATAAGTCTTAAGTCATACGGGATCTTTCCCCCGTAATTAATAATGAAGGTAATTACATCTAGTGATACAAAATAGAAGATAAAGCCAATTTTGAGAGCTATGAAGTAGGTTTTATGGAGTGCCGTTCAGTTGAAGAATTAAGATTTGATGAGTTGAGTCCGCACTTATATATCATTTTCTTTTGAAAGGATTTTGATTGTTTTCTTTGTGGAAACACTTTTTCTTTCTCTCTCTCTCTGCTTCCAGAGTATGATATCATCCATTGTAAATAGCACATACTATGCCAATGTGTCAGCAACCAAGTGCCAGGAATTTGGGAGATGGTATAAAAAGTACAAGAAGATTAAAGGTAAATAAATTATAGCTACCGTTCATTGCCATACCTCTGAACAGGTTTCAAATGCTTGAAATTTAATGTGAAATGATGAAGTGACCCAAAGGTGGGTTTGTATACAGTATTATCAATATTTTTAAGATACAAAGACTTTCTTTGGTTTAAGCAGACAGTGTATGAACTTGAACAAATTCTTTAAATGTTTTGTCTCAAGGTAAAAAAAGAATACTTGAAAATGTTTTTGTATATATGCACTTAACTTAAAACGAATCAAAGGAACTGCAAAGCTTCAAGGCCGTTTAGTGGATCCCTTTCTCTTATAAAAGAAAAGGGGATGGTTTCCCCATTCCATTGGACTGTTGTGTAAGAGCATCTTCAATCATGCTGGAAGGCCTTCCCATATGGAATTCTCAGACTTTCCACTACAACCACTAAGTGGGCTTCCACTTTCTTAGCATTCAGTTTTTTAAAGCTCTCTCTCTCTTTCTTTCTTTCACTCTCTCTCTCTCTCTCTCTTTTTAGTTAGTAAGTGTACAGTTAAATTGTTGAGTGCAGTGAAAGCAGAATGAGACCTTAATTTCATTCAAAAGGTCAAGGATCTAAGCCCGAATAATTTTCTGGATAATTGTGTGTGTGTTCAAGAGATTCGGCCTGTTTGTAGCTGCTCAGAGGCGTGTGTGTGTGTCTGTATGTGTATGCTTGAGGAGGAAGGGAAGGTGAAGGTATGTGTGAAATAAACAAAAGCTGCTCTAAAATGGCTCAAGTGGTGTTGATGCATCAGCTAAACGTGGGAGGTAAAACAACAATGAAAAAAAATCACAGGTATAGTGTGCATGAAAAATAAACAGATATAGAACTTTATTATGGTCATCTAAAACCATCTCAAAGGATGATTTTGGCATTTTTTAAATTTCACATCTTCTCAATTTCTTATGATTTTAATTTCCCCTTCATAACAAAATGTTTAGAAATAAGAATTTATTTCATGTGTGAGATCAGTGATTGTTTGTAAACTTCAATCTCAATGCATTCCTTGAAATTTAAAGAAAAGGGGCCTAGGGATTTTGAATTTGGTCAGCAAGATTACCAAGTTTTCAGGGTCAATCCAGTTGAGGCAGCAAAAAAGCAGTTCTAATTTACTATTGTAAATGGGAAGTAGAAGAGGGTTTCAAAATTATTTTATTGGCATTGCAGTTGAACATGATCTGCTGTGTGAAATGTGTTTCTTATTTATGTACTAATGTCTCTTTTAATAAAGCAGTGGGAACTAACTGGTTCCTTCTTAATCAAAACCATGATTTCCTAAACATAAGCTATGTGATTCTGTTACAAGTTGCCACATATAGATCTCTTTGGTCAACCTTTTCCCCCTCCCACTCCATCGAAATAAACAAACAGTAAAATAATTATACATACTGGAAGATCAAAGTAAATATGACTAATGCACAGCAAAAATTTAAAAAACTCTTTGGAAGAAGAAAAGCATTAGGTTGCAGAACATATACTTAACATTTAAACAAATATAAGAAACCGAACAATCAATAATTTGATATCATTAGCAACAGATGGAAAAGCTTTATGCAAAGAGAACTTGAAATAAACATGCTCGCTGTATAGTTTGTGAAACCCATTACCAATGCAGCAGAACTATTTAGGCTTGAAATATTTTAAGGTTTTCACGCAGCTCATGGCTATGTGTCTTTACGCCATGTATATTTGATTTTTGGAGTTTGATTAGCTGCATCTGCATCTTCATGCAAAGTTCTAAAAAGAAGTTTGGGTACAGTTGTCTATGAAAAAGCCATGGGCTTTTGAGGGTTTGGAATTACTTGCTGAGCGAGATACACAGGAGAAATTGAATGTACACAATCTTGCCAATTTCAGTTGTAAGCCTCTTGTCCTTTTTTACCTTTCTTCCTTTCCTCTCTGTCTTCTTTTTACCTTTTAGGTTGTGAGTTTGCAAGATGAGCTTGTGGTTGTTAGTGTTGTTCTTATTGTTACTATTATTGTACCTATAATAGTATTAAGCTAACAACAGCCATTGAATCCCTCTTGGGCTATGTGTGCCATGTAATTATGAGAATTTGTATAACTTTCCTCATGTATGCTTTTCTGTTCAGATGAAAAAAACAAGCCAATCGAAGCCTCACTTGTAAATAAATCTTTAGTCAACAGTCAGCATAAAAAACAGCTTTGGAAATAGTGTGATAGATACTCTTGTTCTTTTCCTGCCTTCTAATGTAATTCACCATTTACAACTGATCTCCATGACAAAATAGGATGGGTGCAGTTCAGAAAGAGTACTATTTCTTTTATTTAGCTGTATGCTGCTCAATTTCAGTATACAGTTGACGACCATTCTTACGGAGGTTCCGTTCCCAGTCCCTGTGTGTGTCTTTGGAGTGCATATAAGCGATCCCCACCCAGTTATGCCCGACTATGCCCCTTTCGCACCCTTTTAATGACATGTTGAGTGACGTTTTTGGGTCACTTCCAGGTTCGGTGCAGGTTTGTGTGTGCACGATCACTTTTTAGACACACGTTAATTGGTCTTTTTCTGTGTAAATAACGAGACAGCATTTCCCCCCCTACACAGTGCCTTGGACAGTTTTGATAGGCAGTTAAATGGCTAAATATGTAAAGTGCAATTGTGAAACCAGCCTGAACGAGTTAATATTAATATGAATATTTTCTGTACCTCTCCAGTATAGGGGAGATACTTTAGCATGTCTCAAAGTTTGCATATCTTTATTTCACACTAATAACTTCCACACCCATTTCATTAGTGCAGGGAAGAATAAGGTATCCAAGGCAGTTTGTTTCCTTTAAAATTTGGGAGACATTACAAAGACGTATCTTAAGTGTATAAATCAGAAGTCTGTGGTCAGTTTTGGAGTAAGCATATAATAAAGGAGATTCCAACCCAAGTTGTTTCAGATGTGTGGAGAAAGTGAAGATTCTCTCTCTCTCTCTCTCTCTCTCTCTCTCTCTCTCTCTCTCTCATATCACTAAAACCTCTGGGCACCCAAGGAAGCTGAATGTTGGAAGATTCGGGACTGAAAAAAGAAAGTACCGTATTTTTTGCTCTATAAGACTCACTTTTTCCCTCCTAAAAAGTAAGGTGAAATGTGTGTGCGTCTTCTGAAGCGAATGCAGGCTGCGCAGCTATCCCAGAAGCCAGAACAGTAATAGGGGTCGCAGTGATCCCTCTTGCTGTTCTGGCTTCTGAGATTCAGAATTTTTTTTTCTTGTTTTCCTCCTCCAAAAACTAGGTGCGTCTTATGGTCTGGTGCGTCTTATAGAGCGAAAAATACGGTACTTCTTCACACTGCGCATAGCTCTCTAAATATGTTAAAGGAAATACAGTGGTGCCTCGCAAGACGAAATTAATCCGTTCCGCGAGTCTCTTCGTTTAGCGGTTTTTTTGTCTTGCGAAGCAACCCTATTAGCGGCTTAGCGGATTAGCGCTATTAGCGGTTTAGCGGCTATTAAAGGCTTAGCGGCTAAAAGGCTATTAGCGGCTTAGCGGCTTAGAAAAAGGGGGGGAAGTGAAAAAAATCGCAAGACTCGCAAGACTTTTTCGTTTTGCGAAGCAAGCCCATAGGGAAATTCGTCTTGCGAAGCGCATCGAAAAACGGAAAACCCTTTCGTCTAGCGGGTTTTTCGTCTTGCGAGGCATTCGTCTTGCGGGGCACCACTGTATAATCTGTCTCTGCTGATCTTTGGCTGTTCGACTGTCCTCAACTTTTCAGTAGTTTTGCACATGTATCTGAATGTATTATTCAATTTTGAAAATGTATTTCCTAAAAGTAATGGGAGTTTTCCAGAGCAAATTCATACTGCTCTCCAATGTGCCCAAGTATTGCCTGCAGAATAGGGCATAGGTTCCTTGATATATCTGCTAACATTTTTGCAGCTGCAAAATATCAGAAATTATTTTCAAATGTTATCTTTTTTATTGATCTTGAACTTTGATACTCATCCCTGCTCACCAACTTAGCTCAGTATTATAACATGCTTTGTGTTGTGCTCACCTTCTTTTTTCAAATAGTATACTTTGAGGGAAAATCTGTGTCTTTAAGCTGTAGAAAGTTATTTAAATCCCAAATACTTTGGTGATCAGCAGTTTCTCTGGCCATCATCTTGCAGACGCAGGAAGGCTTCTAGATTAATTCATGTTCCATGTGCTACTGGAGTAGTCCATCAGTGGAACTTGCCTGTAGAAGCTCCTGTGAACTACAGCTTGGCTCTGGATAATAAGGTTTCTTGGATCATTAGCATGCATAGTGTTGTGATGACCTATTTTGCGCTAAATTTTTCACTTGTGTGTAGTAGTCACAGGAGATCACTCCAGGAGTCACCCCGTGGCTGCCAAATGCTGTGGTGGAACTAACCCTTTGGCCTTATCCGTCACAGATGTGCAAATACAGTTCTGTTGGCCCGAGAGAGTAAATAGCAATAATGGAAGGTTGGGGTAAACATAAAGATAAATGTTGACTGGAAATGAGATTTTGAAATTACCCCCTTGCTCATAATTGGGTTAAGTGGGTTGTGATGAAAAGAAATAAGTAATTAAGATAATCACAGTTTTTAAATAAGTTACCACATGAAAAGCACCTCCCAGGCTATAGAGTGGTTCAGAGCCTAGTAATTATGTAGTCTGTGTAGCAGCATACCCCAGACTGCAGCAAAACTGCCTCCTTGAGGCTGGTAGTAGTATTGTGACCTCATAAACCCATTACAGTGGTACCTCAGGTTAAGTATTTAATTCGTTCTGGAGGTCCGTTCTTAACCTGAAACTGTTCTTAACCTGAAGCACCACTTTAGCTAATGGGGCCTCCTGCTGCTGCCACACCGCTGGCACATGATTTCTGTTCTCATCCTGAAACAAAGTTCCTAACCTGAGGTACTGTTTCTGGGTTAGCGGAGTCTGTAACCTGAAGCGTATGTAACCTGAAGCATATATAACCCGAGGTACCACTGTATACCAGTGGCCAAACACATATGGGTTCAAAACCTATAACCTGGACAGAACCTAAGGTATTGCCTTTTTCTATAACTATGTTATGTGGAACTTACAGCTTTATAAATGGTGCTATATAGCCACATTTTCATGTGGTTGATCAGTGGATAAGTATTTCTTGGATAAAACATTCAAGTGCAGATGTGGCAATCTCACTCCCTGTCTAATATGGCTCTGTTAAACCTTGCCACCATTGGTGAGTTGACTGTCCAAAGTCCGCAGGTTTAAATATATGCCATGGTAACAATGCAGAATATGATCTGGGCTATTAGAAAGTGACATAGTCTGCCAACAGGTTGGAAAACCTATTGGTAATGACATTTTCCATGCATTGGGGAAAGCTTTAAAAGGCTGGAAGTATGTTTCTGGTGTGGTGGTGCAAAAAAGGGCCCTGATAATGAGGGAAATGTATAGTACTGAATACTAGCCGGATAGTGTGTGTACTATTGCTTTAAAAGTTGGCTATGAAAAGGTTAATGGCCTAGCAACATTTCCATTTCAAAACGTTATTTTTATAGGGGTATATAACTTGGCTCAAAAACTGGGTCTGTGTGGAAACTTGGCAAGAATAGCATCAACCAAGAAATGTATTTTCAGTTTTGCAAACTTTGAAATATATTTGGCTGCATTAATTAACAGATTTAGGTCTCTATTTTTAAAATTCTTAAATACTAATTAGTAAAGAAGGCCAATCTTTACATTGGGGCAAACTTTTCTTGATTTTTCAGCTGTATCAATGCAGGCATAATTTTGCTCTCTATATACTTTGCTGAAATAAAACAAAATATCAGGTGTTTAATTTTATAGTAGTTTTGATAGAACTAAAAAAAATGAAACAAAATAGCCCTCTAAAGAAAATACCTCACTGTTCACAAGTACCCTGTCAAATCTGGCTGTAATTCGGTAGAGGGCTTGAAAGTTTCTTAGAGCTGATTCGGATGTTACACATTAGCAGGGATTAAGATGCGAGAACTGCTTTCACTTTTGAATTCTTACTAAAAATGTTTTATCTAAAGTACTGAGAGGACAGGGTGTACGTTCCACATTTTACTTTGAATTGCCTAACTCTGTGCTGTGTAGTTGGAATCTTGTGTGTATAGAATCCTGAACTACTCATATATTTCTGCATGGGAGATAGAATGACCGCTCCCCGCTTAAAATGGGGGGCGCCCTTTGCTTGGACGCGTGCAGCCCCTAGATCTGGAGCGGCTCCAACAGCATAGGCTTGGCTTTGCCTTCCCTCAGGTGGGATACCTGGAGGTCTCCACCTACCTCAGTCAGTTGTCCAATCCCACCTGGGGGAAGCGTTGCCAAGGAGACCAGGCCAGGTAGGGGAGGGATTACCTGCCCACACAATAGAGGGAGGATCTTACCTAGGAATGATCTAGCTAAAAAAGCCTTTTCCCTGTGAAGAAGATACTATTGAATATTTGGTGAAGTGGTCTACGTTATTGGCTTAGTGATTTTTATTGGTGTATCGATTTTATTCATATTTTGTGTTTCAAATTGTTTTAATACTATGAACTCAAGAGTACATTGAGGAGTGTTAGGCTAGTTGAAGAAATAATAAAGCAACAGCAAGAAGTGAGGAAGATAGGAGAGCAGAAGTTTGCCATACTTTTCATTCCCATGTGATGCTGCTATACATAGCTAACCTAACAGACATGCATGCGGATGACTGTATGTGACCGGATGTATATGCCCATGCAAATATGCATGGAAGTTATTTTGTGTGATTCTGATTGTTTCTGCACCATGCAGCTAGAGATGTGCATTCCCCCCCTTCTGAAAACAGGGCTTGAGGGTGCACATTGCACTCTGGGGCACTGCATGTGATTTTTCCTGGTGTGTGTGTGTCGTTCCTAGCTGTGTCCCAGTCTTGCAGGAATATAGCACAAACAGACTGAAGCAGGCAGTGACTCTAGTTATGGAATTCAATATTTTTTTGCTTATATCCTTTTCCTATAGTGTTTACTGCATGTAAAAGTTATGGATTACTAATTATATCTCGGTGTAGAATACTGTGGCATTAGCTGATTTGGCATTAGACTGGTTGGAATTGCTGGTTGTATCAGGTTGTTGTTGTTTTTTTTAAAATCCTATGTGTTCCACTCAAATTATGATATAATTATGTTATTTTATTTTTTTGAACAGTGGAACGAGTTGAAAGAGACAACCTCTCAGAATATTGTGTTCTTGGCCAGCGTCCCATGCACTTACCAAATATCAACCAGCTGGCAACCTTGGGCAAAACAAATGAACAGTCTCCTCACGGTCAAATTCACCACAGCACTCCGATCAGAAACCAAGTGCCAACTTTGCAGCCAATCATGAGCCCTGGTCTTCTTACGCCTCAACTCAGTCCACAACTTGTCAGGCAACAGATAGCAATGGCCCACTTGATAAACCAGCAGATTGCAGTAAGCCGGCTATTGGCTCATCAACACCCGCAGGCTATTAACCAACAGTTTCTAAACCATCCGCCCATCCCTAGAACAGTCAAACCAGAGCCAACAAATTCATCAGTGGAAGTCTCTCCAGATATCTACCAGCAAGTCAGGGATGAGTTGAAGAGGGCCAGTGTATCCCAAGCTGTCTTTGCAAGAGTGGCTTTCAATCGCACCCAGGTATCACATTTTTATTTCAATTTCTTATTCCAGTCCAAAATTGGAACATAGTTACATTTTAACAAAGATTGGTTGCATGTCATTATAAGAAGCTCATCTAGGAAATAATGTGTTCCCTTACAACAGTTGTTACACATAGGCTTTCAAAATTATCCTTTTTTATTGAAAGGTTTTAATGGAATACAAGGGTACATTTAACATCTCTAATTTCAATTCATAGAGTCCTTTCTACAGGTCAGTTACATTTGGGGTGAGACACTGGTGACATTGGCCTTGTGGGGTTGCGGGGGGAGGGGGCGGGAAAAGAAGGGGGGTTAATGATCTTTCATTCTTTTGCATAGTATATTTGCGGAGCATTTGTGTCAGTATCATGAGGCTAGGCTCTTGAATGCTTACTTAAAGCCTGATCTAGATGATTTTGGGAGTGTAGGAAGAGAACCTCCAGATTTCCTACATCCTTTCTCTCCAGCTAGGAGGAAAGGCATGGCACTTATCCAAAAAGAATCTATCTGTGTACTTCTGTCCTTGTCTGTTTGGTTCTTAGTACAGACAACAAGAACTCAAGGACAGTCCTGATCTTCAATCAATACCTCCTCAGGCTGAAAAAGTTTGCTTGCCTGCTTGCTGTTTTAAATTGTTAGATGTTTTGAGATACGTTAATTTTTCAGTACAGTACTTCATTTCCAAATAAACATGCTGTTATAAAATATTATGGCCAGGGTATGAGTAAATAAAGGGTGGACAAAGAGAAACCACTTGATCCTTTCCCCTCTGGCCCATTTCAGCTGAAAAATGTCCTTCCCAAACTGCTTTTTAAAGATGCATCATTCCCATATATTTCCACTTGGCAATTTGAGGGAGGTGATTTGGAGCTCGGAGTGGGGAGCAGGGAAAACAATTAAAGAGCCTGTCTTCATGTGCCCTTCTCCTGCTCATACCCAATCTACCTAGTCAGCTAAAGAAAACAAAAGGTTTAAAAAAAACCATGGAGGAAATAATCACAGAATTTTAGGATTGAACTATATGTGACATGCATATGTGTGTTTAAAAAAAGTGACAGTTTTGGGAGGTGGCAACTTGCAATAGAGAACTGAAGAGGAAGGGAGGCACAACTCTTTCTGCTGCCTACTAGTTCTCCATTCCAAATCATTATGTTCCTCCTTACCATGGGCTTCTTTGTATGTTTGTGAGAGCTGAAATGTGTCTGGAGCTATTTGTTTATTTGGAGATCTTTGGGTCAGTCCAGAATAAAGGTGACAGACAGGAAAGTGTAAGCCTGTATATTAGGGATGGCTAACCTATGGACCAGATCTGTGCCCTCCATGCCCACCTACACAAAGTCTTTTCTAACCTCCCACGGTTGCCCTGCCAACAATGTGCTGCTCATAGTTTTCTTTTCATTGACTGATCCATGGTTCTGTGCCAGTGTGTTCACACATTGCCCAAAGGTGGCAAAAAGTTGTTGTCAGTGGTAGTAGCACCACATCATGTAAGTTGCCTGCCACTTTCTTAAACATGAATGCTTCCGTAGTGTAGTGCTTGAAAATCTTCATTTTCAGAACTTCCTGTTGCTTTGTTTATGAGATCAATATTTGTTGCCTCTTCTCTGTGGGCCACGTCCCATTGCATACCGTGCAGTGGTGTCCAAACTTTTTTCAAAGAAGGCCAGATTTGATGAAGTGAAGGGCCGTGAGGGCTGACCAAAGGGCCAACCTAAGTTGCTGAGGTTTTTTTAGGATTTTACCCCAGGAAATAAACTGCCACAGGGGCCGGATTAGGCCCCCGAAACAGACTTTGGACATGCCTGGCCTCACCTTGGCCAATAAAGTAAATGTGGCTGGGGAGGGTGTAGCACTGAGATGGGAAGAAGCCTATCTAGAGAGGCTGTTGCTGTTTGCCAGTACTTCTGAGTGAAAAATAGACAGTGGTGGTCCAGCACCATGAAAATCAGTGAGTTAAAAGTGGGGTGTGGGAATGGCAGGTGACAGTGGAGACAGACAACATGGTGTCCTCCAGATGATGTTGAAACCACTGAGCCTAGGGCTTGCCGATCAGAAGGTCGGCGGTTCGAATCCCCGCGACGGGGTGAGCTCCCGTTGCTCGGTCCCTGCTCCTGCCAACCTAGCAGTTCGAAAGCATGTCAAAGTGCAAGTAGATAAATAGGTACCGCTCCGGCGGGAAGGTAAACGGCATTTCCGTGTGCTGCTCTGGTTCGCCAGAAGCGGCTTAGTCACATGACCCAGAAGCTGTATGCCGGCTCCCTTGGCCAATAAAACGAGATGAGCGCGCAACCCCAGAGTCGGCCACGACTAGACCTAATGGTCAGGGGTACCTTTACCTTTACCTAGCATGAACAGTGGTCAGGGATGATATGATTTGGTTACTTCTGATGTAATAATATATACTTCTATTCTAAGGCAATGTACATGAAACACGTCCCAGCCTTTCAGTGCACTATATAAATGCTGTTATTTCATCGTGAAATAGCAATCTTATTTCAAAATACTTTATCTCTGAATAAATTGTGTGTCCATCCAACATTTATGTCTATATTTGTGTGCATGTATAAAAATGGCTGCACTTCCAAGCAGTCATATAGAACAGCATATCTCAGCTCCATCCTTGCACCTTGCAACATTGTAACTGTAGGCCAGGAGTAGTAGCAAAGATGGCAATACTGTCTACTTTTTAAAAATCTCCTGGAGGTCTGCTCCACACACAGCACAGGCCAGTTGTCTGTTCTAGTGGATTAATGATTTTTTTTGGCACTACCATGCTGAAAATGCCATGTTATGTGGGAACTAATTAACGTTCGCAGCATACTTTTATTACTTCCTTTCTGCTATTAAATTTATAAGATGGCTACAGCCAGCAAAAACATTCACTTTGAATCAAAATGACTGAATTTTTCAGGTTAGCCTTGAGGATATCAAATAAAAATTATAGTGGAATGCATGAGTATTTCCTTTTTAAAATGCTGCTTTTAATTTGGAAAAGGATTTCATCCCTCTGGAACTCTAACCTGTTTTGTTTGTATATGTATGCTCAATATAATAAACATAGACATTATTGACACAGTAACATACTTTGAACTTGAGGAAGAGGTCAGCCGTAATATTGGCTTTGTAGTTTTTCTACTACTGTTAATGAATAAAACACTATATTTTAGCAAATTTGTTAAATTTGTAATGATAGTACCCAAGCCTACAGTGAAACAAACAAAAAACTATTCCCAGGGTCAAAAGCTTCTGGGTGAAATTTATTTATTTATTCACTTTATATCCCATCCTGCCTCCCAAAGGACCCCAGGCAAATTTCACTAGATAGTATGTGGAGTGCAGAACTGGGATTAGTGAAACAGTGAAATGTCAAATATTCATAAGAGTGGTAAAACAAGCATTGCTACAATTTCCCCAAGAAAGTCTGTATGCACTGTGCTGATCTATAACATTTAAAGTGGGTATCACTCTTCTTCTTGCTATGTGACTGAACTCTGTAACAATTAAATACTCCACCACCACATTGACATTAAGTGTTCAGTGACAGCTTAACATTTTTGGGTCCTGTTTCAGGTATAACTTTGGTCAACTTACTTCAGTGCTGTTTCTCTCCCTTATTGTTTGGGTTCTTATTCCCTCTGTATTTATCTCATGAAATAATCTGAGGTGCAGGGGTTGACCTTTATTTGAGAGTTTACATGAGCTGGAAGGGCAATAACTTTCTAAATTGAGTTAATGAGCATGTGTATTATATATGCAAGGCCCCAGTTTCAATCATCGTTACTTCCAGATAAAAGCTTTCAGATGGCTGCCACTAACAAATTTGCTCACAGTGGGCTCGGTTCAGATGATCATTTCTCATCAGCCACTTTGATCCTCCCTTTGTGAAAATGAACAAATCGGGAAATCTTCCCATTAACTATGGTGAATGGCTTCAGAACAAGCCAGAATATGAAGCCATGCTTTGAAGTTGGCTTCATATCTTGGCTTGTTCTGAAGCTATTCAACATAATTTTAAAAAGCAAGGAACTATAGTTAATGCAGTCTTCCTAGTTTGTTCACTTGCTCAAAGGTGCTTTGTGTGCAGCCAAAAGCTTGTTCAGAGCTCTGCTTATTAAGACAGTTTATTTATTTCATAAAATTTATACACCACTTGGCTGAGGGGGTGGAGAGAGCCCCTCAAAGTGGTTTACAAAGAGAAAAGAAAAAAAAGAGCCAAAAGAATGATAACCTAAACAGCTGATATTTGTTTCAATGTGGGTAGCGTGCCTAGAAGATGGGAACTTGAGGTAACAGTATACCTGTGATAAAGTTGCAGAGAACTCCATATATGCCATATTCAGTTTGAGACCTTGATAGGTTGTTAGAATATGATGTTTGCAGATGCAGTATTAAACAGGAGGAGAGGAATTGTGATAGAAATATGGGTTGGGGAACAAATATGGCCGCTGGAGCCATGGGAATTAACAATCATATCTAGAGAGAAGGATGAAAAGTAAGGAGCAAAGGCTAATTTGCAAACTCACCCTACTTATATCTCTGACAAGTAAATTAAATTAAATTAAATACTCTGACAAGTATTAAATTTTACCTTCAAAATACATATTTATTTATTTTTAAAAAAATTCAGTAAACTAGCTAATATAATTTATTAATCCCTAAATGATGGACTAGTATTTAATCCTTATATAGTGAGTGGTGTGTTGTACATTAACCTGCAATTAAGTCCAGCTTCATAAAATATGTACCGTGGGGCTTGTTTAATAGATAAACTATTCTCTAATTTATTTTAAAGTCCAATGACCTACATACTTGGAGGCTGAAAAACCCCTTTTACTAACATTATTTCTCCCTTGAGAACTTCCATCCAAGTAAATCTGTTAAATGAAGTAGAGGAAGCTTTGATCCAAACTAGGCTAAATCCATTGGAACAAATTGCTGACACACATGTGTATTGGGGAGAGGGAGAAATCTCAAAATGAATCTTGAAATGTGGTTAGATCTCACCCTAGATGTAGTGCGGGGACCTTGTCTATAATGTTTCCCCTTCCCCTTGTTCACGGACAATATAAGGAGGGATGTAGCCAGTTTCTGGATACTTTGGTATTGTAACTATATCAGAAGGACCTGCCCACTTCCTCAGGAATCTGCCCAAATACTAGGTGACTGGAGAAAAGGTCATCGCAGTTGTAGTACTCTAGGGAGTCTTGTTGGATGCCAAATCTCCTCCTTTTTTGGGCACCTGGGGATGGCATTAAAAACAGCAGTGGCTCTGTTATACATTAGATCTGTTTTTATAGCTGCTGTACTTTTATCTTGCCCTGCTGCTTTTAGTAATATTCTCTACTGTTGGTATGCATTTATTCTTGTTCGTAAACTGCTCAGGGAGTTGTACAATGGGATATATATATATTTTCTAAATAAGTCCACTGAGCTTACAAACTAAATAGCTCTTTGTATTAATCTAATGCAGGTTGCCTTGGGAGATCATTTGAAGGCAGAGTTTTAATTTTGTAAATAAATAAATAAATTAAAATTTTGGGGGAGCTTTGCTCTCGTTACTTATTAATGGAATTTCAGAGAGCTGATAAAATTACTACTACTCAAAATTACTTTCTGTTGCTTCCCCATTTCAGCTTTCTACTGAACTCACTATGTTGTTCAACAGTGGTTGGATTTCTCAGCTCCTCTTCTGGCACTTAACATTTCCCACCTCCAAAGGCTGTACTAATCATGTAATCCAGGAACTGGGCTCACATTGCATCCAGAACAAAATGTGCCCTTAGTTTAATGAGCAGGGAAACCCCACATACTTTAAGTGATTAATATCCTGAAATGCCCACACAATTAAGAAAGGTTTGTGTACAAGATAAGCTTTCCCCTTCATGGCCAATGGGAGCACCCAGTATGGTGAGGCAGCTGCTGCTGCTGACAGCCCAGTATTGGGAGTGGGGACCGGTTCTTGAGCAGGACTGACACTTGCTCCCCAGCTTGGATTTATCATGTGGTGGCAGCAGGCAATATTCTGTTGTGAGGAAATGGTACCCTGGACAGCTCCATAGAAGGTTGAGGCTGAAGACTTCATGAGAGTGGAGCTCAAGTGTTGCTTCAGCAAGAGTCAGCCTCAGGCTGAGCCTTACATAGGACCTGCAGCTTTGTCTCAGTAGCTAGATCTATCATCAGTGAGAGGAGCCTCTTCACTTAAAGGAAGTGGCAGCTTGTTCTAGCAGTTGTTTACTCAGTGTCAGAGGAGGACAGCATCACGCACTTGGGCTGGAGGGGTACTGGCACCACAGGGTTTTCTTGCAGACATGAGTGTGTGTTTTAGTTGTATCTGTTTAACCCCAAGCTGTGAGCTGTCTTGGGACCTGCACTGGGAGAAACACAGGATATAAACAAGGGATTCTGGTTGGCTAGGTGCCCTATGGTCACGTTCCTCTCCCAGTCTGAATCCCCAGCCTTATCCCCTAAAGAAAGGGAGTGTGAACCTAAGGTCATGATAGGCAGAAAGCTGCAATGTTGATGTTCCCTGGAGTGACATTATGTCGGTTCATTGTGGGAGTGTGTAAATGACATGTGGATTGCAAATCATGACAATGCTGCTGTCACCGCTGCAGTCTTGAGAAATAAGCCTAGCTATTCACTTGCCAGTTTATTGCACTTGAACCCTGAGATCCACCAACCAGAGCAAAAGACATACATTTTGTATTATTCTTTGTCCAAGGATTGGCTCTACATTACAGAACAAAACCAAGTCTTTCCACACAAAAATCCACTCATAATTATCCTCACTCCTACTTCCTTTATTTCACTACTATAACATCTTGTTGTTACATTGTGAAATAATTGGGAGCCAGGAATCCTAGATGTCCTGGGTGATCTACCCAGAGATCTACCAGAAGATCACAATTGGAGTGTGCCAGAAATTGCTATATCAGGTTAAAAATTGCTTGTTTAGAAAATCATCATACCACAAGTAAAATTTATGTGTGAACGAATCCTTATAATGGAAATACTTCCTTTTTTGCAACAACATAATATTTTTGCTGAATAATTCCCCCAAATATATATTGTAGCAACCAGGAATGGTTTGGCTTTTCTAATACACAATAAAACCCAGTGAGTGGAATATTTATTGAAATCTTTGGATGCATAAGCACTGCTTTCTGTGATGTCAAGAAACTGAGCATATTTCTCCTTCCAAACTTTTTAGTGAAAGTATTTGTGCTCCCACTTGAGGCTTCAGCTATAAACTGAGGACTAGCCCATTTTGTGGGCACCAGCAGGGTGATGTGTTTTTGCTCCAGGGATACAATTTATCAAGCCTCTCTCTATATTTTTGTTTTTTTTAAAAGGACTTCCCTTTTTGTGAAATTGGGCCCGGTAGCCAGATTTGCTTAACTAGTTGGATGATTAGCAGTACTTGTTTTATAGAACAAACACAGAAAATGTGAATATTTATGGAGCTAAAGATTTTTCTTATTGATAAAACTTGTCTTTTGCTTATATAGATGGAAAAGATATTGGCCATCAGAATGGATACCGGTAATTGTTGAAAGCATTATCTTTTAAGGTCCTCACTTTATTTCCAGTTGCTTTGTGACATGCAAGAATTTTAATTAGCAGCTGTCACCAACTTATTGTTTGTTACAGTATATCTTTCCTCCCCATTGAAATTTGAATGGAAACACATTTTAAAATTTGACAATGAGAAAGATACATTTTTTCTGGATCTGTAGGCTGGTTTCTGCTTGTGGGCTCTAAATCACTTGTGAGGTGCTCTTGTATGCCTGTCGTCTCTTTTCAAAAGAATCACAGCAATGGCAGCATCCATGTAACAAAATGTAAGTCTGTAGCCTTGATAGTTGCAAAGAGAAGATTAGAAATATGAGGGCAAAGTATAAAATAACTGGACGCAAGAAATATTGCAAAAAGAGGTTTTTTAAATATTGTGAATATAATTTTTTTTTCCAAAGTAAAGGTCACTTTCTATGCATTTCAGAATAAGAATGTATTAATATGTTGTGTCAGGAAGAAACTAGCACAGCACTTAGTTTGATTATTTCCTTTGCAACAGATATTTGGAGAATAAATTGATCATGTAAAATCATGTATTGTGCCATCTTGATGAAAGCTGGTTAGTTTTTGCATTGCATGCTAAAGTTGAAGTGATATAGTGGATTCATATTGTATACAAAGGGAAGGTGCCATTGGGCAAAAAGGGCAAAAAGGGCAAAAAGGCTAGTGATTTGATTAGAAATGTCTTTTTTTCCTAGCTCATTGGAAGCCAAATATTATCTGACCTTTGTCTTGTCTGCTTGAAGAAGGGCAAGATAACATTTTCTTTTTTCTGTATTTATTAGGGGTATGAATCTGCTCTGTATGAACCCTGACTCATGAGCAGAGGGGCAGGGGATCTGTGCCTTGTCAGAGTGAAGTAGAGCTCCTATGAGGTCTGACAGGGCAGATCGGAGACCACACAGCACACCTCATTGCACTTTGTGACTCAGGCATAAAACAACAAGACTGCATAAAGTATGCCTTACCACAGAAAAACGATGTCTCATTCTCTAACTGTAAGGAAATGCAAGGATGGAGTGGATGAAGGGTGTAGCTTTGCAGAAGCAAAACTCAGAGTGCATAAAGGAAACATTGGAGTGGGGAACAAAACCTCCTAAGTGAGGTCCACGGACTTTTTGCTATGCACCTTTAAAACTCCCCACCTGCTCAAAATCAGTTTTAAAGGTGCATAGCAAAAAGTCCGTGGACCCATTTGTGTGCAGTTTGCCGCGTTTGCTGCACAGGGGCACCATTCTCTTGTCTGAAATTTTCAGACCAATTTCCCACAAAATACTAAGTGAGCTTAAGTGATTCCTTTTTTATATCCCCCCAACTGCAACAGCTGTCTTTGTAGGAAAACTACTGTGGCCACCCTTCTGAAATTTGGTAGGGTTCAAGCCTTCAGAAAAGGTGATTATTACTGCATCCTCCCCCCAAATCTCTTTCCTCAAGGTAAAATTTAAAATACACATTTTTCTAAAATATTCAAGGAATTCAACATTACTGAATCCTCCCCCCAAATCTCTTTCCTCAAGGTAAAATAAAAAATGCACATTTTTCTAAAATATTCAAGGAATTCAACATTGTGCTGTAGTGAATGTCCCATCACCTCAAGCTCTTCAGCTTGCCAGGTCGAATGAGCCTCCTTTCTTTCCTGTCACACACTGTTCTGGGGGTTCTCCCTACCTGCTGAGCCAATTTGGAGGGTGTGTAGGGGGAGGAGCGGGGGAGAAGCCCCATTGCACAACCCGAAGCTCTCTTGCAGGACATGGGCTGATGGGACTCATTAGGTGAACCTTGCGAAAGGTGTCAGGTCCACTACCCTCTGGCTGTAAGGTAAAGGTAAAGGTACCCCTGCCCGTACGGGCCAGTCTTGCCAGACTCTAGGGTTGTGCGCTCATCTCGCTTAAGAGGCCGGGGGGCAGTGCTGTCCGCAGACACTTCCGGGTCACGTGGCCAGCGTGACGAAGCTGCTCTGGCGAGCCGGCACCAGCGCAGAACACGGAAAAGCCGTTTACCTTCCCGCTATAAAGCGGTACCTATTTATCTACTTGCACTTGACATGCTTTCGAACTGCTAGGTGGGCAGGAGCAGGGACCGAGCAACGGGAGCTCACCTTGTCGCGGGGATTCAAACCGCCGACCATGCGATCGGCAAGTCCTAGGCACTGAGGTTTAACCCACAGCGCCACCCGCGTCCCTCCCTCTGGCTGTATTTGCCTGTAATTTGGTGGGCTTAATCCAATTTGGAGAGACTGCCATGCCTGCAAAATCCATCCATTTCTAAATTTGCAGCCATTATTTTTATTCCCTGCAACAGTGATTGTTAGGAAACAGAGCTTTGTTTTTAACAAATCGGCTTCAGACTCAAAACATGAATTGAATCAAACAGACCACAGAGTGACTCGGAACAGATTGGACTGCTTCCTAAGTGACACCTCTAGTATTTTTTAAAATAAAAATGTACACCATAGTTATTGTTCATATGTCTCTTAACGTTAGTTACAAAAGCCATTTTCTGAAGCTAATTTTGTGCAATTTTCTGATTGCCTGAAACTTTTTTCATGCTGAGTGGCACAAGGCGGGTGGGTGGGAAGGGTGTATGAATTCAATAGGACTTATTCTCAGGAAATTGGAGATAGGATAGCAGCCTTTTAAGTTGTTAGAATTAAAAGACTTAAATTAAGTCTAAAATTAAAAGGACCCCTGGACAGTTAGGCCTTCTGAACATGGCCTTCTGCTTTCCTACCAGCTCATAAATGTATTCTGGTTCTTGGAAGCAAATGTGTTGCAAGAATTTTGGATATCAAAATATGTTGCTTCCTTTGTGACGTTGTTCAAAACGGTCTGCTTTATTAAATACAATACTTAGCAGTTGCATGTGGTTTATTTTGCTCTTTCCTCACAATTCCCCTGAGCTCCACAAGCACGCACTGCCCTTCCTAAAAAGAGATACTGTAATAAAAAGAGACTTTATTAAGCTAATGTAATAGCAGCATTTTCTTTCAGGAGTAAAACATTTCATTTTTAATAATAAAAATTGAATTCCCATCATTGCACACTGTATACATTTTATTCAAATCAGCCTGAATGCGGCCGTTCCAAGGCTAAGGAGAGATCTCCTGAGATATATATACGTTAAGCATTAGTTAAATTAGTTTTAAGATTCAGACTCAAACCAATATGTGATAATGAATTAAAGTTTAAAGTAATACCAGTATTGAAAGTGAGGACATGTTGCGAGACATAATGGTCATAATAGTAACTCCATAGCAATTACAGAATTATCTCTTTTATTAAGATCAGAGACTAGTCCTTTAAATATGGGTGTTGTGAAAATGTCAGTGAGCTAGACACGAGTGTTTTCTATAGCTAAATGCTAACATCTTAATTGCGTTGAATTTATTGAAATAGCTCAAACCCAGCATTTTTGTCACATATCCAAACAGACCTGAAAACATAGAAATTCAAAATGGAAAATAAGAGAAATGATCTTGCTGAATCCCCCCCTCCATGCACACTGAAATTTCAAATGGTGTTTCTTTATTTGATTCTAAATGATGAGATTTTTCAGTAAATCATCTTTGCATTTCCTGTTCACAAGACTTAGGAGTGCCTTATTTTTGAATGTAATTGAAGTTCTTATCCCTATTTTGATATTAGCCCTGGGACAGTACTGGGGGACTGCAGTTAGCTCTTCACATGTTACAGCAACACCATGAAAGTAGTGGTCAAAGGCCAGCATCCTAAATTATTTGGTGTCATCAGTAAACTTGGCCACCTTGTCGCTTGCCCCCCACTCTAGATAATTTATGAACAACTTGAAAATTACTGGTCCTAAATCAGATTTGTTTGAAACCCCACTGATTACATCACCCAGTTGCAAGAACTGTCAGTTTATTCCTACTCTCTTCTTATTGTTCTTTAACCAGCTCCCAATCTATGAGGGGACTTCTAAGTTCCCATGACTTCTAAGTTCGCTCCTGTGTTTTGGGTGAGGGTCTGTGTCATAAGCTTTTTGAAAGGTCCAGTATACAATGTCTACCAGATCGATCCACATGACACTGTCAAAGAACACTAAACAATTAGTGAGACAGGACTTTTTTTGCTCTATAAGACTCACTTTTTCCCTCCTAAAAAGTAAGGGGAAATGTGAGTGCATCTTATGGAGTGAATGCAGGCTGTGCAGCTATCCCAGAAGCCAGAACAGCAAGAAGGATTGCTGCTTTCACTGCGCAGCGATCCCTCTTGCTGTTTTGGCTTCTGAGATTCAGAATATTTTTTTTCTTGTTTTCCTCCTCCAAAAACTAGGTGCGTCTTGTGGTCTGGTGCGTCTTATAGAGCGAAAAATACATTGCTCTTGCAGAAGCCATGTTGATTCTTTTTCAGCAAGCCTTATCCTTCTGTGTGCATGACAATTTTATTGTTGTTACTTTCCACCAATTTCCCTGGAACAGACAGTTTTCTGTCTCCCTTCTTGATCCCTTTAAAAATTTATGGTATTTTGGCTGCTTTTCAGTCTTCAGGTACAGACTGATTTTAGGGACAAGTTGCATATTTTTATTCCAAAGGCCATCAATTTCAAGTTCCAAGTGCTTCAAGAACTGTTGAGGGGATACCAGTTGGATCTCATGATTTGTTCATTTTTAATTTGTCAGTAAGACTTAAATCGTTATCTCCTGTCACAGCTATTTGCCTCAATTCTTCACGTTCCCTTCTTGAAAATGTTGGTCTCCATGTGGTTGTGAGCAGCTGTTGCAACAGTGATGTGGGATGAGCCCATGGAAAATCAGCTCCCACAATTCTGCTGTAATGTGTAAATTTATGCCATTAATGGTTCAATTGTGAGAACATTCTCTGTAACAACCGAAAGTGATAATATAAACTTATTACCACTTTTGGTTGTTACCGAGAATGTTCTCACAATTGAACCATTAATGATTATTTTGAGGTTTCGTTAGCAGGAGCAACTAAATCATTTGTTGCGAATATGTTACATATTGTAAAATGTAAAACCCCAAATACCTGGCATTTTGAAGACTCGTTGTAAAAGTTTAGAATTCCAGATTTGCAAATCCTATACGCAGCACATTTTTTAAAAAAACTTCCCTCACCCTCATTTTTAAAACACTTTTTTTAAAAAACAGTCATGTTGAAGTTGGAAGGCAATTCCTGTCCAGATAGCCATTTAATGAGTTGTCTCCCTGAGACTAGATAAATATTTGAGAAAAAAGGTATGGTTACAGGTTTAGGTCTATACAGTAGAATTTTGGGCAGTGATCCTTTGCCCAGTTTTTTATGCCTGATGATCTTAAACTTGCATAACTATATGCAGAATTGGACATCTAGAGTTGTATGGCTGTTACTGTATAATTTGTCCCTCCCCCCTTTAAGAAAATGCTCTGTTGGTATGAGCTAATTTAGCCAATGGAATTTTATAGCAAATTACAAATGTTGTGGGTTTTCGCCTCCTGCTTGTCCTCTGTAGCAGAAACATGCTTTGCAGAAATGAAAACAATCTCCAGCTATCTTCAGGCATTTCTCAAAAATAGCATCACTACAGTTTGTCTGGCTGGGCCAGTTCCCTTACCACACACCTGGTGTATATCACTTTAAAAATAAATTATGCCTCATTAAATTACAATTAAATGAAATCATGATCGTTTGTTTTTCTTGAAGGAAGATGCTTTGCATATTGAAAGCCTAATTTGTTGCAGGTGAGAAAAAGCTGAACAGATTATTTAGCATCACTTTATTCTTTTTTTTGTAATCCCGATTGTTGGTTAGTATTTGTATATACCATTTCAGAACTATATGAATATAAATGATAAGTGCTCTCATGATATTTTGTTTTACTGACTTCATTATCTATTTGCCATCGGTTATCAGCATAGTCTGTCAGTACAATCTATTTTCAACCTTGCAATGAAATAGATTTCACTTTTAAGACATTAATTTTGCATGGACAAAATAGTCACATTCAACTACATCCTAGTCTGAATCACTTTGGGGTTCTTCTGCACATCTCTCTTACTCTTGAAAATGTAACATGGGAAAGAGTTGAAAATAATAATAATAATAATAATAATAATAATAATAATAATAGGGAAATGCTTTGACAATGCTGAACTTCTTCCATAGTCTTCTGGTTCCACTGGATCCTTTAGGGAAAGCGGGCCAGCATAGGATCCAGCAGATCATTTATAGTTCTGAGCAGCCCTGACCTTTCCTCCAAACACCCTATTTCAGGTGCTTATGCTGGCTAGCTCTGGAAGTAGCTCCCACTTGATTGAAGTGTATGACAAGCCTCTACTGCCACAGAGCCTTCCTCCATCAACAGCTCCTCTCCACTGGCATAGCCGTTGGAGAGGGACTCACTGTTCATCCTATCACACACGAACAAGGTGACCACTCATATAGCTCTGCCTCCCGAGACTAATAAAAATTGAGGGATTTCTGTTCTGACTCATTACCAGGACTGTTAACTAGGATACCACTCTTCATACTTGTGTCCTGGCCTCCAAAATGCTGTAGGCTACTTAGCCCTGTAAGTCCAGAAAAGATGGGTGGTGGTATCGTGTGTCATAACGCTGTAGGATGCTGTCCTAGCTTGAGAAACATAGAAAAGCATAGTAAAGAAGAGGCTGCACATATATTTTCTCTTTCCCTATTGGCTTTAAAATACAAAAAAGCATACATAAGCAGTCATTGTTGAAAATATTGCCAGAAGGGAAGGTGTTGAGGATGGGAGTAGATTGCCCATGGAAGGGAGGATGAAGAACATTAGGAAAGCAGTGATTGGGTGTCTCTTGTCTATTTGCAAAGCTACTGTAGTTATTAACTAGGTATAGTGTGACGTTTTAGGAAGAAACTTTTCATAATTTTGTAGTAAAC
Organism: Podarcis liolepis; assembly: GCF_965112155.1. Classification (NCBI taxonomy): domain Eukaryota; kingdom Metazoa; phylum Chordata; class Lepidosauria; order Squamata; family Lacertidae; genus Podarcis; species Podarcis liolepis. The sequence goes on from NC_139554.1 coordinate 125,251,139, forward strand.
TGGCAATCATCTCATCTCCTAGGCAAAGACATAAGTGTATGGTAGCACAAGGTTCAAAGCAATATTTGAAATTACTTAGTAATCAGTAATATTTATATCCCAATTATTGTCAGGATGCTGTCAGTGGCTTCGAGCTGGTTGCCCAGGAAAGTATAAAGACATGGGAAAATTTCTTACCGTCCTTTTTTATTTTGATCTTTACAGAGAGAGGCTATAGAACCCAGCCTCTTGGATAATGGCGTTGTCCCAAGTGAATCCCCACCCCCCCATCTCTCCCATTTCCTCATTCGCCATTCTCATTGTCTCCTCTACGGGTGCTGCTACATGCCCTCTGCCTTTGAGCTCTTTGCTCTCCTACTTTTAGGGCTCGCCAGGTTCTGGGAGATGGAGGGTCTGGGGTGCTTTCGAATGACAATGTGTCAGCTGGGTGTTGTCCCGGCTCTCCCATGATTTCCCAGCTTTTCTTCTCATCTGCCTCTGAGATGCTACCTCCCTCAAACCCCTGTTGTAAATCTATACAGTGGTACCTCTGGTTTCGAACTTAATTCGTTCTGGAGGTCCGTTCTTAACCTGAAACCATTCTTAACCTGAGGTACCACTTTAACTAATGGGGCCTCCTGCTGCCGACGTGCCACTGGTGCACGATTTCTGTTCTCATTCTGGGGCAAAGTTCTTAACCTGAGGTACTGCTTCCAGGTTAGTGGAGTATGTAACCCAAAGTGTTTGTAACTCGAGGTGCTTGTAACCCAAGGTACCACTGTACTATCTTCTTCTTCCTCTTGCCTGGAAGGGTCAGGATGGGGAGGGGGGTCTCCACCATTCCTCCTCTGCCCAGTCCCTGACAATTGCTTAGGAACATCTTATGTCCCTTGCTAGCTTTCTGCGGGCCTAACTACATGCTATACAAATAACTGAACCTCTGGCTTCTTTCATGTAAAAAAAAAGCTTGATGTATTTGATAAATATGGACATTGCCGTATCTTGGCTTTCTAAATGAGGCAGCAAGCAATTTTCAAATTATTAATTTCTAAGATGAAGTATCTTGAGAATTTCTCATATTTGCAGCATTTTCTCCCATTAGAAAGAATTGACAGGTTTGCAGTGAATGAACTGTAACATCCAAACTCTGCCAAACATTTTTCTTCATAAGTCTCCTGTGCTGTTTAAATGTCTGAACTAAATTTACCAAACTTGGCAGATTCCTGAAGATGAACAGGGCTGCCAAGTGTTTCCAGCCTGAAGCAGTAAGAGTGAGAGCACTAATAGTTCTTAAAATGGTTTCAGGAGGCACCTGGCTATAATGGTAGTTTTACACTGACCCACCTGCCTCTTTGGCAACTCTTTGTTCAGGTTGATCTTAAATATATGATAGAATCTGAACAGAAATGCTCCTAAATAAACCACAGTCCCAAGAAAACAAGGTTTGTTTCTACAAAACATTCCCTGTGCTTTAACATCTTATGAAGGGTCTCAGCATTGCAACCTGGCTGGTTACAATAAACACATTTTTAAAAAGACTTGGCCTTTTTTTAATTTTTTGAACCAGGGATTGCTATCAGAGATTCTGCGTAAAGAAGAAGACCCTAGAACAGCTTCCCAGTCCCTCCTGGTAAATCTGAGGGCAATGCAGAATTTCCTCAACCTGCCTGAGACAGAACGAGATCGTATATATCAGGATGAGAGAGAGAGGAGTATGAACCCCAATGTGAGCATGGTGTCTTCAGCTGCCAGCAGTCCAAGTTCCTCCAGAACCCCCCAGGTAAGGTGCAACCCTATTATAATTGCTTACACAATTGTCCCGTTATCCAGAAACAGGCGGGCAGGCATCATTTGAGATGACCTGTTAGGATTTTCCCATCTGGTATTCAGTCCACTTGAGTGCTTCTTGGAACCTTGATTTTTTAGGGTTTGGAGTTGAGCTAACAGGATCATGTTATCTTCTGGCAATACTTTGTAGATGAAACTAGTTAGTATTTAATGCTGCAAATATAAAGAATGAGAATTCAATGAACTACATGAAAGAATTCAAATGCGGGGCAGGTTGCGCACATCAACTGTGATTGAAAGCATCACAACACTGATGTGCATGTGGAGGCCCGTGGAAATGAGGGTAACTCCAGTCTCTTCAGCGATAGAAAATGCTCCTCATACACATCTCCCCTGTATGCTTGAAGAGAACTAGGCAGTGACTGCATCCTCTGAACCATGCTGTAGCCTGTGAGCATCATAGCTTTTCCATTAAGTGTCTATGATTTTACTCCATGATTGCCATACTGATTGGAATGTCATCCAGTTCTTCTTCTAACTAATGACAAGCCAGGATTTAAGCAGCCAGCAGAGGCCCTTTTCTGAGATATAATGAAGGATTTGTCGAGGTGACTGCAACCAGCTGGTAGCAAAATGCATTTAGGAAATACAGCTCATCCAGAACACAACAGCTAGATCGTTTACTGTGATTTGCCACAGCATTTGAGAGCTTTCACTGGGCTTTAGTTGTTTTCTGGGCATAATTCAAAGTGAAGATGCTTTAATACCCTAAATGGTCCGCGTCCAGGGTTCCTAAAGGACTCTGTACACTTACATGAACCTGACAATGTGCTGAGATCATTACCAGAGCTTAGGTCAAACAACTAGGTCTTAATGCAGTAGTGTAGCTGGAGTGGGGGGGCACCCCTGGTGGCACTTAACTTTGGGGGCCACATGCTAGAGCCCAAAGTGGTGCACAAGTCTAGGTACCCCAGGTGCCTGGTGCACTGCTCCCCAAAGCAGAGGGTGGCTGAGAAGGACACAACTGGCATCTGCTGGCCCTGGTTCCAGTGAATTTTACCTGCATCAGGGAAATAGATTCCATCCATATGCTTGTTGAAGGCAGCCCTTTTCCTGTGGCCTTGTTGGCCTAATCTCCATGCCACATTGTGACCTACCTCTCTGCTGGCTTCACAGCAAGAGTGGAAGCATTTGGTTTCCAACAGTCCCTCTGCCAGAGAAAAATCACCCCCCTCCTCATTTCACTGATGCCTTGAGATCCTCATAGTATCTAACAGGAACAAGATTCACAACTTTCAGGATTGTTTACAATTAAAATTATATATATAGGTTCTCAGCGCCTCCCTGCCTCCCACAATCCATGCCGGAGCGAGAGCCAAGTACTGAGACAAACTGTGACTGAAGCCCATTCGCCCTTGTCCCTGGGGGGAATTTGCAAGGATAATTACCCTCAGTCATCATTGTTTTTCCTTCGCCAACGATCTCCCGCTGTTGTGGGTGCTGTCTCCATTAAGGCAGAGCGGAACCGGAAGCCTAACTTCTGAGACCCTTCAATTGGTATTGTTATAATGAGGCTATTATTGGATTGTAATTGAAAACTAATAAAAGCTAGTATAATTGCTAAAAAAGCAGAGTGATTCTTTTTTAAAACAATCAGTTGTGTGTGTGTGTGTAATTGTAACTGTGAAAGGCCTGTGGCAATAAACAAAAAACATTTGCTTGTAGCTGGAAAGCTCTAGGATTAGTTCCCAGGCTGCCTTCCTTGGCAGAGCATGCCACAGAGAAGGTGCCACACCTGTATTAGCTCTTTCACCTTAACACTGAAAAAAAGGGGGCACCCTTGAAGGGTCTCAGAAGTTAATCTTAACATCTGAGAATGTTCATGTGCGAGTAAAGAGTCGATTGCATCCAAAGTAGCCAAGTGAAGGCGCTCCTTCTGCATTATCTGGAGGAGTGTACTGTATATAGAAGATGGCTCACCCAGGAAAATCATAATTTGTAAGCACTAGTAGTATACCTTAACTGAAACAGGGGGAAATTCCTAAGTTATAAAGTGCTATAAAATGCACATGTGATTTCTACCCAAGACTTGTCACTTAGAAGGGACATATTGATGCTAGGAGACTGCCTTCAAAAACAGCCAAAATGGGTAGACAAGAGAAAATGTATTACAAATTAACGGCAAATTTGTTCTGTGCCAAAGTTAATCCTATATACAAAATGTTGTTTCCATAGATACCAATCTGTGATATGATTTTGCAGTGTGGTGGGTAATCTGAGAATGTATCAAGAAATACAGTAAATACCCCCATTGTATTCCCTGTTGTTTTAGTTGTTATCCTTAGTTTGTAGCTTTACATTGATAAACTATTATTTTGAGATGTGTCCCTAATATTACGTGGCCTGTGCCAAACTAATCCAGTAAAAGAGTCCAGGGGTATTGAACATGAAAATGTTTAAATGCTGCTTTCTTTCTTCTGTGGTAAATTTATTTAGTTAATTTCTATATTCTACACATTTATATAGTTCTGTCATTTTTCTGTTTGAAGAAATGGCAACAAAACTTCCTGAAAACAGCATTTAAAAATTAACAATTACAAAAATACAAATCAAAAACTCATAAAGAAACAAAAGAAATAAAAAAGTTAAGTAGCAGCCCCAGCACACTCTTGTTTGCATATTGTGTGCCAGAATTTTTTCAAACACTAAGCTAAACCATGGCTTAGCACACACAAACTAATGTGCAGATTCTCTCAGAGTGAAGATCGTGGCCACTGTGCTCTTTGCCCAGTCCTGCTGCTGCTATCCTGCCAACACTAAGCCATGTTTGCTATCGTGTTGCAGCTGAATCTGTCCCCCACACAAACCACATACAACAAATGAAGAAGACTAGGTTTACAGCTCATGTAATGTACGGTAATCCCAAACCAAACCATGGCATAGCCCTGGGTAGCTGCAGTATTCACTCTGGGAACTCATTCAGGGCATGTGGAAACTGGGTCGCAGTCTCTGTCAGAAAGAGAAATAAATAAAACATATTTGTATTGTCTGTTGAAAACTGAGCAGAGACCGGAAACCAGGCAGGCCTCTTTCAGGAGTTCATTCTATAATCTTGGTGTTACAACAAAGAAGATTTGATCCCACCCACTTTACTGCTGATGGTGGAATTACAATTATACTTCCAAAATTGCATGCAACTCCAAATTGAAGGAACACATCTTGCATTTTTGTAGGCAATATAGGTCTAGCTCTGTTGAGACCTTTCCCCTCTGCTTTGATCTTGCTGAGGAAGGAACTGCAGTTGCATACTTCACAAAAAGTCAGAACATTTCCCCCTCTCAGCTGCTCACTGCTGAGCAGCTGATAGGTGGAAGAAGACCCAGAGGGCTGGATAAAATCTGGCTGTGTTCTGCATGTGGGCTGAGGAGAACATCTCTGGGTTAAACGTACTATTTATATTGAGTACCTCCCTAAAACAGGCTGTTTTAAGGTGCCAGCATGGGAGAAATGACATTACAGTCTTTTTCTATATACACGTTAGCTTAATTTAATGTTTCAGTTCCATAAAAAGCTTGCTAGATCAGTGTCCTAGATTGCTGCTGTGTGCAGATAACTGCTGTTAGATAGAATAGCCTGTGCAATAGAGCAACCTCGGGTTGTGTGTTTTCGGGTTACGGACGCATCGAACCTGGAAGTACTGGAACGGGTTATTTCTGGGTTTCTGCGCTTGCACATGCGCAGAAGCACTAAATCGCGTCACGCACGTGCGCACTGCGGGTTGCGAACACACCTCCTGCACGGATCACGTTCGCAACCCAAGGTTCCACTATATAATCATTACTAGATACATAGGTTACTGGGCAGTTCAGTGATGTATCTGACTTGTACTGTTGAAACTAGCAGCCAGTCTGAACAGGTTTTCATCTGGTTTCTGGTTTTGGGGTAATGACCTTTCCCCCTCCATTCCTAACTTCTAGTTCTCTCTCTGATGGCTTAGTAAGTGGAAGTGCCAATATTCTCTGTTTATTGTCCTTCATTTGTCCCAGAAGTTGATTGGAAGTCATTCAATTAAAAGGAGTGCACTGGAATATGCAGAACTGCAATATGAGTTTAGGAGACCAAGGGCAGCACACCACACATACTGTGAAGCCTGGTGTTATGAATTTTTGTTCATTCTCACTGATTTCCTAGGTGAAATTAGGTGACTATCTGGGCAGCATAATGATGGGAAACCATACATACTCAAATGACATACATATAGCTTTAATAAAGGATGAGAGAGACTTGAGGGAGTGCATTAAATTGAGTAATAATTTATTATTTAGAGACCTCTATGCATTTGCTCATTTTTTCTGGAAGAATTGGCTCTTCCTCCAAGGTATGCAGTTTTATGGGGAGAAAAAGCAAAAGTCCAAATACTCATGTATGTATTATATTGTATTTTCTGGCTAGCCCCATCAAGTGACTGCCTGGGATTTAATTCTTCTGCTATATAACCTTTCAGTTTTTTGGTATATGTGCTTCTATGTGTGTTGAGAGCGAGCGAGCGAGCTCTGTGTGTGAAGAGAGGGGGGAAGGGAGGGAGAGGGAGAGAGGACTGTGAACGTCCTATAGGAATGCACTGCAATTATTTCCAATCACAATTAACCTGATTAGAATAATGGACAGGAAGTGTCCCTCTGTAGCTAATGCAGTTTGGCATCAGCTGACTGAAATCCTTTGATAATTTCTGCACAGATGGCTGGGCTGAAAGCAGCACTTTTTTAATTATTATTTTCATGGTCTCTCGGTAGGCCAAAACCTCGACACCGACAACAGACCTCCCCATTAAGGTGGACGGAGCCAACATCAACATCACAGCTGCCATTTATGACGAGATCCAACAGGAGATGAAAAGGGCCAAGGTGTCTCAGGCTCTGTTTGCCAAAGTGGCTGCCAATAAAAGTCAGGTGAGTAGAGGGTTCTTTTTGAAAGAGCAGAGAAAGCTTCAAGGTTGAAATTGGACCCATCCCTCCCCCCATCATTAAAGTATATCGGTTGCAGCATTAGTAACAACATCAATGATCCCTGGAGAATCCATTGCACTTTGTCTTTTTGCTCCTAAATAATTTCTTTCTGCCTCTTTAAAGTGAATGGATAGCAAAGACAAATCAGATTATCTTCCTTTAACTGAAAAGTAAAAAAAAAAGAAACAGGACCATAAACTGCTTCCCTGTCCTCCACCTGGTGCAGTAAATCAAGAACCCCTGAAATTATAGTGTTGTACACATTTAACAGATTTGATTCCTTAACAGTTGTTTGATTCCTTAAACAATTGTCTTATGGGAAGCCAACAAATACCACAGATTGATTGATCACTGTATTCCTTGTAGTTTAAAAAAATATGAAATGGAAGCATTATAAAATGCTGAAAGTAATTCTGTTATCATCATTCACAGAAATACTGAATTTATTCTAATGTGTTACATGGATTTGTATATGAGGAGGATCCAAATCTTTCTCATGCTCATTTTCTTCCTCCTCTTCTAAATCATCATGTCTCCTGTTGCACCACTTGTTTTCAGTGCAGCCTGTGGGCTAATGCTCACAGAAAAGGCAAGAGCCCAGGCACAATATGAAATATATAAAAGGAAAATGCCATGGAGCCCTCTTACACTGTTAAATGAATAAAAATCTCATGTACCACATGGCAAAATATAATGAGACTGGAGCTGTTAAACGAATAAAGCTGTTAAAAGCATAATGCCACTTGGCACAACTACTGTGCATTTAACGGTTTTCCACTGTGTAATAAATGACATATGTGGTAAAAGTGCAGTAAATATAAAAACTGCACACAATTGATTTTGCAAACGTGCCCTTCGTCCTTGCCGGCATACAAATACCAAATACCAAAGATGTGTGTGCAGTGCGGCCAAGGCTGGATATTCCTTAATCAGGACCCTTTTAGGACAAACTGAATTACCAGGCTCTTTCTGAGGTTTGGCTCCAAAATGCCTGAAAGCTTCCTGTCATTTTACACAGAAGAGTCTTGAAATAGAAAGACTGTGAGCCACCCAAAATAATTTAGGTGGCTCACTAGCTTCCGTCTGTGCCAATTCGAATGTAGAAATTCCAAAGGAGCCGGCCACCATCTACTCTCTAGAGCTAGAATGCATTAAACGTTCTTGCTGTGAGCATATAGAAACTCCAGATAGAGAAAAAAAGCAGGAAGGGTTTAAAATGTGTGAAAGTGACATTTGCTGTGGCTGTGCCCAGTAATACTTCATGCATAAGTATTTTTGAGCATGTGCTGCTTTTGTTTCACAGGTATAGTAGGTAGCACTGATTACTCTGTGATGCCTTAATATTAACTGTTATACTGTATACTGTATACTGTTATAATATTAACTGAAGGCACTTGGACTTTCTGTTTACAGTAGGTATAGGAAATTTGGTCAGCGCTGGTGACCACATCAAAAAAATATACTATGAGCTTGAAGTTGCTATTTAGTATAATTTGCATATCATGTGTAGATTTTCATGAACATTTTCAAACCATAGCTGGTTGCCATGGTGCCCTTATTGTACAACTTGAGTTCTGGGGAGGCTAAGACAGAGTTTGAGAACCAGTGGCACTTCCACTTTCTTACAGGGTCATCATCAGCATTCATCTGTTAGTATAAAGTTTGTAACAACCATATATGGGTGAGAGAAATATTAATCTCTGGAAAATTGATAAGATCCAACTTAACACAGAAGCATGTCTAAAAGTACCTAGTAAGCCTCTAAATAAATTCCTACTGAGAGCCAGAATTCATAAGTACATAAGAACAGTCCTGGTGGATCAGAATGTGGTCTATCACGTCCAATATCCTATTTTCAAACATGAGCAGCTGGATGCCCTAAGGGCACCAATAGGACCAGTGACTAGTAGCAACTGCCATGGTAACATACTAACTATATGGCCAGTCACTCTACCCAATTTTCTCACCAAACCAATTCTTGAGCAAAGCAGTTTTAAAACAGTAGCTCCATATGGTGCTTCCACAGAGGGCCTGTAAGCACTCAATCCAGACCATCTGATTTTGAGGGCTACACATGTCCTGTTCCTTCCAGATTCCATAGAAGATAGGAACCAAAGCAAGTGTTCTTCACTGCATCACATTTTGATTTTTTTTCAGAGCCAAAGTCAGTATTTGTTCTGGTATTTATCCCAAGATAATTACATAAAAAAAAAGAATCACATAGAGCAGCAGTGGGGAACTGGTTCCGGAATGCAGGCTAGGTGCTGTGGTCTAAACCACTGAGCTTCTTGGGCTTGCTGATCAGAAGCTTGGCGGTTCAAATCTGTGTGATGGGGTGAGCTGCCGTTGCTTTGTCCCAGCTCCTGCCAACCTAGCAGTTTGAAAGCATACCAGTCCGAGCAGATAAATAGGTACCACTGTGGCAGGAAGGTAAATGGCGTTTCTGTGTGCTCTGGAATGGTGTCCCGATGCGCCAGAAGCAGTTTAGTCATGCTGGCCACATGACCCGGAAAGCTGTCTGTGGACAAACGCCAGCTCCCTCGGCCTGAAGCGAGATGAGTGCTGTACCCCATAGATGCCTTTGACTGGACTTAACTTTCCAGGGGTCCTTTACCTTACCTAGGTATCTATCTTTCCCACCACCTGTAGGCATGGCTGCCCATCTGTCTATCACATTATATCGCATGACTTGTTCCTTCCCACATGTTTTGAAATTAAACCGTGCAGGGTGTATGGTACTTTGAAGCCCAGATAATAAGCTGATGGTTTGGGCTTCACAGCACCACACAGGGTTCTATGAAAGCACTGGTGATGTCTACATGTATTCAACTCTTTCTCATTTTTGCCAGACATGCAGGGGCATGTGCAAATGGGAGGCCATGAGATAGGACTGAAATGCACGGTCTGCTTCCCCTCTGGGTTATAACAGGATAACAATCAAGGTCTACCACCAGCTTGCGTGTGGCCACCATATGTTGCCTGCTGCAGAGCACATTGGGGGCTGATGCAAGGGGAGGAGGGGTCCAAGTGCGTGGCCGGAGGTGGGTGCATAGCCTTCCCTCCTGGCCACACATTTCCTGGCAGGAAGCCAGGCCCTCTCCCGGCCAATCAGGAGGTAAGACTTGGGCAGGTACTGGGACTGTCGCTTTCCTTTGAAGGGGTGCGGCGCCTGGTGCCCAGCCTTCTGTCCTGCATGGATCTGATTGTCACTGGATCACCTGCCTTCTTGCCCCTTTTATATTTGTATGTGTGCTTCAGCCTGATGGTGAGCAAGCTGAACTGTGTATGGGCATTGCTATGGATTACTCAGTTGCTGTATTTGGGGCCAAGGGGGAGTTTTGCCTGCAGACAGATTGACCCATCTACAGGTTTTTGCCTGCCCCATAGCAAACACCACAACTTGGGCATTTAAGGCATTGGGTAGTATCCTTTTAACATCCGGGTACCCCGTTAAAGTGGCAGAGCTGTCTGGGAGCCCAAACAGCGGGCCATAGCATCCCTTCCGTGAGGAGGCACTGGCAGGAAAGTCACATTTGACCCATGTCCAGGGGCAGCCTTCATGCCAGGGTCCACCCATCCCGGGTTCAACCTGCAGGTGGTTTGGTTGAAGGTGGATGCTTATCCAGTGCCTTTTGCCACTGGCTTACATATGAAATCAATAAATTTGTGGCCTATTTTAACCCAGCCAATGGTCTCCTGTGCCTTGTTTCCACTGTCACTCCCCATTGGCACACAGTGTTCCATATGTGCCTGGGTCATGCAAATGGTTTGTTCCTTTCTAATTCAGGACATGGCTGGATTTTAGCTGCACTGTATGCATATTTCATGTACAGAAGATCTGAGGATAAAGCAGGGACGGGGAGCCACAGCTGACTTTCAAAAATTGTGCTATAGCTTCAGAGGATTCTCATAACTTGCCATATTTCAAAAATCTGGACACAACGGTTGTTGAGTTTTTTTTTTGCAAAATCTCAAAAAATAAAGGATAGGAAAAAGAGAGTTTTTGAGCTATTTTTAATGAAATTTGCCCAAATCTACACTTCCGACATGGACTGCTGTGCATCTGGATTTTCCTGGACATTTCAAGCAATTTTTGCCTGGAAGCTTTTTAAGAGGGCCAAATACCAGCTATGTCTGGGAAATTCTAGATGTATGGCAACCCTACTCATTTACATGTTGATAGACTCATCAAGTGTGCAGTTCCTTCTCAATGTCAGCTACTGCTCTTGCCCTCAAAGAGTCTATCCACTAAATCACAGTGTGATGAAAACTTAAAATGGCCAGTCTCTTATGATGATTCATATCATGTGGCTATGGCTGTCATCTACATCCTTAACTAGAACAAGAAGATAAAGTAAAGAATTCAAGGAATAGTTCGGCAAAACTGGTGATTAAACTCCCACAAACATTACGGTAGAGAATGTTGCAGTTCAAAGGTAATAGGAATAATAGAGCAAAGCCAGCTTGTCAAGGTTTCATTAAGCTTCATGGCAGAACTTGCCATTATAGCCAGTTTTCTAGCCATTCAGGTTTCTTCACTGGCTTATTTTAAATAATAATGAGCTTTATTTTAATCAAGATTATTTTAATCAAGAAAAGAACAAGTTCAGAAACCTGGCTCATTTTCTACTGCTGTAGATTCCCAATCGCATGAAGAGAGTTAATCACTACTGAACATTTGTTTTAAAGACCTTTGCATGGGTACAATTAGAAAGTAATCTTTATGTGGTTAATAGCATGATTCTAGTCTCTTTAAAAACATACATCACACATTGCCTTTTTTGTCACAGATGCTGACATTTTCTGCACTGAAGATGTGGGTGAGGAAATATCCTTTTACATATATTTGAGGAGAGATTTTTTTGAATCATTTTCACTAAAATCTCTTCATTTGCCTACTCACGTATTTGCTGGTATCCCTGCAAAATGTCAGTGCAGATACATTCAACTCCTTAAAAAAATAAGAATATGAAATGAACCAAGCTGCTGCTCAAGGCCAGTTAATTGACTTAGGTTGCAATCCTAACTCCACTTATTTCTTTTTAAAATTATACCCTGTTTTTCACCAAAGTGCCTTGTAACAATAAAATATAAAATATGCAGAATTTAAAACATTAATTAAATCTCTAAAATTTAACATCTCAATAATGTAAAATCTCATTTTTTCTTTTTCTTTTTAAAAGCTTTCAGGGGGCAAAAGCCTCCTGACCAGGCCATTGAAACTCAGTAGGAATGTTGCCTAACTTTCTGTGAGAGGGAGTTCTATAGCAGGGCTTGCCAAGGTTTACCTTGCCTGGGCCGGTTCACTCCAGTGGAGATCCCTCTGTGGGCCGGATCGTGCGCGCGCCTGCAATTTCCGGCATCTGCGCAGACGCGATTTTCGGCACCACGGAAGCGAGTCCCCATGCCGTGCTGGTTTAGCGCATCGCGCGGGGGACTCGTCAAGCAGGTGGCTCAGTTCAGGGGCGACTCGGGGGCCGCTTAAACGATCCCTGTGGGCCCCTTGTGGCTCATGGGCCTTAGGTTGCCGACCCCTGTTCTATAGCACAACTCCTTGCTGGCATGAGTTATGATTCTGGCCCATAGGGAACCACTATTATTGCTCCCCTGACAATCTCATTGATTGAATTGGGGTGTACAGGGTGAATTGGTTGTTAAGGTATCCTGGGCCCAAGTGATTCGTGGCTCTGTACACTAGTATAAGAACCTTAAACCTGGCTTGGTAGCAGACAGGAAACCATTGCAGGCCTTCCGACACTACTGTCATGTGTTGGTGTTTGGTTGTTCTCTGGAAGTAAGCTCCATTAAATTTATTAGGAGTTATTTTTGAGTAGACATGGTTAGGGTTAAGACACTTTCTTCCATGCAGATGTCAGTGCTTGAGCGGTGGTAAGTATAATTTCAATAAAAAATTACCCTGGGCAGCTTATTCCCTGCTTCCATTATGAACATTAATACATGGATAGAACATTGTCAGTGGTCTTAAAATCAATGCCCTTCAGCTTTCTAATAACACAGCAGTTACTGTAATAAAATCTAGCTTTCTTCCAATAATTCTAGTCTCGATGTGTTTGAACATACAAAGTTCAAATCATTTCTGTATCTCTCTTGTGCTACTTACATTAATATGTGAAATATATATTTTATCTAGAGGCATTTGTGATTCATATGAGCATCCTGATCAATGCAGGTTTTACACCTGTCTTTCAAACACCTCCTCTGCTGTCTGCTCCACTTGGTCAAAATTTGGTGTGAAAAAGCTGTCAACCTAGCAGAGCACTTTTAGGATTCATGTGCTGAACAGTGTCCTTGAACCACCCGTCCTTTTTGTCTCAGTCTTTTTGGTGTCACTGGCAAAGTTTCGTGTGTTTTCTCTTTGATGCCTCCACAAATGCAGGAAGAGATACCTTTTATCGCTCCTCTTGCCTGAGTTCAGCAGAAAGACTTGGGTGGGGAGGTCTGTGTTAATGCTCACTGCATTACCTTTCCCAGCCCTGGATACTGGATCAAAGCAGGCATGACTTGTAGTCCTCAGCAGCATTTGAAGCAATGCCCCCACCTCACCAGATTTTTGGCAACCCCTGTTTTGTGTTGTTGAAGACCCTTCTGGCTCACTACACTTTAGCTGAAAGCAACGCACTGAGTTTCATCTGCACCCACCCACAAAAATTTAGCTTCCTTGGCTGATGCTTCAGGGCATAGCAGTGTATCCTCACAACCAAACAAGCTTAAGGAAAAAAAATATGGTACTTCTCACAAAGAAGTACCCACACAAGAAGAAGCAAAAGGAAACTTTTGCACCATGCGTTTAATTCAAAAAGCAGGAAATCCCCATAAGCTAATATTGGGACTGTGAACTATCGAGAGTTGATGAGAGCTGTGTGGGTTTGTCTGGATAACAATGGCATTTCCAGGACACAGAAAATGAATGTCTGGATATGCCCTAATACATAATGAATAAGCCTACAAGGCAAGTGTACCTGATCCTATTCTGTTCACATGGAATATTTTGTGGAGTTTCTGGATGTATGAATCCTTTTTAACAACCGCTTTGATAGCTTTTTTTGGTTGGCCGCTACTGCTGACCTAAATACGACAGAAGTAAAAAGGTCAGCTGGCTAAACAGGATCAATGATAAATATGGGAATGAGCTGCATTTCTTTCTTCATCTACCTCCCTTTTCCTCTAGGGGGTTCCTTGTACATCATGCCTGAAATGCTTTTGTTTATTGAGCAGCCAAAAGTTTAGTTACCCTGCAGATTCTTTTGCTTTTTGCCCTGGGAAATACATTTGATTGGAGTTAGAGAAGTTTTAAAGTAGGACATCTATATGATACTTCCAAATTGCTAATGCTAATGCGTCCACATTATTTAATACAGTTTAAGAGACTTGGTAGCATTCTTTATACAAATCTGCAGGACTGCATGCAAAACAGAATTACAAACTGAATTCCTTGCTACCATCACTACAGCCTTTCTTTACTGTACAGTCATACCTTGGGATAAATACGCTTCAGGATAAGTGTTTTCGGGTTGCGCTCTGTGGCGACCCGGAAGTAACGGAGTGTGTCACTTCCGGGTTTCGCTGCATGCGCAGACGGTCAAAATGACGTCACACGCATGCGTGGAAGCTGTGAAACGCGACCCACGCAGATGCGTCTTATGTTCTGTTCAGGATGTGAACGGGGCTCCGGAACGGATCCCGATTGCATCCCGAGGTACCACTGTACAAGAGTCATAGCTCTTTATTTGTGACAATTGTCTTTTCCTTTCCTTAGAATATTTGAATGAGATCATGGAGTCAGATTTTGCTATCTGCTGTTTTATTGTGTTTACATTAGTGAACCCTGTTACACAATGTCATTGTAATAAAAAACATATATATATTGTAAACATTAAAACAGATTTCATATGACATGCTAGAACCCACACCCAACCTGTCATGATGGTTGATTATGCTTGCATCCCACTCTTTCTTAGGAAGGCTCAGAGAACCTTCAGTGGGTTTCTCAATGGTCTCCCACCCAGACACTGATTACAACTGCCCCTGCTTTTGCTCCAGCATCAGATGTTTTGTAATTTGATTCTACCCACTAAAAACCAGCCTGAATTAGGATGATTTTAAAATAGTGCTTCACAGTGGCGTAGCGTGGGGGGTGCAGGGGGGGGGGCCGGCCGCACCGGGCGCAACATCTGGGGGTTAGGGTTAGGGGGCGCAAATCCACGGGTTAGGGGGCGCAAATCCACGGGTTAGAGGGCGCAAATCCACGGGTTAGGGGGCGCAAATTACTTGCCTTGCCCCGGGTGCTGACAACCCACGCTACGCCACTGGTGCTTTAGTATGTAGTAAATTAGTCTGTCAATCATCTAATTAAATAATTCAATAAATTATTTGATTAGAAAGGGGTAAGCCTATTTTAAAAAATCAGGCAACCTATTTAATTTTTTTTCAAGACTATTTTTAAAAAATAAATATAAAAATTGTGAGTTCTAGGCACTATCTTAGAAAAGAAATAGGGCAATCCTAAAGGGGGTCAGAGAGCAGGGACCCACTGCTGCACCTGAAGGGGTGCCAATTTGCACTGGCCAGGGTGGAAGGGATCAGATTTTCCTTTCCTTTTTCACTATACCAAATCCAGTATGACATAGCAGAGAGGTCTCAGGTTTGAGCCACTTGGTTTTTTGGGGGGAGGTGTCTGTGGGGCTAGTATCCTGCAGATCCTGCCCCAACCTTGACCCCAAACTCCCTATTTCAAGACTTGACACTTCTTATAGGAGAACCACTAGCAGGACAAGCAGCTGCTGCAGCTCCTTTCCATTAGGCCAGGGAAGATGACATAATGCGTCTAGGGGTCGAGGAATTAGGGGTTAGGTGTACACTCAAATCCTCCATTTTCTCATATGCAGGAGTGCCTATTCTAACATGAAACATGTGAAGCATCTAAAAAAAAAATGGTTTCTCCTGTTCAAAACTTGTTTTTACTTGTGGGCAAATTTTATACAGATTTGATGGATGAATGGTTCATCTGAGTTTTAATCAGTTAGGGTGGCGATACGATGCACACTTGGGAATAAATCCCCTTGAATGTAGTAGGTCTTCTGCACAGGCCTGGACTGTAAGATTTCTTTAATCAGATGACCGTCCTTTAATCAGGTGACAATGCCTCCAAAAGAAGCTTAGGTTTATACGTGGTGAGAGTTCAGAAGAAAAATATTGTTAGGAACGTGCTTTGCGTTTGTTTTGGAGGTCATAGTAGGTCCTTGGAAAGGAAGCCGTTTCAGGGATGTTGTTTCAAGAAGTTGTAAGCCAAAGGGAGCAGAAAGCCTGTCTGGATACTGGAAGGCTATCCCAACCTAGGAACATTGATAGCTGGCGAACCAGCCTAAGCTGGGACTAAGAACAGCTAGCTACAGAAGCCACTTGAGACTCCAGTAACTAGTTGGAATCCAGGAGTATACCCAGACTACAAACCTGTCCCTTCGCAGAGAGGCAACCTATCCCAGGACGGGCTGTGCGCCTAATTCCTGGACCCAGGAACCATCAGTCTGCAGCACTTCTGTCTTATCAGGATACAGCTCAGTTTATTAGCCCCACATGACAGACACATGGCAATAGAGCACACCCTTTACAGCAATCTTGAAGTTTGTTACTGGACTTATTTGCATAGGAGAGATGCTGAGTGACGCAACTGGGCCACTAAGGGATCAAGAATGTTTAAGAGTGGGATGTCTCATAAAGCCTCTCCTCCTCCCAGGAGGGGAGGAGTTGTGAGCGGGAGACGATTCCCGTGTCATGCAGGAGGCGCTCCGCCCCCTGCTTCAACTCCAGGGCTGGCATGCCACGCCCCTCCCCGGTTGGGCACCCAATAGGGAAGCTCGGCAGGGGCGTGGCTTGCTGCTCAAACGCAGCCGCGCCAGCCATCCCCACCATTGCACACACATTTTCCTCGAGTCACCCACCCTCTACTCCCTTTAGATTAGCTGTTCCTGAGACTTTGCTATGGACCTCTGGTTGGTCGCCCTGTTTAACCAGGGGGCCTGGTAGGAGTTTTTTCCAATTGGCTAAATTGGCCTGGCATCTTGTTTTTTTTCGCCTACCTCGTAGCAACCGTCACAACTTTCGTGGTATTTGGCGGTTAGGCATTGGAATGTGTTGTTGCTGTTTCGGGGGGCAAGGTGTGGCCATCGCCTTCCCTGACAATTTTGGGTATTCCGCTAAAGGAATCCGGCGGTCGTGGATCCTGTCCGATGCCCGTGTGGCGGGGGGCCGTGGCACGACCCTCGGTGACATCAGGAGAGAGCCTATAGTTGGATTAGCATCAACAGGCTCCCCCTCCTGGTGGCTAACCCCTCCTCAGACTCACCCCTCTTCGAGTGGGTGGAGTCTAATGTTCCGTGGTCCAGTGCCTAAGCCAATACCTTCTCACATGCTGTAATCAATAAGGTTGTGGCCTTTACCTTACCCATTAACCTTACATTCTGTGTCCACGTGTCTTTATTCCCCAAGAGGGGATCGGGTCCTCGAATCACAACAGCCTAATTCTATATACAGTAACCTGTCTTCCCTAAAACAATGTCACCAGGAACATTAGCCAAAAGCCTGAAATCAACATGAATTGCCTCCATTCCAGAGAAATTCTGTACTGTATCAGCATTTCTTGCATGGAAGCAATTCTCTTGGAATGCTCAATAAAACACACATGGACTCCCTCTGCTATCACCTCCCTGAATAACCCCCCCCCCCCAACTTGAGGGTTTAAACAAAAAGAAAAAAAAGAAAAGGGAGATTTATTTATTAATAATTCATGAGTTCTCATCGAACATGCACGAAGCAACGGTGCTATTCAATAGAGAATACTGTCATCTGTCACTGTTTTATTTGACATTTACACTTTTTTTTTTGCTTGGTACTGCAAAACTTTCTTGGATGGCACGCTAAGATTATTTAAATAGAAAACAACAACAGCAGCAGCAGAGTGTGCACACTTTCTTACCTGGTGGTTTCTGTTTCTTTGGGCATTGTGTATGTTGATTCGATGAGACTTGTGGTAGCATAGGGTTCTCTCAAATATTAGCCACGTTGAAAGCTAAAATCTGTTGTTCAGTGGAGCTGTATATATAGTCCTGAATGGATGAGTGAAAGACAGTTTGGGTAAATAGATGGAGGGCGAGGACAACAGTGACTAAAAGATTTGTTGTAGATAAGTGTACAAGTAGGCTGTGAAACAGAGAGAAAACAAGTAATAGCTGTTGTGAAAGAAACTGACACAAATGAATTGCCAGTGCTGATGCCAAATAAATATTTATAAATGGCATCAGAGGGAGGCCCAGTAGTATAAAATTGCAAGCATGAAGAGGGCATTTAGCACAATGACATTACGGAGTTAGGAAGGCTTAGCAATTTCTTGCTAATATTAGACTCATGAAAATCTTTCTGCTCTGTAGGTTAGTTATTATTTATAAAAATCGCAGAACCAGCTGATACATTCATAAGCTAATTATTGTAGCAGCTGGGTATACATGGTGCAATATGTCTGAGGCTGTGAAGTATCACAGATTTCTTGGGACCTGCTGTGGTGTGTGTGCCATAGGAGGCTAGATCCCTTAATCTGATCAGCCAAGCAAAGAGTTTCTGGGGAAACTGGATTAATATTTCCCTAAATAACAGGAATGTGATTCACCTTCAGAACTGAGCTCTGCTAAACATGCCATTAGCTTACGTCCACTGGGGAATTGAGACGTTCTCAGGTGTCCTAAGGATGGGATCTTTGCCTGGTAGCTTCCCTTGCCAGAAATTAATTTGGTTTGCTCATATCTGCACACATGGTCACACTGCAGTCTAGTTTTCTCCTTAATAGCTCCACGGTCAAGACCTTGCAAGTTGCTTGGCAAATTGAGCACTATGCTTCCTAAAGACTAATGGCAGAGAGCACATAGACCATAATGAGGCCTATAGTGTCAGGCTAAGTGACTGTAATGAGTGCAGATTATAGCAGTGCTTATCAATCAAATGCAGCTGACTGTTGTGTGAGACATTCCAAGATCACAAGCAAAAATGGTAGCAGTAAGTTGTCACGGGTCTCTTTTCAAATGGAGCCTTCTCTTAATATAACTGCCTACTCTGACAGATCAGTAGGTCTTTGGGTTTAGATCACTCAAAACGTTGACTTTGAACAGGTGTGGGATTTTACTTACCCTTTAAAAAGTTTCTTTAAGGTTGTAAGTCTCTCTTACAGTTTCCCTTGGGAAGTTTTAACCATACCTGCTTTAAACATTTGAAAGCGTGCAGTTGGAGACTTACTCTGATCAGTAAAATGGATGGAGAAATAGCAGCTTCTCCCCCCACTACAGATGGTTTATTTTACATTTCAAAAATTATTTCCTTCGTACTGCGGAACCCCTGAGAAAACACTTTAGAGCCGAGGATTTTGTTCTTGTTTGTTTGTTTTAAATTGTTATTAAAGAGGTACACAGGATTTGGGGGTGTGGGCAAGAGAATATTGGTGGAAAATCAGCCATCACCTGATTCTATGGTTAGCAACATACCAACTAAAATACCAAATGCAGATATTTATTCCAAGCAAATAATTAGATATCTCCTTTTCATAACCCCCCCCCCCAGCAGCTTATTGCAAGAAAAGATCGGGTCTGCACAAATGTGGCCTCTCACTTGTAAAAACAAGGCAGTGTTGTGTTACAGATTAGTTTATAAATCCCCAGTGGCTTCACAGTTCAGTGCCTACAGCTGCTGCAGATGGGCCTAGGTTTTTGTCTCTTCGCTGTGCTGCAGCCGGCAGTTGAAGGAGAAAATGGAATGATCAGGTTATTAACATGTAGGCCGTGAGGAAGAGGCTGCACAATGAGAACAGCTGGTGTTGCTGTCTTGGCTGATGCAGCGGAGATAATCAAATCTTGCCTCCCCCCCTTTCCTTTTCCTTTTTTTTTTTTTTTTGGTAAAGGCAGAAGACACAGTGGAGAGTTACACAAACAACGATGTGATATCATATGAGGTCTCTTTAATAGCACCTTGCATCAGGTTGTTACACCAAATCTTTCAATTCCTTTTTTGGCTTCTGAAAAGCCTTTCTAGTCAGGGCCCTTCATACACAGTTTTGAAGAAAGACATATTTAACCTTAAGAAAACAAGATCCAGCTCGAAATATTAAATTGACACAACCTCACTGGAATTGCTCAGGCCCCATGGATTTTAACAGGATGGAGATATGGTGAGTTCAGTGCTTAGACAATCCAGACAATCACTTGAGATGATGGGCTGTAGAACTGTCAAAATATTTTACTTAATGAAAGTTAGGAAATGCATGTTTTCTATGTTGCTTCATTATTATGTTGAATTTACTCTCATAAAGCCACAAGAAAGGGATGATTCAGTATTGCTATGCAAGGTTGCCTACAAGTGTTAACAAAGATTTTTTTGCATCAGAGTTTACAGATGTTCTGTGTATTTAAAAAACCATTCAATATAATTGCACTTTCTCTATACACGTAAGTGGATAAAGGTGAGAAAGTTCTCACCTATTAACAAGTAGTGTCTTTCTGCCCTATGGGTTACATTAATCATTTCTTATAATGGTATTGGTATTTTGTCTATCTTGAGAGACAATGGGGTCAAACCGTTGCAATTAGCAGCACCGAAGTCACCTCAATGGGGTACATGCCTAGGCAGTGTGTATGAAAGTCCTGGGCAGAAAACAATATCCTCCAACCTCACTGAAGTGGTCGAAAGGAAAACAGAGAAATACATTTGGCACCAACTTGGCTGAAGGAGTTGCTGGAAGGAGGCATACAAGGTGCCACCCAACCATCTTAGGGACTCTACTCCTTAGCCTTTTCTTCCCTTGAAGATATCCCACAAGGCAGCGGAGGTTTAGGATCAAAGTTTTCCTTCTCCTAGATGGGCTACCTTCCCAGATTGATGAACCCCACCTGCCCCTCACTTCCCTCTACAGCAGGCATAGGCAGACTTGGCCCTCCAGATGTTTTGGGACTACAACTCCCATCACCCCTAGCTAACAGGACCAGTGGTCAGGGATGATGGGAATTGTAGTCTCAAAACATCTGGAGGGCTGAATTTGCCTATTCCTCCTCTATAGCATATGCAGGAATGGCCTTCTTGACTGTTAGACCTTTAGTTAGTCTTGTCCTCTCAATCCACCAGAGCCTGTCTTCGTATGCAGAGGAAGTCTCTAACTCACTGAGGCTTTATGACCCATCAGGTACTCTCACATGGTTTAGCCTGCCAGTCGAAGCCATTCCCAGGGTGTGGCCGCTGTCTCATGCTGACAGTTTCTAGGAGCCACAGGTGAAAGCTGAGTGCTGAGTAGGGACCAAAGGTGGACAAACTACCCCAAAAGGAGCCAGACGTGTCCTCCACCAGAGGTACTACCCCTCCCTTACACCTCATATAAGGGCATAGGCAGTAATCAAACTGTTGGTTATTATAGGGAGGTTCTGTTCATGATTTCCCAATAAAATACATGTAAATCCATCAAATATTACAGTAGGTGAATCTGAGGTAGAGGTGGGAGAAGATTGCCTGGTTCAGTGTCTTCTAAGCTTTTTCTTCACTTAGCTATGTAGGGGTTCCCAAGGAACTCTACAAAATATCCTGGCAATCATAGTTCCAGGCAACTTCCTAGATTCTTTAAAGAATCTGAATGCAGGGTCCACTGCTTTCCAGGTCTACTTCTTTTTTTCTAGTTATTGACCGTAACGCAGGCATACTCTCCCTGTGTCTCTCCTTTGTGCTTTTCCAAACTGTTTGCAGGGCAGTGGGAGAAATTAGTTTGGTTCACTTTTGAATGCAGATTCATCAGATTTGCCCTTCCTGAATCAATATGCAAGCGAAACGCACCTCTCCTTGGAAATATGTACATTAATGAAATTTGCAATGCAGTTATCCGACAATAGAGTGCATATTGCAGGCAGTAATAAATTCAGAGACGTTTATTAGGATAAATGCATATCATTTTAAAATAAAGAATACGAATTCGCAAACTGATACAGAAATGGAGTGAACTTTAGATTGGAAAATGATAAAATGAGAAACCAAAATTGACAGAGTTGTTCATCCTTAGCTGTCTGTCTGGTAATGATCAGTACTGCATAGAATTCAGGTTTTCCCTCTGATTGTTTTAGGACTTTCTCTCAATGAGTCTCCCTTCTTGGATTCTGCCTGGGTGCCAAGTTCCCTCATATCAGTCCATGAAACCACAGATGCATGCAGACACACTCATAACTGGTGTAGTAAATATACATCATGTTTTTTTCTCCCTCATCTAGCACAAGGAAGATTTGTGTGAATGAGATTTCACACTGGGTGATTCAGTATCAGACATGCATGGAAGTGCCACAAGCTGCCTCTATTGTCCAGTAGATCAAGAATAAGGGCTCCCATCTGGGTCAAAACTGAAGCGTCCTGAACTATTAGAAAAAGGTCAAAATTTGCCATTAGCGAACATATCACAAGTGGACTATATGTATGTACTAGGTAACTTGGAAGATTTTATGCAGCAGGATTATAATTACCAAACTGGTGAATCAGTTTGTAATGATTTTGAGCACTATAACGTAAGCTATGCTAAATAGGTAGCAAGTATTGGAAGTGGCACGTGTGATAAATCATAGCAGCACAATAAAATAAAAAGTCCCTTCAACCATTATGTCGTTCACCAGTTTACTAGTACTTAAAACACCAGCTATTTTAACTTTCCACTGCAGGGTTGGCTGTGTGAGCTGCTCCGCTGGAAGGAAAATCCAAGTCCAGAGAACCGTACACTTTGGGAAAATCTGTGCACCATCCGGCGCTTCCTGAATCTTCCGCAGCATGAGAGGGATGTGATCTATGAAGAGGAATCCAGGCATCATCACAGTGAACGTATGCAGCATGTGGTCCAACTTACCCCTGAGCCTGTGCAGGTCAGTGCTCTAACTGTCCATTTTAAAATGATTCTTTGCCCCACGTCAACTAGTAAAAGAATGAAAGCACAAATGGTTCCAGCATCTTCCAGATCTAGAAGCACAAAACGTCCCGTGTCTTTTTCAGTGAAAAGGTTCCTGGCTTGCCTTAGGGATCAAGATAGTGATGTTAGAAGCAGGTGTCTTTGTGTATTCACGAGCCTGTGTTCTATTTCAAAGAGAGCTAGCTTGAGACTACAATATTTTGGAGTTATGTCTTTGCATTGGTACCTGGGTCGCTGTCCAGTGTCTTTTTTATGTATTCTTCTGGCACAATTCATTAGACTAATGATTAGAAAGTGGCACTGCTCCCTTTTATATTTTCAAATTCAGTTTGCAAGTTTTGAAATCACCATGCAGTAGGAGCAGGGTACGTGATGGGATGTGAAGAAGTTTGTCTTCCTCCTCCTTTTTCTCTTTAAAGAAATATTTTTTAAATGAAATTCTACATTTTTCAGACGTGTATAGGAAGGGTTGGTAAGGTGTCTGTTCCTTTAACCCATATTTAATCACAGATGGCTACTAAATAGAAATTTGATTTCAAATAAAAATTACCAGTCTTGAAAGTAGGCTCCAGTAACCAATGTAGGTGGTCTTTTGGCGCTAGTGTTTTTTTAATGGTTGACCTTGATAATTTAGCCTACTTTTGAAACTCTTCAGGCACATTACTTTTCTGCATAGTATGTGTAGTTTCTAGTGACACGTTACACTGCATTGCAATGTGATGCATTTGTATTTGTCAGCAAGTTACAAAGCCTTGAATTAATTATTTATTACAATCAAAATATGAAAAATGAAGAAAAATAACTGGAACCAGCTGGCAGCTATAAATAGCAAAACTCTGGAGACTCTCCAACACAGTTGAAACATTCGATCTGTGTTTTGGGGATGCTGCTCTTAAGGTATTGTTGTGCCTATCTGATAAGCCTCCTGTGTTCTGTTAACCTGATGCTAAATCGTGATATTGGTTTGGCAGTGACGATCTCTATTACACAATTAACCAGAAATAATCAGTGACAACCAGTATCAAATGCACAAAATTGATGCCATCACACTCATGCTCATTGGGGTTTGTACGTGACAGTAAATGCATTTAATCCAACTATTTTCTTTGTTCAAGCTAATATTAATTCTTCCCAAATGTTGCTGTGCTTAGATTGTTCTGTCACTGGGATGCATGGGTTTTCAGTAACTGCTGTACTGTTAAAGGAATCCATTCAGCAACATGTCTTATTAATATGCAGAGATGTTTTGTCTTCTCCCTTCTTTTCTTCATGTACTTGGAGTAATCAAAATTTTAGAAACTATGTGTAGCTGTTTTATTTTAATTGATATCACAATGCAAGTTGAATAATGAATGCCAAAGATGAGTTTGAAATCCATTTTGATCCCTTACCTGGTAAGGAGGAAGACAGCTACAATAAATGATAAAGTTAGTATAACAGCAACAATTGCAATCAATGCATGTTTTGTGTCTTTCATTCTGTGTAATAACATTTGCGTTTCCTGGTTTCAAGCATCTTAAAGGTAAAGGAAAAGGTACCCCTGACCGTTAGGTCCAGACGCGGACGACTCTGGGTTGCGTGCTCATCTCGCTCTATAGGCCGAGGGAGCTGGCGTTTGTCTGTAAACAGCTTCTGGGTCATGTGGTCAGCACGACTAAACCGCTTCTGGTGAACCAGAGCAGTGCCCAGAAGCGCCGTTTACCGTCCCACCAGAGCAATACCTATTTATCTGCTTGCACTTTGACGTGCTTTCGAACTGCTAGGTGGGCAAGAGCTGGACTGAAAAACGGGAGCTCACCCTGTCGTGGGGATTTGAACCACCAATCTTCCAATTGGCAAGTCCTAGGCTCAGTGGTTTAGACCACAGCGCCACCTGCATCCCTCCTTCAGGCTTCTTAGAACTTTCTTGATTGAGATCATCTATCTAAAGGGATGAATAATATTACTGAGAAGGAACAACACACCCTTTCCTCTATCATGATTAACAGCTCTAATCCCCACTTAGTTGAATACTAAGACAATGGAGATAGGGCATTAACTTTACCAGTTCCAGCACTGAGACTGGTGAAGTTGCTTTAACCTGTTGCTGACTCTGAGTCTTAGTGCCAGTCTTAGTGCTGAGGCTGCAGAAGCAAAAATTTGCCACTAAAAATTCCGTGATCCCTAACTCTGTTAATGCTGATATAAGGTAAAAATAATTCTCAAAACGAACTACTTTAAAATGTTATTTAATGTGAAGATATTAAGAACACCTGAACATTGCCTTTACGGTTCACATTTCCGGGTATGGTAGCTCTTGGTGGTAGGCATTTTTATACAGTGTGCATATCAAGAGCGCTTCTCAGCCAAAGGAGAGTATTTAAGTATTTATTGTGAAAGGTAACACTTACAGCCACTTCTACAGCTCTGGATATCTATGCACACCAAAGTAATGGCTAGGCAGCTATTCCCAGGTCCACACACTGTGGAGCACTTACAGCAGCTGGACCACTTCCCCTCCACCAGTTTATGTACCTTCCCCTGGTGGGCTGCATGCAAAAAATCATATGCAGAAGTTGTGCCTAAAATCAGGATTATTCATCTAAGTTTCATAGACTTTCTGTAATTTCTTCATGGCATTAAAGGGATAGAGAAAAATGCTTAAATAATCCTCAGTCCTTATTTTCAGTCAAATTACGATTTTAAAGCAGTGTGTAAGATGCCCAATCTACAAAGCACATAAGGCAGGTGGGCAAAACGTAGTTATGGTGAAAATATTATTTTACTTGGTAATAACTAACATTAGTCATAATCAGAACTGACTCACTTAAGAAAATGGACCTAAGTAACTTAAATCCATTTATTTCAGTGTGCCTAAGTATGACTTAGTTTATTTGTTTTAAAAACTTTTATCCTGCCATTCATCCAAAGATACGAGCAGGTTGCAACAATAAAACAGACAAAAACAATAACGTTTGCTCTTTAGACCTGGAAAGCTACAGAAGTCTCAGCATGTGTTCATTTGTATTAGAATTATAAAATACTTTTTAAAAGTACAATGCAGGAAACTATTATATAGTTAAAACTTAGAGGAAAAGCCTAGGCAACAGATTAAGTTCTAATTAAAGGCAGAGTACATTCAGTTTAATGTTGTCTAATATTTTCCAGTATGTATGACTCATTCTTGAGGGTTAGGGAGATATAAATATCCTTTTCCCCAAAGGATCGTCCTGTCGTAAGTTCCAACTTGCCCAGCATGACCCCTACCTTTAAAAAGTTATTCATTTGCCTCCCCAAATTTTTGTTTGATTAGTAATATGCAACCAAAGTACATTGTCAATATTGGTTACAGTATTCATGCCACTTAATTGAATGGTCCATCTTAAAGCTTTTGAGAGAGGGCATTTGAGGCCTCAAAAAATAAAGCTATTTTAATGAAAGTGTGTAATATTAAGTCAAATGCTTGAAGTGAAATAGTTGCCTTCTGAGTTGTCATCTTTTTGAAAACTGATGCCTCACCCCTTGGAGAAATGTGTGGCTATGCACTGTGGTTTTAGTTTTAATGAATGTTTGACCACTTTTCTTTTTAATAAGCTCTATTTGGATGTTTCATGACAGCTTATAGAAGCTTAGAACCCTAGTTCCGAAAAGCTTTGCACGCATTTTGATAAAACCAATAAGCTACACACAACAGGCAATGAGGCCTTTTATATTTGAATCTAAAATATCCAGTAGAGTTTCTTATGATAGATAGTTATTACAATTGCAGTGGAAAGCCACTGAAATTTTACTGTTGAAGCCAAACCTACCTATCACGCCATTTCAGCTGTTTCTGTTTAACATTCATGCCTAATGTGCCTAGAACTTGCTTCAGATTTTTATTAAGACTTACGTTTGCAACTTCCATTATAATCGTACTATAACTTACATCGGGAAGAGGAGAAACTTCCTTAGTTATGTATTATACTTAATTAATTATTGGAAAAGTATCTCAGATTGTTTTGCCAGTTTTGAACTCGTGCCTCCTCAACAAAACTCACAGAGAATTCTTTAAGATCCCTCTTTAACGTTCTGATCCCAAGCTATTTAAGACTTTAAAGGACAAACCCAGCACCTTAATTTTATGCTTGAGAAATGTACTGGTAACGAGTTCAAACTTTCCAGTGCTGTAATAATATGCTATTTGCAGCTTACTTGGGCAACTGCATTTTCAGCAGTTTCAATTTCCAAACAACATAGAAACTAATTTCTAGAGGAAAAAATGCCAGAGCTGAAGCCGTCCAGGTTAGATCATATACTCTAATAACTGGATATTAATTGAGCAGAATCTTCCATATGATAGAAACAAGATCAGTAAGTCAGAAAACCAACACCAAAAATTGTGCATGATTTTTGTTATGCTCCTTAGTACAATGCAAAAATACAGATTGAGCTGCTGTCTTTGAGTTGCATGGATCTGCTCTTACAACAAAAAGGAGTATACATCTGTTGGACACAGTTTCTGGGATGAGGGCAGAAAGTATTGAGCACAGTGGAAGGAACAAAGTAGTTTTCTGGGCCAGATCAACCATTTGGTTGAAAGACACTGTATGATGATGATGATGATGATTTTATTATTTATTCCCTGCCCATCTGGCTGGATTTCCCCAGCCACTCTGGGCAGCTTACAGCATATCTAAAAACATAAAACATGTTGAATCTATTCTATATAGAATCTGTGTTCCTTGTTAGCAGAATGGGTTGACTGAAGTATAGTAGCTGCTCGGTTATTAATAATCTGATAAGCATGTTGGAAAGGCTTATTTATATTTGCGGAAGTTTATTACTGTCAGTTCTAGGCCCAGTTCAAAGTGCTAGTTTCAAGGTAAAAAACCCTAAAGGGCCTATGGCCAACATATCTCAAGAATCGCTTCTCCCTGTATCCGACTGCACACAAATAATATCCATAGTAGAGTGTGTCATCAGGTGTTCCCTTCCAGGTAGAGCTGGGAGAGTTCCCTACCTGCACCATGGAGAGCAGCTTGCCAGTCAGTGTAGAGAATACCAGTGTTCCAACCAGTGTAAGGCAGCTTCCTATGTTCCTGTGGAGGGAAATGACTATGCGAACCTCAGCTGAAAGAGTCTTTTTGGGAGTATATTGGGGAAACAAGGGGGCTTAGATCCCTGAGAAGGTGACGCACCACTTCAGTGGCAGAAACCATCCACAGCTGCTGAACTTTCAGTGGACATACCAGATGAAACCTTCTTATGACTTTAGGATTGCTCTATAATGCTGACGCATTATTGGGACGCGGGTGGTGCTGTGGGTTAAACCACAGAGCCTAGGACTTCCCAATCAGAAGATCGGCGGTTCGAATCCCTGCGACGGGGTGAGCTCCCGTTGCTCAGTCCCTGCTCCTGCCAACCTAGCAGTTCGAAAGCATGTCAAAGTGCAAGTAGATAAATAGGTACCACTCCTGCGGGAAGGTAAACACCGTTTCCATGCGCTGCTCTGGTTCGCCAGAAGCGGCTTAGTCATGCTGGCCACATGACCCGGAAGCTGTACGCCAGCTCCCTCGGCCAATAAAGTGAGATGAGCGCCACAACCCCAGAGTCGGTCACGACAGGACCTAATGGTCAGGGGTCCCTTTACCTTTTTATAATGCTACAGTCCTGTACACATTGGGCATAAGTCACACTGAACTCAGTGGGGTGTACTTCTGAGAAGAAATGCATTGGATTGCATTGCACTACAAAGAGACGTGGAGAAATTTCCACATCGCCTTTCAGATATGTGTATAGACAGCCCACCAGCAGTTAAGTGCTAAGTAATTATTACTATTTATTATTTATTTTCCCTCCTACAAGCGGAAATAATTTTGTTCCATTTTGAAAGTGAAAAATGTTTTCCCTGTCACATTTGAAATTTTAATAGTCCTCAATAAATAAAATCATATCTAATAACATAACTGGTTTCACTTGGCACCGTGATCTAGATGCATTGCAGTTCTGGAAGCATAAATAGTTACAGCCTTCTAAAGCCCAGTTCCTATTTGCTAAATATACTTGGCTTGCTTTAAATTCCTCTGTGTGCAGTCATTAATACAATCCTCTTTGACAGCATTTAATTAAAGTGCTTTTCTCTATTCAATTCATTAAAAGTTTTCTTTATATAATACTTTTTTTAGACACTTGAATGCTAAGGACTTGAAGTCCTCTCTAAATAATTTCTCACTGTTTGTTGTAAATCGTTAATTAAATTTAACTTAGTGTCTGCTTGATGTTGGTAGGGGAAATGAAAAATCAGACAAACTTTTTATTTGTTAAAGTGATAAAGAGTATGCTCCTGGCGTTGGGCAAACGGGACAGATTAGGAATTCTGCTGGTTTACCGCCCGCCTTGCTGCCCAGCAGTGTCCCTGCCTGAGCTGACAGCTGGTCTTGGAGGCAGTATTGAGGACTCCTAGCCTGCTGGTTTTGAGGGACTTCAGCATCCATGCCGAGGCGACTTGCTTTAGGGTGGCTCAGGACTTCATGGCTGCTGGGATGACCATGGGGCTGTCCCAACATGTCACCAGCCCAATTCAAGTGGCAGGCCACACTCTGGACCTTGTTTTCTCTACTGGGCAGGAAGAGGGTGATCTGAAAATGAGGGATATTGACATCTGTTCCTTGTCACGGTCAGATCACTTCCTGCTGAGATTTAGGCTTTCAGCACCTTTTCCCCACTGCAGAGGCGGAGAACCTATTGGAATGGTCCACCCTTGGAGGCTATTTGATTCAAAGGGTCTACTGATGGCTTTGGGTGATTTTCTGGCCTGACTGCACTAGCTGTCAGTTAGTTTCCGGACCCAATTCAAAGTGCTGCTTTTGACCTATAAAGCTTCAAATGGTTCAGGACTGCAATACCTCAAGGATGGCCTCTTCCCACATGCACTGACCCAAACTCTGCAGTCATCATCTGAGGCCCATCTCTGTGTGCCTCCTCCATGAGATGTCAGGGTGGCAACACAAGAACAGGCCTTTTCTGTGATGGCTTCCCACTTGTGTCTTCTCACGGAAGCTCACCTTAGTTACATATCTTTAGGCGACAAATGAAAACATTTCTCTGTAACCAGGCCTTGGGCTGATTAACATTCTATGGCCATTTAAATGTGTTTGTGGAAGGGGGTTATTGGCTTGTTTTTGTTTTATTATGTATTTTATCTTCTCATTTTGTATTTTTATGTTGTGAACCACCCTGTGATCTTTGGATAAAGGGTGGCATACAAATTTAGATGATGATGATGATGTATGCAAGTGTTTGACTTAAACAAACCTTTGTTACCCTAAAAGAGCTAACACAGAAAGGGAGGTTTATTAATTTATTCATGGGTATATTGATAGCCTGAATTTAAAGAGAATTTTCATTGTAGTGGTAGAAATGGAAGCAGGTGTAGCAAGTATGGCAGAGTTATTCAGGTTAACTTGAAGTGGCGCTATCTATGTAGCTTCATCTCACTTGTCATTAAAAAAATCTCAGCCTCCCCTAACTGTTCAAAAAGCTGGTTTGAACTAAAGTGGTGGAGCCAGGAGCAGTTTGATGGCAATCAGGATCCAAGCATGTCTCTTCAGTGAAGAATCTGCAGCACAGGACAGTGGCAATTTATGTGGCAGCACTAGTTTACTAACTGATGCATCAGCTCACTAAACACACAGTTATGATATAAGAAGTGTTTGAACAACCTGTTGTTCTTTGCTTTGGGGAAAAAACTATTATGAGTTCAAATTCCCTATGAACATCTTAAACATAAGATTGCTCTTCGTGCGCCCAATACACCAGAAGGGAAACTGTCAGGTTGACAGAAATTATTATAAGTGAAACCTACTTGTTTGTGAATTAAAAAAGTCCATGTGCAATGATTTGTGATCTTGAGGACTGCTGGCAGCATTCATATACCAGCAGTTATGACATTTTATGTGGTATGTTGGGTATATTGCACACAATGTTCAGTATGTTCAGTTTAGGTGTATTCTGAATAAGTTATCAAAGGTGCTGAATATCATTTTTGGAAATCTACAACATATTTTAAAGGAAAACAATCACAATACCATACATTGTATGTTGAGCAAAGTGAATTATTAATCTGCATACTAAATTAGGACAGATATCTAAAGTAAATTTATGCTTTATGTAAATTATACAAAGATTTTAGGAAATAGTCCTAATCAGGTCATTTGGTCTGTGTATTTCAATTTCTGAAGTGTTTCGCATTGTTCATTATTTTTTCCACATTTTAATAACCCAAAGAACTAATTTACATTAATTGTGAGGATTTTCGTCATTTCATCATGGGCCTTAATATGTGAGGATTTGTTGGGCAAATGGGGGGAGGGGGATAGTTCACTATTAATACATTATTGACAGCTTAATGTCTTGGCACCTAGTCAGCCCATAAGGTATAATAAACAGGAAGCTGCCTGATGTGAGAGCAGTCAATAGTATATTCAATCAGAACCTTTCAGTTAATTGCTAGTTGACCTCGGAGATTTCCTTTAGTAAAATACTTTCCTTAGTTTAGACCTAGAAGAATCAGCAGGGAATTTAATACTTTGCTGAGATGTGAGAGAGTAGAGTTTAGTGCTTTGATTCATAGTCATGAAATACATATAGAACAGTAATTTCACAAGCTTTGAAAATATTGCACACCTATAGCCTTTTTCAGTGCCTGCTGTTATGTGTCAGGTATTGAGACTTGCTAAAAAGGTTGATGGGAAAAGCCACAAATGACCTAAAACTGGAGAGGATTTATGCTGGAAAGGGGAGCTGAAACAGGACTACTGGGCAGGCAAGGGGACTAGGCAGAGTCAACATCATTCAAGGGAGTAAGACAAAGCAGGCAAGCAATGGAATGAAAAGCAAGGAGCGGAGAAACAATGGGTGCTAAAGGCAGGGCTGTGAATTTAATTGCAATGCAAATCCTTTCCTGCAGGGTTGGGAGGGGATTAAAAATACTGAGGATATGGTCCAAGGAATTAAGGGAATACAAAGTTGTTGAGTCTAGGCAGAATTACAGAATTACAAGCCTGGTAGATGAAGGGAACGCAGTGGATGGAGCCTACCTTGATTTCAGCAAGGCATTCGACAAGGTGCCCCATGATATTCTTGTAAAGAAGCTGGTAAAATGCGGTCTTGACTATGCTACCACTCAGTGGATTTGTAACTGGCTGACTGACCGAACCCAAAGGGTGCTCATCAATGGTTCCTCTTCATCCTGGAGAAGAGTGACTAGTGGGGTGCCACAGGGTTCTATCTTGGGCCCGGTCTTATTCAACATCTTTATCAACGACTTGGATGATGGACTCAAGGGCATCCTGATCAAATTTGCAGATGACACCAAACTGGGAGGGGTGGCTAACACCCCAGAGGACAGGATCACACTTCAAAATGACCTTGACAGATTAGAGAACTGGGCCAAAACAAACAAGATGAACTTTTACAGGGAGAAATGTAAAGTATTGCACTTGGGCAAAAAAAAATGAGAGGCACAAATACAAGATGGGTGACACCTGGCTTGAGAGCAGTACATGTGAAAAGGATCTAGGAGTCTTGGTTGACCACAAACTTGACATGAGCCAACAGTGTGACGCAGCAGCTAAAAAAGCCAATGCAATTCTGGGCTGCATCAATAGGAGTATAGCATCTAGATCAAGGGAAGTAATAGTGCCATTGTATTCTGCTCTGGTCAGACCTCACCTGGAGTACTGTGTCCAGTTCTGGGCACCACAGTTCAAGAAGGACACTGACAAACTGGAACGTGTCCAGAGGAGGGCAACCAAAATGGTCAAAGGCCTGGAAACGATGCCTTATGAGGAACGGCTAAGAGAGCTGGGCATGTTTAGCCTGGAGAAGAGGAGGTTAAGGGGCGATATGATAGCCATGTTCAAATATATAAAAGGATGTTATATAGAGGAGGGAGAAATGTTGTTTTCTGCTGCTCCAGAGAAGCGGACACGGAGCAATGGATCCAAACTACAAGAAAGAAGATTCCACCCAAACATTAGGAAGAACTTCCTGACAGTAAGAGCTGTTTGACAGTGGATTTTGCTGCCAAGGAGTGTGGTGGAGTCTCCTACTTTGGAGGTCTTTAAGCAGAGGCTTGACAACCATATGTCAGGAGTGCTCTGATGGTGTTTCCTGCTTGGCAGGGGGTTGGACTCGATGGCCCTTGTGGTCTCTTCCAACTCTATGATTCTATGATTCTAGGCACTAAGAAGACTGCATATAGAATGAAAGGTCATGGCTATCTTTTGTTGTAGGCAGAAAATATAAATAGCAAACCATCCTGCAAGTAAATAAATGACCATCTGATGCTCATATACAAGAAACACCTTATTTTATGGTAATGCATTGGGAATAATTCTGCCAGTTGTGCCTTCTCCTGGCACTCTGGCTTGGAATTCGTAAGGGGAGTAGTATGGACCAGAAAGAAGCATGGTGGTGGCAGTGCATATATCGATTTTAATGCCCAGATGATGGTTTGAATTTAAGTTTCTAGCTATATGCACAAATGGTGCATGAAACAAATTCCCAAATATAGCAGCACCACTTCCCTCCACATTTTGTTAGACAACCTAATTTGATCCATGGTAGCATCGCAAGCAGAATTTTAGATACAAAATAGGGAGACTCTCAAGGTAAAGTCTGTGTGAATATGTGTACGTTCTTATTTTCTGTCAAATTGTTGGCATCAATAGAAATGAGGCAGGCAAATAACTACATTGAAAGGATGATGGTTGATTCATGTGCATTTTGTGTAGTGGCTCATTTGGCCCAGAGAAGGAGAAGGAATGGGGAAATGATTAAGTACAGGAGGCAGAAAGTGGCTGCATGTAGACAAAGAAGTGCTTGATAACATAAATATGTTGTCCAAGAGCCAGTATTTTTATGTTTAGTTCAGATCTAACTATTCATAAGTTATGAGTTCAGCATGCCCAAGAAACAAAGTCTGTGGCTGCCTAGTGTTTTAAGTACTCTACTTAGCTTCTCTAATTTTGGGGGCTGCATATCTTAATATGATCTAGATAATCTACAAAGGCAGGCAGGCAGGAAGCCACAAGGGCAATTCCTGACCCTGACTAACATTAAACCATCTGCTCACTTGGGACAGGGAGGCTGCATGGGGAAATTTGTAAGAAATAAATCTACAATCAGTCTTCTCCTTCCCTTCCTTCCCTAACCCCCTTCTCCCAAACGTATGTGTGTGTGTCTGTGTCTGTGTGTGTGTGTGTGTGTGTGTGTGTGTGTGTGTGTGTGAGAGAGAGAGAGAGAGAGAGAGAGAGAGAGATATTTCAATCACCAGTACTAGTTCCAAAGTGGGTTTCTTTATGAGACTGAGTGATTCAACAACTAGGCCAGTCTCATTTATTGCTCACTCACCTAGGAAACTTCTAACTTGGACGAATATGTTTTTGTGATACATGAGGAACACCCATTTTTTTCTTAGGGCTTGTTCAGAGAACAGATTTTTTGGGATGGATGTTAGATGCAACACATTCATTATGCTTGACACCTGTAAACCACCCAAGATCTATGCTAATCCCTTTGCTTGTTCAAACCACATTTGAGGATTAACACCATGGTTTAACAGGGATTCCTATAAACATCTGAGCCTCTTTGTATCCTTTTTCTGGTTCCTGTTCTAGGTTTATGTGAAATAGTGCAGCAAGTCATGCATGAAGATGGTGCCATCGTACCGTCTATATAATCTGGAATAGTGTTAATGAAATATTAGTGCTCTTTTTCTAAGCATCATTTCTTCTTATAAAGAACAAGTCATAGCGAAATTACTCAGAACCATAACTCAGAACTCAGCTTATATAAACGCAAGCGAAGAGAACATGTGCTCGAGTCATGGCCTTCCACTTTATTGAGGAACAAATGCATAGTTGTTACTCAGCTGTTGAGGAGATCAGCTCACTCATCTGCTGCAAAGAAATGGCATATTCCTAGCATTTAGATTGCAATGTACGTGTCGGCTGAGAATATAGGGCGATTTTACCAGCAAGCCTGGCCATGGAGCATTAAAATGTTATACCGTATTTTTCGCTCTATAAGATGCACCAGACCACAAGACACACCTAGTTTTTGGAGGAGGAAAACACGAAAAAAAAAATTCTGAATCTCAGAAGCCAGAACAGCAAGAGGGATCACTGCGCAGTGAAAGCCGCAATCCCTCTTGCTGTTCTGGCTTCTGTGATAGCTGCGCAGCCTGCATTCGCTCCATAAGACGCACACACCTTTCCCCTTACTTTTTAGGAGGGAAAAAGTGAGTCTTATAGAGCAAAAAATACGGTATACCCGGAAGTGTATTGAGCAGCTTGGGGGAGCCCATGACCAGCACCCCCTGCACAATTTTGACATTTATTTCTTTTAAAAGAATGTTCTATAGTTTTACAAAAATGATGGGAGGAAAACACAAGGTTCAGAAAAGGGCAACCAAAATGATCAAGGGAATGGAGCGATACCCTGTGAAGAAAGGTTGCAGTGCTTGGGACGAGAGAAAAGGGCAAGTAAGAAGTGACGCGATAGAAGTTTATAAAATTATACATGGCATGGAGAAATGGATAGGGAAACATTTTTCTCCCTCTCTGGAGGCAGCCATGCTTCCGAATGCCTGTTGCCGGAAGCCACAGGAAAGCAGGGTGCTCTTGGGTTCAGATCCTGTTTTCAAGTAGGTTGCCTACTGTGAGAATATTGGCTGGATTCAGCAGGCTCGTCTTATGTTCTTCAGCATACTGCTTAATTGTAACAACGAGGCAGATAGATAGAGACAAGACAGAACTTTGATCTTGCAGACATTTTAATGCCGCGTAATGAAATCAATCAAGCAGATAAACTGAAGGTAATCTTTGCTCATCATGTGTTTTGCTTATGCATTTGAAAAATGAAGTGATGAAAGTGATACCTTCATTAGAAAATGGCAGAAATTAGTCACGTTTAGTCTGAATATACTGGAATCGAAAATCAGTAGTTTCCTGTGGTAGTATCTTAACTGATTCCCTTTTTATTTTCTTTCTGGACATACGAAGCCGCCTTATACCAAGTCAAACCATGTATTCATTGGACCGGTGTTGTCTACTCTGTTACCCTTTTCAATACATATTTCAGTGTGTGTGTGTGTGTGTGTGTGTGTGTGTGTGATATAAATACATTGGAGCAGATCTCAAGAGGTTTTTTGAAAGAGGACAACAGAGATAGCACCTGTCTAACATTGAGTGGACAGGAATTCCAGCAAGTTACATGATTTGACTGACAGTGGCTCTCCGAAATCTCAACCTGTCTATCATTATCTGCTACGTGGCCATTGAATTGGAAATGCTGGGGACTTGGAACCATCTCCATGCAAAGGATGTGCTCTGCCACTGAGCTAAGTAAGACTTTTCTCCTTCAGCCTCCCATTCTTTGCAATGCTTTTTAATTCATTTATTATGGTCATTTGGCTAGTGCCCTTAGAAAAATCAATTTAGTGCCTAAAAGTCATGCAGATACATTTAATACTGTTCCTTATTAAAATTCTCAGGAAAAAAATATTCCTGTTCCTTGCTAAAATCCAAAGAAAAATAGGAACATTTTCAGATAAATGTCTTTTTTTAAAAAAAAAAAAGACTCAAAAGAGATATTTCAGCCTTGATGAAATTAAGTTCAATGTATATCACACCTTGGTAGTTCAATTATCTGTGATACCAGTGTTTACTTCATGAAGCAATTATTAAACCCTTTTAAAAAAGGCAATACATGAAAAATGCCAGTAGCATTTTGGTTACAATATTAAAGGAAGCTAGATGAAAGTGAACATATATATATCCATGTCAGACTTCCTACCATTTTGCACGCTCATATTGATTTCTTTTGACATGGTCTTCATTTATTGAGTACTATTTTTTTTTTAAACTCCCCTGTCCATAACTGTACATGCTGTGAGCAATTGTAAAAGGAAGCCAAGGTATATTAAACCTGCCTGAAGTCAAAATGTAATCTAACACCTGTAGTCTGTAATTTGTCATCACTTCATAGACAGTTTTTTTGGGGTGTGTATGTGTGGTTTTTTTTTTTTTTAATAACAGTTTGAATTTTCCTCAGCTTGTAACCTTAGGATACTCTGCAGTCCAAGAAAAGTGATGGAACTAAATCACAGTATTTAATGGAGTTTTATTGCATCAAGGTGCTAAATCACGGCTCCAAACAAACTCAAAGAAAATACTTTTGTTGGAGCTTTGTAATGTAGTGCTGCCCTGTTTAGCTAAAGGACACAAATACCTTTCACAGCAAAATAAAATAAAGTCTTAACCACTGCTTTGAAAGGAAAAACAAGCACAGGTGCAAATTGTAACTTCTGCTACAGTTTCTCATGTAGACATTCCTAGCAGCTAGTAAAGGTTTTTGGCAGAAAATTCTATCTAATTAACACTCTTGCCAATAGGACGCCCAGACTAAGATTGTGTTGAAAGGTGCTGTTTATTTACCCAAGCTTTGTTGTTATTGTTGTGCTCTTCTCTATATAAATTGGAGGCTGTAGAATGGTATGATACTGTTCTCTATGGGTACGTTTATTGCATCTGCAAACATCTGTTTCAAAAATGTAAATACACAGTGCACCCTTCAGCATAAACATACACTTTCAAAGTGCAGCATTTAAAATGAGGTTCTAGAGATTTAATACACTCTACATCTGAGACACCTGAATGAGACATTGAAAAGTAGTGAATATATGAGCAGTGGATGGGTATTTGACATTGGGAGATGTCATTTTGTCCAGTGCTTTTTAAAGAAACTCGAGAGCTTTTAAACCAGTGACAGCTTTAGGCTGAATATTTTCTGCTGTAAGCAAAGTTACTAGTATTGTACATTTCAGTAGTCAAAAAATGGAAGCAAGTTTGGCTTGTCATGAATTTCACATGCATTTGGAATCAGCTTACAAACTCTGTGAAGCTGTCCTAGTTCACTGTAGCCACATCTGTCTCTCCTACCAGATAATTCTTTCCTCCGCACATTATTTTATTTACCGTTGTTTCTGTTATTTTGTTTTCCTTTGTACAGTGGTACCTCGGGTTACATACGCTTCAGGTTACATACGCTTCAGGTTACAGACTCTGCCTCGGGTTAAGAACTTTGCTTCAGGATGAGAACAGAAATCGTGCTCTGGCGGCGCGGCGGCAGCAGGAGGCCCCATTAGCTAAAGTGGTGCTTCAGGTTAAGAACAATTGCAGGTTAAGAACGGACCTCCAGAACGAATTAAGTACTTAACCCGAAGTACCACTGTAAAGGCCTCCCAGAGCAACTAACAGTACTGCAACTGCAGTAGCAGGCTGTGCCATTTTACATACAGTGGCAGAGTCAAACATCTCGGGCCATCCCTGGTTCAAACTCATTACAAGAATTCTATGAATTGTTAAATCATGGGGGCAACTTCACATGAGACCCTTTCCCTATATCCTGTTTCATGCCCAACTCTCTCTCTCTCTCTCTCTCTCTCTCTCTCTCTCTCTCTCACACACACACACACACACACACACACGGGCTCTTACATGTTAGTAAAAAACAGGCCTTTACTGAGGCAGACAAAACATTCAGGAGTCATGATTCAGGAGTTCAGGAATCCTGCAAGACATTCAGAACTGGATGGAAGCAACAAAGTTCTCAAAATAGTTACCATACCCTGTCTACCAGCTTAAAGGGAAGCTGTGATGTACTCACTCACAAGACCTGCTTTGAGAATGATGGAGTTGCAAATGTGTGCTCCTTTGGGATGGGTCTGCTCCCACCTGTGGAAATGGAGCCTGGTTCTAGAAATTTCTGGATTTCAGTAATTTAAGCCTATTGATTTCTATGAGTTTACACTGAGTATTGCTAATGTTGGCTGTCACTCTGTGAATAGCTGAATATAGCACCCAGGGCCAAATCCACTGGGGGTGGGGAGCCACCAATTGGTTCTTCTTCACCTAGTGTGGCTTAAACCCTTTTAATTGATCTTCATGGAGTTTCCAGTTCCTGCAGCATTTCCCACTATTCCTTATATAATTATTTGCTTATAGTTCTATGAGGACTTTTTTTTGAAAGCTCAGTGGTCTTCAACTTATCTTCATCCATCCATATCTTTTAATGCAGAAATGTAGCAGAGGCTTTTACCATCAAAGAGTGATGAGAAAAGGTTTCACCGTTCCTCATATCAGGCAGCTTTTAAAGACACTTGGACAGTATAATTAAAACAAAAATAAAAAATACCAGCTTTACACCAAAAACTCTCGCTTGGCTACTGCAAGCAGTGGAAAATCAATAGTGGAAGGAACACGGATGTTCAGAGACGCTGGTCCACTATTAACTGATATTTTGACTGAGGAGGCTTTGATCAGTTTTCTAGCAACTCCAGAGTTCTCTGGAATACAGTTTGAAACCTCTGCCGTAGCTTATTACAAGTAATACAGATCATTCCCTTAATGATATACTACATTATATATTTTCCTAAACTTAATCATTCCATATCATACTTCCTTCCCTGCAGGCGTGTACTATTATTTTTTACACATGGTTCCCAGCTGGATTTCATTGTGGCCTTCAAAACATATTGCAATGTTGTGTGATTTAATAGGAGTCACTTATCTTTTCAAAGTCAACTTTCATCATATTAGATATCTGTATGTTTTCTATCTGAATAGACTAATACCTCAGAAAAGTGAAAATGTAATACCTATGAAAAGTAGTCCCCCCCCCTCAAAAAAACAAAACAGACTTGTGCCTTAGCTTTCTTATACAAATGTAGATCCCTTTTCAACATTAAAGTGAATATGCATTAGAGAAAGCAGAAACATTTGAGACCTGTGGCTAGAGAACAAAACATGTTTCAGTTCTGATTTGCAAGGAGATGGGAACTGATTTGGGGAAGCAATAGGAAGTCAGTTCCAGATGGCCAAAATTGAAGTGAAGACTTGCTTGTGCTAATGGCGAAGTGAAGGGAGGAGTGAAAGCAGAGAACTGAACCACTCCAAGTCAAATTTGTGCTATGATCCTGAGCAGTTACTTGGAAGTTAAGACATTTGACTTATTTCTTAGGAACAATGTTTATGACAAGAGACTCTTCCCAGAACGCTGCCATTTTCAGTTAAGATGTTGCTTCTACAAACTGCATGAGATATGGCTTATTTGTTAACTGACATTAAGCCACAGTACCCTGACTTGGACATCCCAAGGATCTTTGTCTTAATAGAAGCTGGTGAGCATGAGAAGATTGCCTAGTTCTGAGGCTCATGGTTTATGGAGACTGGAGTACTTGTCTGACTTGGGTGTAATCTTCTTATATGCAGTTGGATTAGGGCCTGTACCAATTGGCCACCTGTTCTTCAGATAAAGTTAACAAAGAACTGGGTGCATTTTCCTGTTTAAAATGTTTTATACCCTCTAGTTGCAACATAGAATACAGTGGTGCCCCGCAAGACGAATGCCTCGTAAGATGAAAAACTCGCTAGACGAAAGGGTTTTGCGGTTTTTGAGCTGCTTCGCAAGACGAATTTCCCTATAGGCTTGCTTCGCAAGACGAAAACGTCTTGCAAGTTTGTTTCCTTTTTCTTAACACCGTTAATACAGTTGTGACTTGACTTCGAGGAGCAACTCATAGAACGCGGTGTGGTAGCCTTTTTTGAGGTTTTTGGTGATTTTTGAAGCTTTTCCAAAACTTTTCCAACACCGTGCTTCGCAAGACGAAAAATTCGCTAGACGAAAAAACTCGCGGAATGAATTAATTTCGTCTTGCGAGGCACCACTGTATGGTGCCATATAAAAGCAGAATGAACACCTCTTCAACAAACCAGCACAGTTGTACCTTGGGTTAAGTACTTAATTCATTCCGGAGGTCCATTCTTAACCTGAAACTGTTCTTAACCTGAAGCACCACTTTAGCTAATGGGGCCTCCTGCTGCTGCTGTGCCGCCGGAGCACAATTTCTGGTCTCATCCTGAAGCAAAGTTCTTAACCTGAGGTAATATTTCTGGGTTAGCAGAGTCTGTAACCTGAAGCGTATGTAACCTGAAGCGTATGTAACCCGAGGTACCACTGTATGTCGTTTTGAAACCAATTTCATCTCAAATTAAACATTTTAACGTCTTAGGTGTATTGTTTTACAGATCCCAGGTATTTAATACTTGTCAGGTTGGCTTGATTCTGGTTTTCTTAGTTCCACTTAACTGAAATTAAACAGATAGCCTTTCTTCTCTTCTGTGATGTACGGTGGTTGCTGTAGTTCTTTCAACCCCGCTGACAAATGCTGCTTCAAGAAGCTTTGTACATGCACCTTTTTAAAGTGCCCGTGCTTTCAGGATGTTTTCTCACATGAAATTTCCCCTCCTGAGAGTTAAATGCAACACCAGAGATTTATCTGGCTGTGAGTACATAAGCCAATGGAGCTATCACTCAAGAGAACACACAAGACAGATATCAGTAGAGCTTTGACTATTGCCACCTGCAGAGGAGCTGCAACTCTGTTGATAGGGAACCATTGTATGATTGCATTCTTTCCCCTCTAGTACATATAGTCAGCCATGGGGTTACTAAACTGACACGGCAGAGAACCAATGCCAGCTCCTCCTCACCATGCAAATAGACTCCAGACCTCCCGTATTTTTCGCTCTATAAGACGCACCAGACCACAAGACGCACCTAGTTTTTGGAGGAGGAAAACAAGGAAAAAAATATTCTGAATCTCAGAAGCCAGAACAGCAAGAGGGATCGCTGCGCAGTGAAAGCCGCAATCCCTCTTGCTGTTCTGGCTTCTGGGATAGCTGCGCAGGCTGCATTCACTCCATGAGACGCACACACATTTCCCCTTACTTTTTAGAATGGAAAAAGTGAGTCTTATAGAGCAAAAATACAGTAATTTACACTGGATGCTGCTCTCTGTTGGGTTGGTGGGAGTGGGGTTCATACTGCTCCTCTCACTTGCTGTGTTGCAGTAGCCCTAGGGCTAAATGTACAAGCATTTAGATTAAGCTGAGAAACTAGTCTTAAAGCAAAGCAAAAACAAAAGAAATATTGGAAAGAATCATCTTGTGGAGGCCTGGAACAATGCTCCTTTTGATAAGAGAAAGAAGTTGATATTTCTCATTTTGACTTGTTGCTCTTGCATTGTGTTGTTGTTTTTCCTGAGCCAATTTATTTATAACAAATAATTGCAGCTGTTCCTTTCTGCAGAAGGGCTAGAATATGTTTGTTTAAGACACGCAGATCACCAGAGCAAACGTTGGCCTTCAAGATGAGCAATTCAGGACCTACCGTGTAGCTGCTTAATGAAGTTAGGGAATTGAATGGCTGGACTTCTCACTTCGATGGCAGCATGCTGCTTTGGGCCACACATCCGTGTCATCATTGAAAAGTTAAGCAGCAAGAGTGCCAGTAACATTTATTTCAAGTCATTACATTTTCTAGGCCCCACAAGCTTTTTATTGCTTAGGACGTATGCCACCTTCCATCATAACAGGAGAAGAAATATATTTCTTGAATCTTCCAAGGCTTGTAATTGAGGATAAGACTTTCACTTCATCTACCCATATTTTCTCGTTCATGCACACACATGTGTACTCTGCCTTACAAATGGTTCCATGTTTCTCCTCTTTAACAGTTCTGGTCTTCTCAGATCTAAAATCCTCATCTAATTTGCTCTGTGAGTTTAAGTTTAAAGAGAATTGTGGAAGCTTTAGTAAACCATTATTTGGAACTATTTGCAATGTTTGCATAGAAGTTGATTAAACACACTCTAAGTATGTCACTTCTGTCTCATGCAGAGATGCAGAAATAAAGAACAAATATTTTAGTGAAATAACTACCGGTAGGTTCTTCAAATAATGGGGTTTTAGGAACTTTAGATATGCCATCTTTTAAGTTGGTAATAAATTACACGTTCCTAATAAAAATTTCACCCCATCATCAAAAAATGTATTTCTCTTTTTAGTGTTTTTTTAGGAAATAGTTTGGAACTATTTTTGAACAGTTTTTAGTACAGTATTGCTACACAGGTACTGCTATAGAATCTTCATGCAACATGTTGCAAACTTGCATTATACAGAAGAGATTGCTTGAGAATAAAAAAAAGAAAAGCTGAAGCACACATTTTGGGTAGTGTTATATTTTTTCTATGTCTTTGGTTTTAAATTATTGACAAGCTGCTTTTTATTTTATATATTTGAATAAATGTAATAATCATAATTAGTAACGTATTAATTCTATTACATTTGGTGTCATGGCAGACTTACTTTAAACAGGTATCCTTTTTTCATTTTCCAGGTGCTTCATAGACAGCAATCCCAACCAGCAAAGGAAAACTCACCTCCGAGAGAAGAGGCCCCACCTCCACCTACAGAGGACACGTGTACCAAAAAAACAAGATCTCGCACTAAAATTTCTTTAGAGGCTTTGGGCATCCTTCAAAGTTTCATCCATGATGTTGGCCTCTATCCGGATCAGGAGGCCATCCACACTTTATCGGCTCAGTTGGATCTGCCTAAACACACCATCATCAAATTCTTCCAGAACCAGCGTTACCATGTG
Source organism: Podarcis liolepis (assembly GCF_965112155.1). NCBI lineage: Eukaryota > Metazoa > Chordata > Lepidosauria > Squamata > Lacertidae > Podarcis > Podarcis liolepis. Next base: position 125,294,420 of record NC_139554.1, read on the forward strand.
AAGCATCATGGGAAACTAAAAGAGCACATGGGCACCGTGGTAGATGTGGCAGAATACAAAGACGAGGAGCTACTGACTGAGTCAGAGGAGAATGACAGTGAGGAGGGCTCTGAGGAAATGTACAAAGTGGAAACCGAAGAAGAGAATCCTGAAAAAAACAAGGCAACTGCTTCAGAAACTGACCAGAGATAATGTGAAAACATCACAGGAAAAGCAATACATTGATCCAATTTTTTATTTTATTTTTTGGCTTCTTCTTTTTAAAAAGTTTTTTTTTAAAGTGCGCATAATGTTGGGTTTCCCCCCCCCAGTGCACATAGAGTATGTGCAAACCGAACTATTATTTTGCATAGCCCAATCAGACATTCCCTTGTAAAAGGCACTTGAGTGTTACACTTTTATGTTTGACTGAGACAATGTTAATTGTAATTCACGTATGATTACATCAGCGTTAACCTTGCACTTATGAAAGGATCTTCTAGCAAGTTACAGGAAGAAATAGACCTATGAAATCAATGAAGGAAATGATAACGGCATATATATATATATATATATATATATATATATATATATCCCCACATATATGAAATTTGCATGGGACATAACAATCTGAAAGTATAGACTGTGAAATGAGCTCGTTAAAATATGAGTCTTGTTTATGTATTAAAGAAACCACTTCACAATGAGTTGCTTTGGCTTTTAGATAAACTGCTGCCTGCTCTCAGGGTGTGGTTACTATTTTGAAATACCTATTTATTTTCTATGTTTATCCCTGTTATATATTTTTTAAATTCTTATAATGGCTTCCACTTTGGCAGCTTGATGGGGAATTTTTGAGGTATGCATTTAAAAAACCTAGAGCAGCACTGCCAAAAAAATTAAAGTGAAGGAGAGGAAGAGAGAAAATGGGGGACAAAATCAGGGCACCTTAACAAATGAAATCCCAAACCAAGTAGTAACTTTAAAAAAACTTTAGTATATGATGCACATTTGAAGTCACAGAGCATGTTTTGTTCTTTATCATTTCTGTAGCAACCAGGTGGATTTTCATGGACTTTTCAGTGGGTGGGTGGGGGAATCAGTGCACAGTAGACTTTGTCTACTAAAGCAGTCTTCATGAAAAGTTGCTTTTATGAGATTTAATGTGTGGAATTTTACATTGAGCCACATTTTATAGTGGTGTTATGTGTTTTGGAGGCGCAAACCATCTACACTGTTGCTGTGCAACTTCTGTCGATTTCAGTGGGGCTTGTGCAGCTGTAGTTCTTGTTCCTTTGCTCCTCTAGTGTTTGTCTGATATCAATGTTTGGAAATTTACTCATTATATATGCTCAGATTGCTTTTCAACAAAGCTTTCACAAATGAAATCGTACGACTATATCACATCAATCACTCTGGGCAAGTCTGGCTGGTTCTTAAATCAGTCATAGGGTCTGATGGTTCTCTGGTGCTGAATTTCCTTCTCTATCTCTTTTATTCCCTACATCTAGAGTCTTAAAGCTCATTATCTCAACAAGACTAAACACTTTCAGCAAACACTCTTCCAAGGTATGGGCTTCATGAGGTGCATGGCAGACTTGGTGGGAACACATTTTCTGAACTTGCTGCAGTAAGAGTAAACCAAGCAATTTCCGTGTAGTCACTTAACTTGTCATAAACTGAAACCTTTTCCCAGTGACCTAGCATAGCAATTCCATTACATAAAGCAGAACTAATGCTGACTGACTCTTCAATAGTACAAGCATTAAAGCTGCAATTTACTATAGTTTCCAACAGGTTTTTGAAGTCGTGGTTTGGTAGTGACACCAGCAGTGTTGCTGTTCCTTCATATATATATATATTTTTAAAGGATATTTTGACTTTCTTCTGTGTCTGGGTTGCTATTTGGACTCTTAAACCCATTGGTAGGCTTCCTTTTGACATGTGCTTTGTAACCCTTAACAAAGACCTCATGCGATATCACTTGGAAAGCTATTTTATGTTTCTTGCACAGACATTGTAATATATAACTGTTAATACTATTTATATATTTGAAAGGTATAAAAGGCAGGCATTAAAAGAATTCTCTGTATAGGTAGTTACCAAGAACGTAACAACACACAGGGAGAAGAAGACATGTTGCAATACAAGCTAATTCTAGCTACTCAGTAACCTCCAGAGTTTTTAAAGGGACTTTTCCAAAATCAATATTTGACACCCACAACATATCTGTATCCATTTCATATATCATTGAAAAACAATGTTGGCTTGCTAACTTAAACTTTTCCTCCTTTATTTCTGTAGTACGCTGCAGCTTTAATCAGAAATTCAGTAGGCGCTGCTTTATGTTCTCTTTCGAGTTACTCTTTTTAAACTGTTATCAGAAACTCTTGCTGAAATCGCTATGTATATGTAATACTGGTCAATCTCTCATAAGGTTATTCATCTCTTTGATGGCATCAGCATTGGTTTCTTTTTAAAAAAACTTCAACCTAAACAAATAAATAGTAGGTATTTTTCCCCCCAATGCTGAGTCTTGCCTTCCTGCCCCCAACACTGCCAATTTTTGCAGTGGTTCTTCTAAGTGAATCTGTGGGCATTTTCGCCTGTGGTCTTGCCAGATCTTTGCGAATTACAATGCATATATGTCTATTTATTCAATATTCATCATATAATATCTATTTGGAAAAAGAATTTTTTTTTCTCGTAGTGCCTCTTAACAAAGCACAATTTTCCGCCTTTTTTGTGAAATAAGAGAAAAGAAAAAAAAAGTGTTATTGCGGTATCAACAATGTGAATGAGGATTAACATATTGTAAATGTTCTTTTTCCATGTAAATCAACTTGATCTTTGTTATCACTAAGTGATAATTAAATTTTAACTTATGTGCATTGTTAGTCTGTTAGAATTTTTTGGTTGTTGAAATAAAACACATTCAGTAAATGACATACCCATTTGCAATGTCATTCTTTGGGGCCCTCTGTTTTCCCTTCCCCTCTCCCTGAATTGATATGAAACATAAATCCCTTTCTTGTATTAGAAATGCGATCCAGGCAAGTACAGTTTTACCCTGCCTGCGTTATCTTGCAAACTGCTTTTCAAGTTTCACATGTTTAAAAAACGGGTTTGAATTTGCAGAGGTGGGCTGGGGGAGTAAGAGGCCAGATCCTTTAGGTTAGCTTAACAACTCAAAGTCGAACTCAATAGAAATGAACAGCTTATACAGATGGGAATGTTTTGTTGTGCTCAAATGGTAAATATTTTATTCCCTACCTGAAATGCATGCAATGCAAATGGATATATATGCTCAGACAAACGTGGGTGAAGGTGGAGAGTAAATTTAGCTATCTCTGAGCAAATCAGATTGCAGAAAATGCAAAATTTCTGTTTATAGTTTAAAACACACATTCCCCGGACAGAAAAAAACACACCCCATTTCCAGCAGAAATAGCTCACTGAAATATACCCTCTATGGAATGCTAGAAAGAATGAGGTAACTATAATTTGGAGAGAAGGTTCCTTTTGCCTCAAAGTCTTAAACACAGACTACTTTTTTAGTTTGAGTCCAGTCCTTGGAAGACAAATTATTAATACTCTCAGCCTAGCTGATGTGGTCCAAAGGAAAGCAGCCCATATTCAGGGAAGTTTTTAATGTGTGACATTTTAGTGTATTTTGGTCTTTGTTGGAAGCCGCCCAGAGTGGCTGGGGAAACCCAGCCAGGTGGGTGGGGTACAAATATTATTATTATTATTATTATTATTATTATTATTATTATTAGTCGGGTACCATCTTGGCTGCAGGAGTGGCCGAAAGGAGACATACAAGGCACTATCCAACCATCTTAGGGACTCCACTCCAGATTTATGTAGCCTTTTCTTCTACCAAAGATATCCTGCAAGGCAGCAGAAGTTTAGGGTGAGAGTTTTCCTTCTCCTAGATGGGTTACCTTCCCAGGTTGACGAGCCCCACCTGCCCTTCACTTCCCTCTACAGAACATGCAGAAAACTCCCTCTTGACCAATTGGAGCCACTATTGATCTCATCTGCTCAATCCCCCAGAGTCTGTCCAAAATGTTTTGAGAGAAGCCATGACAGTTATACTCTTATATTACTGCTCTACATGAATAGCGTTGATGGGGGTCTTGCTGTCTGGGCAGGTCCTGACATCACCTAATATCCATAAAGTTCCTTGTATTCCTTTTCTCTGTTGCACAAAGGCTCCCAGGGCTAAAATTACAGTCATTCATTTATTTGGAAAAAAAAAGCATTTCTAAGCGGCTTTTCCTCCATCTGGATTCTGGGTCGATATGCAATAGGCATGAATAAAATTAAACATGCCGCAAACACAGTAAAATATAAATAAAAAATAATGATAAATACAGTGAAAGGCAATAACAACAACAATCTTAGAACTGGCTAATAGAAGTCTTTTCTGTTCATTCTTGCCTTCTACTACTCCTGCAAGAAAATCCAAGCCTTCCTCCCCCCTCCCTAACTGAGGTCATACCCTCCAACGTTTCTCTGATGAAAATAGGGATGTCCTATTCAATAACAAGAGCAATAATTTTACTATTTATACCCCACCCATCTGACTGGGTTGCCCCAGCCACACTGGGCAGCTTCCAATGTATATAAAAGCATAATAAAATATTAAACATTTTAAAACTTCCCTATGCAGGGCTGCCTTCAGATGTCTTCTAAAGATTATATAGTTACAGTAGTTGCCTACTTGGCTTGGGGCTTGCATAACTCCATAAGCTTCAACATTTCTCCCATGAAAATAAGGCCATCCTAAGGTCCTGTGGGTTAAATCACAGAGCCTAGGACTTGCTGATCAGAAGGTTGGCGGTTCAAATCCCCGCAACGGAATGAGCTCCCGTTACTCAGTCCCTGATCCTGCCAACCTAGCGGTTCGAAAGCACATCAAAGTGCAAGTAGATAAATTCTCTGGCGGGAAGGTAAACGGCGTTTCCATGCACTGCTCTGGTTCACCAGAAACGGCTTAGTCATGCTGGCCACATGACCCAGAAGCTGTATGCTGGCTCCCTTGGCCAATAAAGCGAGATGAGCGCCGCAACCCCAGAGTCGGTCACGACTGGACCTAATGGTCAGGGGTCCCTTTACTTTTAAGGAAAAGCGGGACATTCTGGGGTCAAATCAGAAACCGTGATGGCTTCTGTAAATCCAGGACTGTCCCCAGAAAATAGGGGCACTTGGAGGGTCTGTGAGTTCCTTAACAGGGGCGAGAGTTGACCTGTCACAAAAGCATTTTCCCTTAGGGTTGAACTGACATTTCCCTCCTCCCACATGGGGATTCAACCCCAAATGGCTGATGATGCACATCTTTCCTGCATCAAAACAGGCAAATTTGAATTTAAAATGTGGCTCCCAAGGCCTTTTTATGTTTTGCATGTCTCAGGGTTATGTCTGTCTGTCCCCTCATTACATGGATACAGGTTCTTCGGTAATCCACTTGACACAGCTCAAATTTGATTGACGTTTGGCCTCCCCCCAGATGCTGTTGGACTCTCATCAGTCCCAGTCAGCATAGCCCAATGCTCAGGGATGATGGGAGTTGTAGTCCATCCACATCTGAAGGGCCATAGATTCCCCACCCTGGTTCTAAGGAACTTTTTAGTAGTGTAACAAAGGTCCGTATAGTTAAAGCTATGGTTTTCCCAGTAGTGATGTGTGGAAGTGAGAGCTGGACCATAAAGAAGGCTGATCGCCGAAGAATTGATGCTTTTGAATTGTGGTGCTGGAGGAGACTCTTGAGAGTCCCATGGACTGCAAGAAGATCAAACCTATCCATTCTGAGGGAAATCAGCCCTGAGTGCTCACTGGAAGGACAGATCCTGAAGCTGAGACTCCAATACTTTGGCCACCTCATGAGAAGAGAAGACTCCCTGGAAAAGACCCTGATGTTGGGAAAGATGGAGGGCACAAGGAGAAGGGGACGACAGAGGACGAGATGGTTGGACAGTGTTCTCGAAGCTACCAACATGAATTTGACCAAACTGTGGGAGGCAGTAGAAGACAGGAGGGCCTGGCATGCTCTGGTCCATGGGGTCATGAAGAGTCGGACACGACTAAATGACTAAACAACAATGGGGTTTCAAGGAGATCCTTCCCTTTTGCAAAACAGGAATGTCAACACATCAACATCTCAGTTTGAGGAAGAACTGAGAACTGCACTTAGTTGAGAATAAATACAGTGCTTTTTCTGGGGGTACGCAGGGGTACGCATTACCCCTAAATATTTTGTTAATCTAATGGGAGAAGAAACTTTTTTAAAAAAAGTAGTTTCTTCTCTAGCACGGTGAATCATCAGTTCCATTGCTACCCTGGATGGTGGCTTCATTGGAATTATAAAATGGTGATTTTCTTGAGTCAAAATGGGAGTACCCATAAACATTTTTTAAAGAAAAAATGCACTGAATAAATACATATGAAAAGAGGTGTTGGGAGTATTAACACCACAGTTTTCTGGTAAGGTAAAGGTATTAGGTCCAGTCGTGACCGACTCTGGGGTTGCGGCACTCATCTCGCTTTATTGGCCGAGGGAGCCGGCGTTTGTCCGCAGACAGCTTCCGGGTTATGTGGCCAGCATGACTAAGCCGCTTCTGGCGAACCAGAGCAGCGCATGGAAACGCCGTTTACCTTCCCGCCAGTGTACTTCCACTTTGACGTGCTTTCAAACTGCTAGGTTGGCAGGAGCAGGGGCCGAGCAACGGGAGCTCACCCCGTCGCGGGGATTCGAACCGCCAACCTGATTGGCAAGTCCTAGGCTCTGTGGTTTAACCCACAGCGCCACCCACGTCCCTACAGTTTTCTGGTACCATAGAGTTTTAATGGGCCAGGCAAGATCTGCGAAGCCATCGACACTGAACCTCTTTATAAATTTCAAGCAATCCAGAGGAATAGCTGCTTTGAATTTATTGCATTTCAGATTTCACTGAAGAGGAGCAGGTTTGTACAGGAAAGCGCTCTGGGGAAAAAAAACCATATGGGTACTTCTTACAAATCTTCAAAAAATGATAATTTGGTAGCTACTATGGCAGAAATATTTTTATTAATCATGCTTCTATTTCACCATACTTTACCTGCTGCTGTTGTGTCTTGTCAAACATATTTAAGTCTCGGAGACATATGTATTTCCATTTTAAATTGAACGTGAGTGGAAAAAATAAACAGAGAACTGTTTTGTTAATTATGGTCGTGAACATACTGTCTTTTTTTTTTTTACCTACAATTCATTATTAGTTTTGTGCTACTTTTGCAAACATGAAGAGGAAGAGACCGAAACTCTCTGGCTTGATCAGGTTGGGATATCTGACGCAGACTTGTTAAATGCTGAAATTTTATTGCGTTTCAAAGTGGCTTTAAAAATAATATCAACCATCTTACAAAAACCCTCCCATCTCCATTTCGAATAGTGCACAACAATGTTGGCAATGTAGGAAAAGACCCAAGTCTGTTATAACACAAGTCAAGGAAGTAACAGGTGATAGAATTTTAGGAGAAGGCAGGAGTTTTGAAAGCTTGTTGATGCAGCTGTGCAGCGCACCCCGGGCTTCGGGCAGATATCCGCAAGCCTTGGGAGCCCGGCAGGAGTTCCCGCCGGGCTCAGAAGGCTTGCGGATAGCAGCAAGCTCCGGGAGCAAAGGCGAGGTTGTGCGCAACCTCGCCCCCGCTCCCGGACCCGTTCTCGGGGCTGGGGTCGGGGGAAGCTCGGGCTTCCCCTGCCCCAGCCCTGCGGCTAAAAAGGAACCAAGACAGCGAGCAGGATCCATCCTGCTAGCTGTCTTGGCTTCTGCGAAAGCCACGCGTAGCCTCTCCCGGCTGGAGAGGTTGTGCGTGGCTAAAGAGGAAGCCAAGACAGACAGCGGGATGGATTCCGCTGGCTGTCTTGGCTGCTTTGCTCTTTGGGCTGGGGGGAATAATTTTTTTTCTTTATCCCCCCAAACCCCCCCTAGGTGCGCCCTATGGTTCGGTGCACCCTATAGAGCGAAAAATACGGTAACTTTAACATAATAAAGAAAAAGCAATAGTAAAAAAAGAAGAAGAAAGAAAATGAAGAAAATAAAATGTTACAAACCCCACATATACCACCACATACATAAATAAGACTTAATTAATTGGTTAAACTCCAACTTCATAACTTGACTTCCTCTAACCTCTTCCAACTGAATTTCCTTGTAACAGGATGTAGCAATTTCCAGTATCATTATTCCATATAACAATATTCCAGTTATAATCAAATTTCCTAACTTTTCTTATCCTACTATTTCTTATTTATTTATTTAATCCTGATTTAATCCTAGGCCTAATTAGTTCTTTCAAGTAATGACAAATCTTTAATATTACAATATTTATTCAAATAGTCTTTAAATTTCTTCCATTCTTCTTCTTTCTGGTTGCGGATTCTCCTGGTGAGATCAGCCAGCTCCATAAAGTCCATCATCTTCATCTGCCATTCTTCTACTGCTGGCAATTCTTGTGTTTTCCATTTTTTGGCTATTAAAATCCGTGCAGCAGTTGTGGCATACAAAAATACTTTTTTGGGGTTTTGGGGTTTTTCTTTTTGGGGCCTGAAGCAAAGTTCTTAACCCGAGGTACTATATCTGGCTTAGCGGAGTCTGTAACCTGAGAGCCAGTGTGGTGTAGTGGTTAAGAGCGGTAGTCTCGTAATCCGGGGAACCGGGTTCGCGTCTCCGCTCCTCCACATGCAGCTGCTGGGTGACCTTGGGCCAGTCACACTTCTCTGAAGTCTCTCAGCCCCACTCACCTCCCAGAGTGTTTGTTGTGGGAGAGGAAGGGAAAGGAGAATGTTAGCCGCTTTGAGACTCCTTGGGGTACTGATAAAGCGGGATATCAAATCCAAACTCTTCTTCTTATTATTCTTCTTCAAGCATCTGTAACCTGAAGCATCTGTAACCTGAGGTACCACTGTCTTTGGCCTACAAAGCCCCAGGCTGACAGTGCCTCCTTCCAACAGATGTGTCCCCGGCTGAGGTTGGGTTTCCTCTGTATGTGGCCATGAATGGACCTTCCAGGCTCAGCAGCCTGCGAGCGGGTGATTGACAGAGAGCACTCTGTGTCCCTGCTTCCCTTCTGCCGCCTGATGCTGCTGCTGCCTGCATCTCAAAGAGTGGGTCGCTCTGCCACAGAAAAGGCAGCGAGAGCTTTCAGAGCGAAAAAGCTGGCATTTGCCTGCCAGCTAGCCTAAGCACAGGAAGCAATTCACTGGGGGCAAAAGACGGAAGCATCTTTATGTGTGAAATCCTACAATGAATTAGGATGCTGTTCACCTGCTGTCGTCGGGACTGCAGTTGCCGTTCTTCCTTAGACCACTTGCCTCTGACGCTGGCATTTCAAGGCACCGCCAGAAGGTATGTCTGAATTACAGTGAGTCTGCAACATGCCATGTGACCTCTGAGCCAAGGAGATAAGTAACTACAGGGGTACAGTGGTGCCCCACAAGCCGAATGCCTCGCAAGACGAAAAACTCGCTAGACGAAAGGGTTTTGCGGTTTTTGAGCTGCTTCGCAAGACGAATTTCCCTATGGGCTTGCTTCGCAAGACGAAAACATCTTGCGTTTTTTGCAAGTTTGTTTCCTTTTTCTTAACACCGTTAATACAGTTGCGACTTGACTTTGAGGAGCCTTTTTTGAGGTTTTTGGCGATTTTTGAAGCTTTCCCAAAACTTTTCCGACACCGTGCTTCGCAAGACGAAAAATTCGCTAGACGAAAAACCTCGCGGAACGAATTAATTTCATCTTGCGAGGCACCACTGTACCTTGGTTCTCGAACTTAATCCGTTCTGGAAGTCTGTTCCAAAACCAAAGCGTTCCAAAGCCAAGGCACGCTTTCCCATAGAAAGTAATGCAAAACAGATTAATCCGTTCCAGACTTTTAAAAACAACCCCTAAAACAGCAACTTAACATGTATTTTAGTATCTAAAATTGATCCATAAAATGAAAGCAATAATCAATGTACTGTACTATAAAATAAATAAAACAGTATTGTAGATGATATAAATTAAAATTAATTTTTTTTCTTACCTGCACTGATGATACTTATTGTTTGGATGGGGGGCTTTTATCCATTTCCGCAGTCACACAATCAATCAATCAATCAATCAATCAATCAGTAGCTGAACTGGGATCCACACAGTCACAAAAACAAATTAACGGAAAAAGCCACAAAACAAAAAAAATAAATAGCGAAAACAAAAGCACCAAATATAAGCTCCAAATATCACTTCAGAACACTGCAATTGGAAATGGAAGGCTTGAATTACAATGGGGAAGCACAAATTAGCAGTGTAACAGGAAACACAGGGGGGCTCAAAACGGAGCATGTTCGGCTTCTGAAAAAAAGTTCGAAAACCGGAACACCTACTTCTGATTTTGCAACGTTCGGGTTCCAAGTTGTTTGTGAACTAAGCTGTTCGAAAACCAAGGTACCACTGTATACCACTGTTAGAAGACAGCTGAAGGCAGCCCTGTTTAGGGACATTTTTAATGTTTGATGTTTTATTCTGTTTTTATACGTGTTGGAAGCCACCCAGAGTGGCAGGGTATTATTATTATTATTATTGAATAGGACGTCCCTATTTTCATCAGAGAAATTGTGGAGGGAATGTTGGCAACGTTGTGTGTGAACTTGACTCAGAAGGGCCAAGCAGACTTGTAGCGATTTGAGTGGAAGCTGTTTCCCATTTCCCTCCTTTTGATCACTGGTGCTCGTTCCTCTTTCCCCACACACCAGACACCTCTTTACATTTCTGGCAAACAACGGGGATGGCATTATATGAACAGTGGCGCTCCTCGTCTAGAAACATGTGAAAGCAATCTCCTTTGCCTTTCGCACCACGCCAGTGGCAAACAGGAGACGAAGTTAGCGAATGCCACCAAATTGACCTGGGAAGCTGGAAGTAGGCACAGAAAGCCAGAAAGGAATCCCTTTAGGCTGAAGTTGGTGGTGGCACTCTGCCAGGCTGCAGAGAACGTCTCTTCTCGTTTTACAATTGCCTGAGAGGTGGTTGGAAGGGGAGCGATGTGAGCTGTGCACTAAAGGGCCTTATCTGAAACCAGAATACCTTATGCAGATGAAGGCTATTTGCATATTTGGGGTTGTTTTGCTAATTCTACTTCCCACCAAAGAATGCTGACTTATGTATGGACTGGGGCGGGGGGAGGGACTAGGACGAGGGCAACTTTGGGTCAAAGCCATGCTAAAAAATATAGCCTCCAGTGGCAGCTAGAGAGCAGAGGCTGAAGGGTAAAGCAGAACGTTGTGGCACTGAAACGCAGGTAGCAGACCCTCCAACATTTCTCTGATGAAAACAGAGACATCCTAGTCAATAATAATAATAATAATAATAATAATAATACTATTTCTACACCACCCATCTGACTCGGTTGCCCCATCCACTCTGGGAGGCTTCCAATATATATAAAAACATAAATAAACATTAAAATACAGGACTGCCTTCAGATGGCTCAGGGGTTGGATAAATCCATACCCTCCAACATTTCTGTTGTGATCCATGCGACGGTCATCTCCAGGCTTGACTATTGTAATTCGCTCTACGTGGTGCTGCCCTTGAAGCTGCCACAGAAACTCCAGCGGGTGCAGAATGCTGCAGTGAAGCTCCTCCCGGGGTCTCTGCCATGGGAGCATATTCACCCAGTGCTTTTCCAGCTGCACTGGCTCCCGGTGGAGTACAGGGTCAGATTTAAGGTGCTGCTTTTGACCTTTAAAGCCCTTCACGGCCTAGGACCCTCGTACCTACAGGACCGCCTCTCCCGATATGCCCCACGGAGAGCTTCAAAGTCCATAAATAGCAACACCCTAGTGGTCCCGGGCCCTAAGGAAGTTAGATTAGCTTCAACCAGAGCCAGGGCCTTTTCAACTCTGGCTCCGACCTTGTGGAACGCTCTGCCTCATGAGACCAGGGCCCTGCAGGATCTGATTTCTTTCCGCAGGGCCTGTAAGACAGAGTTGTTCCGCCTGGTCTTTGGCTTGGAGTCAATTTGACTCCCTCCCTCTCTTTATTTTTCCTTTTCCTTTCTCCTCCAGCGATGAGGCTACATTTTAATATTTTAATGTTTCAATATTTTAATGTTGTATTTTAATTTTGTTTTTAAGTTGTATTCATTCAACTTGTTTTTATTATTGCTTGTTAGGCGCCCTGAGACCGGCCTTGGCTGGGGAGGGCGGGGTATAAATAAAAATTATTATTATTATTATTTCTCCAATGAAAATAAAAAAGGTAAAGGTACCCCTGCCCGTATGGGCCAGTCTTGACAGACTCTAGGGTTGTGTGCTCATCTTACTCTAGAGGCCGGGAGCCAGCGCTGTCCGAAGACACTTCCGGGTCACGTGGCCAGCGTGACGAAGCTGCTTTGGCGAGCCAGAGCCACACACGGAAACGCCGTTTACCTTCCCGCTAGTAAGCGGTCCCTATTTATCTACTTGCACCTGAGGGTGCTTTCGAACTGCTAGGTTGGCAGGTGCTGGGACTGAGCAACGGGAGCGCACCCCGTCGCGGGGATTTGAACCGCCGACCATGCGATCGGCAAGTCCTAGGCGCTGAGGTTTTACCCACAGCGCCACCCGCGTCCCTTGCCCAATGAAAATAGGGCTGTCCTAAAAAGCGGGACATTCCGGGATCAAATCACAACCTGGGACACCTTCTGTAAATCCAGGACTGTCCCTGTAAGATAGGGCAGGGGTGTAGCGTCTTCGATCACTGCCCGTGGTGCGCGCCGGCACTGGGAGCAGGTGGCGCATGCCAGTGGGTGGCACACTCACCTTCTGGAGCCCACTGTTTCCACACTGCGGCTGGATCCCAGTGTTGGGCCGCTGTGCACGGGAGCTCCTTTGCGTGGTAGATCCCAGCATCGAAGAGGGGCACCACTGCTGCCTCTCTGAAACTACCACCCCTGGGTTACCTGGGGCGCGGGGGTTGCCTTGTGAGGAAGATGCCTCCGTAGCACCCTCGCGTGCTAGATCCCAGCATCAGAGAGGGGTGGCAACGCTGCCCCCACTTCTCCACTGCTTCCGTCTGGCTGAAGACTGCGCCCTTCCCTTCCCTTTCAGCTGTCCCAGGTAAGGTAAAGGTAAAGGACCCCTGGGCAGTTATGTCCAGTCAAAGGCAACTAGGGGGGTTGCGGCACTCATCTTGCTTTCAGGCCGAGGGAGCCAGCGTTTGTCCACAGACAGTTTTCTGGGTCATGTGGCCAGCATGACTAAACCGCTACTGGTGCATGGAGGACCGTGACAGACGTCAGAGTGCACGGAAACGTTGTTTACCTTCCCGCCACAGCGGTACCTATTTATCTACTTGCACTGGTGTGCTTTCTTACTGCTAGGTTGGCAGGAGATGGGACAGCAACGGTAGCTCACTCTGTCGCGGGGATTTGAACCGCTGACCTTCCAATCAGCAAGCCCAACAGGCTCAGTGGTTTAGACCACAGTGCCACCCACGTCCCCTACTGGCCCTAAGGAGAAGGAGCTCCTGCTACTGCTGCCCCAGGCCTGAAGGCTAGGCCTGGGTGTCGCTTCCCTTGATGAGGGAACCTGTTGTGGGGGCGCCCCTCAAAAAAAATTGCCCAGGGCAATGGTGTGACCCTCTCACACTATGTCACTTGGAGGGACACTTGGAGGGTCTAGAACAGCCTTTCTCAACCTGTGGGTCCCCAGATGTTGTTGAACTACAACTCCCATCACCCCTAGCTAGCAAAGCCAGAACTCAGGGATGATGGGAGTTGTAGTCCAACAACATCTGGGGATCCACAGGTTGAGAACCGCTGGTCTAGAAAGAGGTGGGAGAAGAATGTATTACCCTACCTAACCCTCCCTCCCTCCCTTCCTCCCTTCCTTCCTTCCTTCCTTCCTTCCTTCCTTCCTTCCTTCCTTCCTCTCTCTGATTTGGGGGAGATCCGTGCCACATCAAAATACCAGTGGTGTCTTCTGTCCTGCCTCTTCCTTGATTACAGAAAAAGAAATTGCCTTTGGAAGAGGCCAGCCTTTCTTCAGGTCTACGATCTTCCCCACTCCTGTAGGAACTGTGCAGAACTGTCGCAGCTCATTAAAACAATAAAGGAAAGTGATGGAATATAGGGCAAAGGAGGCGTTGTGTTAGATCCCTTAGGAAACCTCCTTGAAACACAACAAAGGGAAAACAAAATGCCCCATGGAAACGACGCTAGGAAAGGCCATAAAAAAAGAAGAACAGCAAGGAAGCTGCAGGCGTCCTTATTAATCCCTGGCTGGCTTGGAGAGCCACTTTGAAACTTTCCTCTAAATACAGATTGCAGACCAAAGAGGGCCTGTCAGAGCCATCAATAAAAGAGGATATAAACCATAGGACAATTATGCCATATGGCAGGCTGCTTGCTCCATCCAATGAGCCTCGTTGTAAGATGGATGCATTAAGAACATTCCCCAGTCCTGCTTAACCACTGGCACCAGCTATTTCTACGGGAAGGCTGGAGGGCAGCTTCCGTTGCCAACCCCTATTTGTGGTGCACAACCAAAGAGCCTGCAATGTAGCTCCTACGATGCAATCAAGGAGAGCCGAGACTCCCGTGATATTACTCATGCGGCGGTTTGCCTCGGAGAGTCACAATTTGCAATTCAGGACCTGTTCTGAATCGTGGCAGCTTGGAAGGGGTGGGCCATTGCATTACGCAAGGACAGCCTTGCTGGGGAACGAACCACAGCTCAAAGGTAGAGCGGGTGTGATGGCCTGGGAATCTGATTCAGAGGCTGAACCTGAGGAATCCCAGCCTGCACAGGATTCCCCGCCTCCAGGGCCGGCTGAACCGGGGCAGGGGCTTGAACCTGAAGGGTCCTCACCTGTGCTGAATCCTCAGGTGCAGGCACCAGCTGAGTCTGCTCTGGCTCCTGAGGTGATGGAGGACCCATTGCCTGCAGGTGCTCCACTCTCAGCCCCGTTAGGGGAAGCTGAGGTTGCCTCTGGGTCCAGTAACCCTCCAGCCTCTCCTGAGCTGCAGAGGCTCAGGGCAGAGAGGCAGAGGGAACTAAGTTCCCGCAGGAGGAGTGCTTGCCTCCAGGCCAGGAGAGGCGAGTCACCTGTGGACCGGGGCCGCCTATGCCTCAGAGGAGATAAAGGCCAGCCCACCCAGTCCCAGGTTGTGGGAGCAACACCACTGGTTACCTGTTTCTGCCGGCAGCCTGTCCTGCTTTCTGCCAGAGTTCGTGACCACGCCCGATTCCCTGCCTTGGACCCTGCTTCAGCCTCGGACCGGACATGGACCACACCGCACGGTAACCTCCCCTGGGACCAGCATAGCAGATGCTGTTCAAAAGGTTCAGTTTGAGGCACCCCAGGCAGAGCTGGGACCCTGAACTTCATTTCCTGACCTTCGGACTCAGAGCCGTCTTTCCCATAGGGCTTAGTGGTGCATCGTGCCAGGGTGCCGGCCTCTCCCCTTTCCCTGCATGCCAGCCAGCTGCACCCCACCAACCATATGGCTGGCGGGCCCGCAGCTTCCCTCCCAAGCCTCTGTGGGGATCGCTCTCCTCCTGAGGAGGCTTGGGAGGGAAGCTGCGTTCTCTTCCTGAGGAGGCTTGGGAGGGGCGCAACTTCACTCCCAAGCCTCTGTGGGAATCGCTCTCCCACAGCGGCATGGGGGAGAGTTGCCCCCCCGATGGCTGGCAGTGCGCAGCTACGGCCACCCCAACACTATCCGTGGTAATTTGGGGGTGCTGGGCGGATATTTGCACCCTGGCGCCGCATCTGCTAAAGACCACCCTGTTCGGACTTTGTACTTTGGGTCTTGGCATACTGACTTGCTGCCAGGTAGGCTAGGGGTTCAGGATACTTGTTCTGGTCCCGGGGGGGTGGGTGTTACCGTGCAGCGTGGTCTAAGTCCGGTCCTAGGTCAAGGGTAAGGAGGCTGTCCGTCAGGGCGAAGTAAGGTCCAAAGAGAGGAGTCGGGTGTGGTTAGGAACTCAGGAGAGCAGGCCAGGGTGCCGGCAGGAACAGGTAACCAACGATGTTGCTCCCGCAACCTGGAACTGGGCTGACTGGCCTAGGGGCCTAGGGCAGTCCTCTGGGGCCTAGGGCGGTCCCGGCCCACAGGTGACTCGCCTCTCCTGGCCTTAAGGCAAGCACTCCTCCTGCGGGAACTTAGTTCCCTCCACCTCTCTGCCCTGAGCCTCTGGAGCTCAGGAGAGGCTGGAGGGTTACTGGACCCAGAGGCAACCTCACCTTCTCCTGACAGGGCTGGGAGAGGAGCACCTGCAGGCAATGGGTCCTCGATCACCTCCGGAGCCAGAGCAGATTCAGCTGGTGTCTGCTCCTGAGGATCCGGCACAGGTGAGGGCCCTTCAGGTTCAAGCCCCTGCCCCGGCTCAGCCGGCCCTAGAATCATAGAATCATAGAGTTGGAAGAGACCACAAGGGCCATCGAGTCCAACCCCCTGCCAAGCAGGAAACACCATCAGAGCACTCCTGACATATGGTTGTCAAGCCTCTGCTTAAAGACCTCCAAAGGAGGAGACTCCACCACACTCCTTGGCAGCAAATTCCACTGTCGAACAGCTCTTACTGTCAGGAAGTTCTTCCTAATGTTTAGGTGGAATCTTCTTTCTTGTAGTTTGGATCCATTGCTCCGTGTCCGCTTCTCTGGAGCAGCAGAAAACAACCTTTCTCCCTCCTCTATGTGACATCCTTTTATATATTTGAACATGGCTATCATATCACCCCTTAACCTCCTCTTCTCCAGGCTAAACATGCCCAGCTCCCTTAGCCGTTCCTCATAAGGCATCGTTTCCAGGCCTTTGACCATTTTGGTTGCCCTCCTCTGGACACGTTCCAGTTTGTCAGTGTCCTTCTTGAACTGTGGTGCCCAGAACTGGACACAGTACTCCAGGTGAGGTCTGACCAGAGCAGAATACAGTGGCACTACTACTTCCCTTGATCTAGATGCTATACTCCTATTGATGCAGCCCAGAATTGCATTGGCTTTTTTAGCTGCCGCATCACACTGTTGGCTCATGTCAAGTTTGTGGTCAACCAAGACTCCTAGATCCTTTTCACATGTACTACTCTCAAGCCAGGTGTCACCCATCTTGTATTTGTGCCTCTCATTTTTTTTTGCCCAAGTGCAATACTTTACATTTCTCCCTTTTAAAGTTCATCTTGTTTGTTTTGGCCCAGTTCTCTAATCTGTCAAGGTCGTTTTGAAGTGTGATCCTGTCCTCTGGGGTGTTAGCCACCCCTCCCAGTTTGGTGTCATCTGCAAATTTGATCAGGATGCCCTTGAGTCCATCATCCAAGTCGTTGATAAAGATGTTGAATAAGACCGGGCCCAAGACAGAACCCTGTGGCACCCCACTAGTCATTCTTCTCCAGGATGAAGAGGAACCATTGATGAGCACCCTTTGGGTTCGGTCAGGCCCTGAGGCGGGGACTCCTGTGCAGGCTGGGATTCCTCAGGTTCAGCCTCTGAATCAGATTACCAGGCCATCACAATATTCTTGTTGAATACTATAGGTCTCTGTGGGGTCTGAGTGTCCCTGGATCCATCTTTCGCCATTACTTATCATAAGAGGGTAGAACTGATAGAAAAATAACAAGATCTTTAAGGATATCCTTCAAGTTAACCTTTATCCACATGAAAACAATAGGAAGTGTAGGATGGAGGACTGTTGCCCGAGGACTCTGGTAAAAAGTGGGGACATCTGGGAACCTTTTCAGATAACCTTTTCAGTGGTTGAAAGACATCGACTGCCTTATCGTTGGCAGTGACAGTCCCTCCCTTCCCTCTTTCTTTTAATTTAATATTTGCCACTGTCTGAGGTGGCTTCTCTGGCTCAGGCAATGGAGTTCCTCTTGGCAGCTTACGGACCATTTCTTCACCCCAGAGTGCCCCTATTGGGTTGTGTGGTTTTTTTGCATTGTATTTTTATATTGTGATTTTATCCTATGAACTGCCCTGAGACCTGCGGGTATAGGGAAGTATACAGATTAAAGAAATAAAGTCTAATTCCCCCACAGGTTGCTTACAGTTTTGGGAGCTACTTTTAATTTCTTCCCACCCCAAGACAAAAAGAAAAGTTTGAGCTGAAAGTTTTCTAGGGGAAAACTATCAGCTCAGCTGCAGAAGCAATTAAATTGAATAATAATAATAATAATAATAATAATAATAATAATAATAATAATAAATTACTACTACTACAGTGGTACCTCGGGTTACATACGCTTCAGGTTACAGACTCCACTAACCCAGAAATAGTACCTCGGGTTAAGAACTTTGCTTCAGGATGAGAACAGAAATCGCGAGGTGACGTGGCGGCAGCAGGAGGCCCCATTAGCTGAAGTGGTGCTTCAGGTTAAGAACACTTTCAGGTTAAGAACGGACCTCCGGAACGAATTAAGTACATAACCAGAGCTACCACTGTACTATTATTATTATTAACAACATATAACCCCAGCTGTCATCATTGTGACTTGGGGACCTGGGAATGTGTGGAGGTTTATCTGCATGCGCCTTGTGGCAGAGGGAACCGGGGTCGCTAAGTGACTGCAATTAGTTTTTACCATGTCACAAAACATGTTGATGCTGGTTGACTTTACGGAGAACTAAACCAAACCGTTTTATTTCCAGTCTACCCCTCATGCATTGATCTAAACCCTCATCTCAGATGGATCAATGCCCATTTGAAAAATCAACATTCCAGTGCGGCCGAGAATGGTAAATGTTTTGTTGCAGGTTAAAATCAATTAGATATGCCCCACCCTCGCCCCCGATATGAAATGTCATCCTTCTCCATTGAGGGTCGAAACTTTTGAGTTCTTAAAGAAGTCCCTCTCCCTCTCTGTGTATAATATATCTATATATCTATCTGTGGAAGACATTTTTCTGCTTTGACACTAATTGATGGAATGAACAAAATCATAACACTGCTATAACGGAAGGTGCGTTTGAGGTCTGTTCTGAATCATATTTCCAAGAGGAAAGCCGCTGTACTCAAACGCCGGGCTTCCATGATAGAACATGACAGTGTCCATGTCAGAAAACGCAGATGAAAAATGCAGATTGCACTCACTTTCCTTCTTCCAGGGTGAGGTGGTTATTTTGACGTGGAGCCTGTTCCTTTTCGGTGAACTCTCCTCATTATGCTGCAGCCTTCTTGAGCTAAAATGGAAATGCGGGCGATCTCCACTATAGAATGATATGTTAAGCATCACCCTCCTCTTTTTCATTACTAAAATGCTTTCGCGAGCGATGCCAAGAATACATTTTAAAAACTTGCGAGTACAAATAATGAGGCACGTAACACATATATTATTATTTTTTGTAATCCCTGGACATGTGAGGATCCAGTGTGGTGTCTGTTAGCATCTTGGTGGAGAAAAATCTGCTTTGCTGGACACAGAGGAGTTGTGTGACACATCAGCTGGGGAAACCCAAGGGAATGAAGGCTCAGAGCCTGGGGAATGGTGGTGGGTCAGAGGTAATAGGGTTCAGGGAACAAAGAGAGTCTGTAGCAAGGAGGAGGAGGAGGAGGAGGAGGAGAAGAAGAGGAGGAGGAGGAGGAGTCGAGTGTGAATTTCATGCTCTTTATTCAGCTCATAGTAGCAATGAATGAAACTTTCCCCAAAACGTCTAACTATATACACTTTATTTACACAATGGGCCCCGCATGATTGGCTAATTCCAGGCTGCTCCTGTAGGCCAATCAGGTTGTGGATTCACTTCACCCAGGAGCCTGACTGGCTGCTCCTGCAGGCCAATCAGGTTGCTGATTCACTTCCACCTGGAGCTGGATGGGTGGCTCCTGCGGACCAATCAGACTGCTGTATTCTGGATTCTATTGTTCTAGCATTCAGCTCAGTACACAACAGATTTGATATCCCGCTTTATCACTACCCGAAGGAGTCTCAAAGCGGCTAACAATCTCCTTTCGCTTCCTCCCCCACAACAAACACTCTATGAGGTGAGTGGGGCTGAGAGACTTCAGAGAAGTGTGACTAGCCCAAGGTCACCCAGCAGCTGCATGTGGAGGAGCAGAGACGCGAACCCGGTTCCCCAGATTCCAAGTCCACCGCTCTTAACCACTACACCACACTGGCTTTGAAGTTCAGAAGCAGAGGTGGAAGCAGGAGAGGTCAAGAGGCAAAGATGAATCTGACTGATGAAGAACCCAGGGGGTCTCCTCCTGCTGCTGCGACTAGCTCCCCTGTCCCCTGGTCTTCCATAATCAGAAGAGGTATGAAGAGGGAGGAGCAGAGACAGGCACACTGACGGAGTCTCAGATTGCATGGAAAGGAACCAGGGGAGGAGGAGACTTAGACAACTGTGGGAAGGCAGGGACCTTCAGTCTCCACGACTGCCTCCTAGGGGGAAGACCCGCTGAGAAGAGTTGCTGTGCTTTTTAGGCCTAGCGCTTCTGAATAGACCTTGTTTCTCCACATAAAGAGGGAACTTCACTTCATGTGATTTGTTCCTGACACCTGCTCCTGACACAACTGATGCCACTGTGCCAGGAACACGGGACCTGTGGCCGTTGTTGGATGACGGCTCCCTTAGAATCCGAGGGAGCAATCCTTAGAATCATAATAATAATAATAATAATAAATTTTATTTATATCCCGCCCTCCCCAGCCGAAGCCGGGCTCAGGGCGGCTAACAACAATAAAACAGTATAAAAGTATAACATAAACAACACTCTAAAATCATTCATTGTAAAATTAATTAATTCAGGCCACTGGCAACCATTGGGCCAGAGCTCCGCGAAGATTGCCGAGGGAGGGAGTCAGGCTGTGCCCTGGCCAAAGGCCTGGCGGAACAACTCTGTCTTGCAGGCCCTGCGGAAAGATGTCAAGTCCCGCAGGGCCCTGGTCTCTTGTGACAGAGTGTTCCACCAGATCGGAGCCACAGCCGAAAAAGCCCTGGCTCTAGTTGAGGCCAGCCTAACTTCTCTGTGGCCTGGGACCTTCAAGATGTTTTTATTTGAAGACCGTAAGTTTCTCTGTGGGGCATACCAGGAGAGGCGGTCCCGTAGGTACGAGGGTCCTAGGCCGTATAGGGCTTTAAAGGTTAAAACCAGCACCTTAAATCTGATCCTGTACTCCACCGGGAGCCAGTGCAGCTGGTGTAGCACCGGATGAATGTGATCTCGCAGCGAAGACCCCATAAGGAGTCTCGCCGCGGCATTCTGCACCCGCTGGAGTTTCTGGGTCAGTCTCAAGGGCAGCCCCACGTAGAGCGAGTTACAATAATCCAATCTGGAGGTGACCGTCGCGTGGATCACAGTGGCTAGGTCAGGGCGAGAGAGGTAAGGAGCCAACTGCTTAGCTTGGCGGAGATGGAAGAATGCCGCCTTTGTTATAGCTGCAATCTGCGCCTCCATGGAAAGGGAGGCGTCGAAGATTACACCCAAACTCTTAACAGACGGTGCTGGCACTAATTGCGCCCCCGCAAGAGATGGGAGTTGCCCCCCCAATCCCATATCGCCCCGCCCTAGCCACAGGACCTCTGTCTTCGAAGGATTTAGCTTCAACCGGCTCCCACGTAACCATCCAGCCACAGCTTCCAAACATCTGGTCAGTGTGTCTGGGGCCGAGTCAGGATGGCCATCCATCAACAGATAGAGTTGGGTGTCATCGGCATACTGATGGCAACCCAGCCCAAAACTCCGAACAAGCTGGGCGAGGGGGCGCATAAAGATGTTGAAAAGCATCGGGGAGAGTATCGCACCCTGAGGTACTCCACACACCAAGGAGTGGCGCGATGACAATTCCCCCCCAAGCGCCACCCTCTGTCCCCGACCAGAGAGAAACGAGCGCAGCCATTGAAGGACTGTGCCCTGGATCCCCACGTCGGCAAGGCGGTGGTCCAGAAGTTCGTGATCGACCATGTCGAAAGCTGCTGATAGATCTAGAAGAATCAGCAGCCCCGACCCGCCTCGATCCAGCTGTCTACGAAGATCATCTGTTAGGGCGACCAGAGCCGTCTCGGTCCCATGACCAGTGCGGAAGCCGGACTGGAATGGATCCAAAGCCGATGTTTCATCCAGAAACCCACCAAGCTGTTCGGCAACCGCTCTCTCAATCACCTTACCCAGGAACGGAAGATTCGAAACCGGGCGGTAATTGGATAGATCTAAAGGATCTAATGATGTTTTCTTTAAGAGCGGGCGCACCACTGCCTCCTTCAGTTCCCCTGGGAATGTCCCCGTGCCAAGGGACAAATTGATGATATCCCCCAGGAGGGCCCGCACCTCGTCTGGACACGCTCTAATCAGCCAAGACGGGCACGGGTCGAGAGGACAGGTGGTGGGCTTTCCAGCTCGGAGGAGTCTGTCCACATCGGCTGGGGATATCCGGTCGAAGTGGTCCAATACTGGACCCGAGGACAGTCGAGGGGCCTCCAGTTCCTTTATTGTATCCAAATTGGCAGGGAGGTCATGGCGGAGCAACAAGACCTTCTCCGCAAAAAAGCTCGCAAATGCCTCACAGCTAAGTGTCAAATTGTTATTTAAATTTGGCTGTCCCACAAGGGACGTTAAAGACCTGATTATACTAAATAATTGCGCTGGGCGAGAGCTAGCGGATGCAATGGAGGCCGAGAAGTATGACTTCTTAGCAGCCTTCACCGCCATCTCGTAGGTTTTCATAAAAGCCCTATAAGATGTTCTTGAGGCTCCGTCACGGGCACCCCGCCATACTCGCTCTAGCCGTCTGAGGTCCCGCTTCATTTTCCGGAGCTCCTCGGTAAACCAGGGAGCCCGGTTTCTGCGGGGTCGCAGAGGGCGCTTAGGTGCGATCTCATCGATGGCTGCCAGGAGCTGGATATTCCAGCCCTCAACAAGCTCAGTCAATGAGTCGCCAGGGGGAGCAAGGTCCCGCAAGGCCTGACGGAATCTATCAGGGTCCATCAGCCTCCGCGGGCGAGCCCAAATTGGCTTGCCACCTAAGCAGGGTGGGGGCGGAAAGTCAATCCTGGCTTTCAGAGCGTAGTGATCAGACCATGGCACCTTCATCCAAAGATCAAATCCAGCGTGTGGCCTGCTTGATGCGTGGGGCCCGAAACAAACTGGGAGAGCCCTAGTGTCGCCATGGAAGACACCAGGTCCAGAGCCTGTGAGGAGGGAGTGGCATCAGCATGGATGTTGAAGTCCCCCAGTACCAATAGGTTAGGGAACTCCAAGGCCCAGCCGGCCACCGCCTCCAATAGGCCTGACAGGGTGGCTGCTGGTGCGCTAGGTGGCCGGTACACCAGCCAGACAGCCAAGCTCTCCTCGGAGCCCCACACTAGGCCAACACATTCAATGCCGGGGATCGATGGCGATGGTAGAGCCCTGAAAGGACAATCTTCCCGGATTAATAATGCCACCCCTCCCCCCCGGCCCACAGTCCGCGACTGGTGGAGGACGGAGAAACCCGGGGGCGCCATCTCTCGTAAGGTAACTGTTGCCCCTTCGCGCACCCAGGTCTCCGTCAAACAAGCCAGGTCGACCCCCTGCGAGATAAAGAAATCTCGCAGGGTGGCGGTTTTATTGCCTATAGACCTGGCATTGCACAGCACCAGTGACGGAGGTGAGTAATCCTTGCTCACCCTACCCTCGTCCCTCGGGATGGGGCGCAGATTGGAAGGGGTACGAGCGTATCCATATCTCGATCCCCTTCGCCTATAACATCTGCCCCCACCGCCATACCTCCCTCGCCCCTCCACGGTAGCAATCCCAGGCCTCATAGTGGCCTCCATTGATGGCAATTAATGTTATTCTTTCGCAGCCTAAAACAATAAAACCTTAAAACAATAAAACAAAAACAACCCAGAAAGCAATAAAACAATACAAATAAAACTGCAAAAATTACAAATTCATCAAAATCTAACAAATTCCCCAGCCCACCCAAACATCCATCCCACCTCCATATATAAAAAATCTAAAAGGAAAGGAAAATATTTTTTTAAAAAAATGTTAAAAAGAGCTCTGCACCCCTACGGGTCCTCCTGGGCAGTAGCAGCATCAGTGGCAACAACCATCCTTGTGATGCCCCACCCTGGGCCAGATAGTAGGTGGCAGGAGCAGTCCTTGTGAGGCCTGTCAGGCCCTCCCTGGGCCAGGTGGTAAGTGGCAAAAAGGAGCAGGGCCCTCAGGCACTCACGCAGGAGAGTCTTCCTGGGCAGCAGAGTAGTCCTTGTGAGGCCCCAGGCCCCGCCCCAAGCCAGATGGTAGGTGGCAAGAGCAGGGCCCTCAAGCACTCACTCAGGGGAGTCCTCCTGGGCAGCAGAGCAGTCCTTGTGAGGCCCCAGGCCCCGCCCCAAGCCAGATGGTAAGTGGCAAGAGCAGGGCCCTCAAGCACTCACTCAGGGGAGTCCTCCTGGGCAGCAGAGCAGTCCTTGTGAGGCCCCAGGCCCCGCCCCAGGCCAGATGGTAAGTGGCAAGAGCAGGGCCCTCAGGCACTCACCACAGGGGAGTCTTCCTGGGCAGCAGAGCAGTCCTTGTGAGGCCCCAGGCCCCGCCCCAAGCCAGATGGTAAGTGGCAAGAGCAGGGCCCTCAGGCACTCACCACAGGGGAGTCTTCCTGGGCAGCAGAGCAGTCCTTGTGAGGCCCCAGGCCCCGCCCCAAGCCAGATGGTAAGTGGCAAGAGCAGGGCCCTCAGGCACTCACCACAGGGGAGTCTTCCTGGGCAGCAGAGCAGTCCTTGTGAGGCCCCAGGCCCCGCCCCAAGCCAGATAGTAAGTGGCAAGAGCAGGGCCCTCAGGCACTCACCACAGGGGAGTCTTCCTGGGCAGCAGAGCAGTCCTTGTGAGGCCCCAGGCCCCGCCCCAAGCCAGATGGTAAGTGGCAAGAGCAGGGCCCTCAGGCACTCACCACAGGGGAGTCCTCCTGGGCAGCAGAGCAGTCCTTGTGAGGCCCCAGGCCCCGCCCCAAGCCAGATGGTAAGTGGCAAGAGCAGGGCCCTCAAGCACTCACTCAGGGGAAGGGACCCCCAGGGATCATCTAGTCCAAATCCCTGCTGGCCCTCACAGGGATTGAACCTGCAGCCTGGCGGCTAACAGATTGAGGTTGAATCCTGACAAGAAAGAAGTACTGTTTTGGGGGGACAGGAGGCGGGCAGGTGTGGAGGACTCCCTGGTCCTGAATGGGGTGACTGTGCCCCTGAAGGACCAGGTGCACAGCCTGGGAGTCCATGGAGGCGCAGGTCAATTCTGTGTCCAGGGCAGCTGTCTATCAGCTCCATCTGGTACGCAGGCTGAGACCCTTCCTGTCCGTGGAATGTCTCGCCAGAGTGGTGCGTGCTCTAGTTATCTCCCGCTTGGACTACTGCAATGTGCTCTGCATGGGGCTACCTTTGAAGGTGACCTGGATACTACAACTAATTCAGAACGCGGCAGCTAGACTGGTGACTGGGAGCAGCCGCCAAGACAACATAACACCAGTCCTGAAAAACCTACATTGGCTCCCAGTACGTTTCCAAGCACAATTCAAAGTGTTGGTGCTGACCTTTAAAGCCCTTCAGTAGACCTGAAGGAGCGTCTCCACCCCCATCGTTCTGCCTGGACAATGAGGTCCAGTGCTGAGGGCCTTCTGGCGGTTCCCTTGCTGCGAGAAGCCAAGTTGCAGGGAACCAGGCAGAGGGCCTTCTCGGTAGTGGCACCCACCCTGTGGTGGAATACCCTCCCACCAGATGTCAAAGAGAAAAACAACTACCAGGCTTTTAGAAGACATTTGAAGGCAGCCCTGTTTAGGGAAGCTTTTAATGTTTGATGCATTACTGTATTTTGATATTCTATTGGAAGCCGCCCAGAGTGGCTGGAGAAGCCCAGCCAGATAGGCAGGGTATAATAATAATAATAATAATAATAATAATAATAATAATAATAATAATTATTATTATTATTACCTTGGCATTATCAGCACCACCCTCTAACCAACTGAGCTAACCAGGTTTGACACTCATCTCTGACCACTAGCCATGCTGGCTACGACTTCTAGGAGCTAAAGTCTCTCAACATTAGGAGGGAGCATGGATTCCCCATCCCTTTTCAGAGCAGCACACTGTCCTGGCTGCCTTGCCAGTGGTACTCTGTCCTCTTAACACACATGCAATTCACATGCACAAAAGTATCAGCCATGCACAATGCGATTTCATATGACATTGAATCCACGCAGACAACCATTTTGCCAGACATCGCCTCTCGCATTTGATCACACAGCTGCAGTTAATGCATATGGTAAAGGCCTTCTTATTGCTCGGCAGAACGATGCTGATAACAATAACCAAGCGCTCGTGAAGTGACAGAGCTCGCCCCCAGGTAGTTCAGTCATCTGTATGGGCAACCAACCAATAATTTAAGCATCTCTTGTTAAGCGAAGTGAGGCCTATAATGATAGCAGCTGTACTGGCCTGTGTTCTTTCAGATCTTCCGGAAAGCGACTGTTTCTTTTCAAAGTGCTGCTGATTCTTATAAACATGAACAAATGTCCAGATTGCTATAAGAGACAAGTCACGGGGGGACAAATGAGACCCCTGTCTTAGAATTGGGTTGCAAATGAATTCCTATAAAGCTGAGGATGGGAAAAACCCCTTCCCTGCCAGCACTTCACCTGCCAACAGCAATTTCCCCCCAACCCATTGGGGGTTTGGGTTGGGGGAAGAATTCACCAACCAACATCCTGCTTTTCCCTTCTGTACTTTAAGAGGACTGCACTCTAACAGACAAGCTTTGCTGCTGCCTGCATATCATGAGAGCTGTTATGTGTAAGTAAGGTAAAAAGGTAAAGGACCCCTGGACAGTTAAGTCCAGTCAAAGGCGACTATGGGGTTGTGGAGGTCATCTCGCTTTCAGGCTGAGGGAGCTGGCGTTTGTCCACAGACAGCTTTCTAGCTCATGTGGCCAGCATGATTAAACTGCTTCTGGCACAATGGGACACCGTGACGGAAACTAGAATGCATGGAAATGCCATTTACCTTCCCGCCGCAGTGGTACCTATTTATCTACTTGCATTGGTGTGCTTTCGAACTGCTAGGTTGGCAGGAGCTGGGACAGAGCAACGGGAGCTCACCCCGTCATGGGGATTCGAACCGCCAACCTTCTGATCAGCAAGCCCAAGAGGCTCAGTGGTTTAGACCACCGTGCCACCCACGTCCCTTATATGTGCAAGTGGAAGTGTGCTCAGTCTGTGGGGTGATGTCTGTGGTAGGGATGGGCAAATTGGTCCCTTTACTTTTCTCCCTGTTTCTCATTTCTCTTCTGTTTGCCACATTTCTGCATCGGCTTGCAATTTGAAAATGAAACAAATGTCCTCATGATGATTAATCAGCATTTTAGTGTGCATTTCTTTTAATCTGTAATTTAGGCAAGCAAATTCCCCCTAATATAATTTATCGGTATGCTAAGATTCGCTAATATGTGCATTTTTATGCACACGCATTGGGGCAGTACTCTACATTTTTTGGGGGTGTGCAAACGGTCTTTGTCTGGGGAGCCACAGAGCACAACTGAGGGGAAGCATGCATGTATTGCCTCAGGAAACGCAACTCTGAATTAGGCAGGTTAAACCAAATTTCTCCCCCTTTCCCTAGCTGAAGAACCACCACCTGACTGCCTAAAGAGGCAAGAATTTCTAAGGGGGACTCACTTTTGGTAGCTCTTTTCTATGTGTAACGATGCCAGCCGGAGAGACCTTTGTGCCAAGCAGTTTCGGAGGCCAATGTCAAATCCATAAAGGCTGCAGCTGGCTTCAATTTTTTGCTGGAGCTTTGCCTCCTGTCTCTGACATTAATGAAAGTGCTTCGTCACCGTGACTCCATCCTAGGCGAAGGCCCTGTCTGTTCCAGCTTTGCCATGCTCTTAGTCTGCAGTCCTATGCATATTTACCCCGGGGTAATTCCCACTGGACCTGATGGGATGCAGCATCTCCTTCAGAGGAAGCCTGTGTGAAGATGCAAGGGTTGATGTCCCCCTGGCTAGATGTGCCAGAATGGACCTGCGATTATACCACAGAACTGTTAGGATTCTTGCTCCGTGTTTGCAGTCATGGGATTGTTGTCTATCACATGACGGTGTATGTTTTCATTCCACAGTGTGGGAAGTGATGGAGACAGGATGTTTTGTGTTACTGTGTTCCGTGAAGTGGGACTATTGTCCTTTGTCCTTTTTCTCTTTGCTGTCTGATGAGAAAGAGGAAGGAGCTAAGGCAGAATGCTCCCAGTGTATTATATGTAAATAAACGTAGATTAGCCAAAATGCTGTGCTGCTGAGTTCTGTTACTCAAACTGCAAACACTGCAGGATTCCTAAATCTGCTGATGCTTCTTGGTATCAGTCGCTGTGATGTTCGGGCAGAAGAAAGCTTTGGAAGCTCCCGAACGATCGACCAGGAGGGAGAGAACCTGCTAATCGGGCATGTGTCTCTGCCAGGGCCCTACATGAGAGTAGGACGATCCTAACAGTTCAGAGGTCACCATAACTGGGAGCTCTCTTAATGGCAATGTCATACCCTCCAACATTTCTCTGATGAAAACAGGGACATCTTATAACTCAGACACAAATTCTCAGGTGTCAAAAAAGGTTATTTAGGTATGCCACCACAAGGGCCAGATTTAGATTTGGAGGTAATGGGGCCCTTTATATGTCCAGCTGTCCTTTGTCAACAACAAACTGTTGCTGTTTTTTTTGTGTTGAATATATGATATATGTTAATTTGTGGACCTAATAGGTATCTAAAGCCATTTGCACATAAGAAATAGGAGCCTACACAACACAAAACACGGGTGCTGTATGTAGGTTTTATTTTATTTGTTTTTTATCTGATATTTTTGAAATATACATCCAGTTTTTTCCTTTAAAATTTTTTTTGGGGCCCCAAGAGAGTGGGGCCCTAAGCTATAGCTTGTTTAGCTTATACTTAAATCTGGCACTGGCCACCACGGCAGCCCATGTTTTGTTAGCCCCAAAATGGAAAATGAGCGAAGCCCCAGTTAAAGAAGAATGGCAACTTAAAATGACATATAGAATAAGAGAACATTCATTTAAAGAAGATTGGAAAATGTTTATTGAATATATGGGGGGAAATTGTGTACATTTGAAAACAGTGGCAGCATTAAGATAAATTCAACAGTGTAGATAAGTTTTGATGGATGTAATAATGGAATACTGAATGGTTTAGTTTATATAAAATATGCAAGGATTTATGTTATGCAAAATGAACCATGGAAAGAGAAGAATGGAAGTCATTGATATTTTAAGGTTGTTTAAATAAAGATTCTAAAATGTAAAACAGAAAATTTAATAAAAAATTTAGGGGTGAAAAATAGGGACAACCTTAATAAGAAGAAGAATACAGTAATACTCAACCTATCTAACCGGGTTGCCCCGGCCACTTTAGGCGGCTTCCAACATACCGGTATATAAAAACATAATAAAACATCAAACATTAAAACAGTTCCTTATACAGGGCTGCTTTCAGATGTCTTCTTATCCTTGACTCAGGAGTCGCATAACTCCATACCCTCCAACATTCCTTCGATGAAAATAGGAAAAGCAGGACATTCTGGGATCAAATCAGAAAGTGGGACAGCTTCTGTAAATCCAGGAGTGTCCCTGGAAAATAAGGACACTTGGAGGGACTGTCATGGGTGAGTCGTTACAAGCTTGATCCAGAAATATCCATGTCTTGTAAGGCCCACAATTTCCATAATTCCTGATCAGTGGCTATGGTGGGTTTCCCTTGCCTTAAAGGCAAACTCATTTATTACAGCTGTATCGGTGTATATGGAACTAAGTAAGATGGCTATCCTGGTAGCTGATCCTTTAACCTGAGCCCTCCCTCTGTGCCACTAAGGTTCTCTCTATTTCTAACCCTCTTCCTTAGTTGCACATACAAGGGTACAATGGCATAATCTTTCATCTATTCCATGCTGGAAAGCCAGCATGGTGTAGTGGTTGGAGTGATGGATTAGGACCTGGAAGGCCATGAGGCTCCCTGGGCAGTGGCGTAGCGTGGGGGGTGCAGGGGGGGCCCCGGCCGCACCGGGCGCAACATCTGGGGGTTAGGGTTAGGGGGCGCAAATCCACGGGTTAGGGGGTGCAAATCCACGGGTTAGGGGGTGCAAATCCACGGGTTAGGGGGCGCAAATCCACGGGTTAGGGGGCGCAAATCCACGGGTTAGGCGGCGCAAATCCACGGGTTAGGTGGCGCAAATCCATGGGTTAGGGGGCGCAAATTACTTGCCTTGCCCCGGGTGCTGACAACCCAAGCTACGCCACTGTCCCTGGGTGACCTTGGACCAGCCACCACCTCTCAGCTTCATGGGAGACCCATGTACAGGTGGGTTATGCATGCAGTAGCTGGAGAGCCTGTGAAAATGCATGCTATTAGACTTTCAGGCGTTTCAAGTTGCTTTGTTGTTTTTTGCAGCAGCAGACTGTTAAGGCTGCCCCCTGAAGCATCTACCACGAAGCATGCTGCCTCTTCTTTGTGTGTCTGTGCTGTGCAGTTCTCTGATAGCAGATACACATTTGCCTCTGAAGTCTTCTTTGGTGATCACTTATAGCCGAGTAAGATTAACTTCCATAAACACGGTTTTAACAAAGAATCTGTAAGTGACTATGGAGGCCAAATCTGGACCCACACGTCCTTCCACAGTGGGGACCTAGGTTTCCGGGCGGGAGTTGATAACATTGAGGGTTTGCCAAGCGTGCCTTCATCTTAGCACGTTTCTCCCTTGCATCCTGAGTTCAAGTGTCTTCAAAGCCCATGACACCTTCGGTAAAGGCTGTTCTCCAGTTGGAGCACTTACAGGCAAGTGTTTCCCAATTGTTGGTGTTTATACTACATTTTTAAAGATTTACCTTGAGACAGTCTTTAAGCCTCTTTTGTTGACCGCCAGCATTACGCTTTCCATTTTTAAGTTCGGAATAGAGTAGTTGCTTTGGAAGACGATCATCAGGCATCCGCACAACATGACCAGTCCAACAAAGTTGATGTTGAAGAATCATTGCTTTGACACTGGTGATCTTTGCTTCTTCTAGTACACTGATATTAGTTCGCCTGTCTTCCCAAGTGATGTGTAAAATTTTTCGGAGACACTATTGATGGAATCTTTCGAGGAGTTGGAGATGGTCTTTATAAGTGGTCCGTGTTTCACAACCATATAGTAAGGTTGGTAGTACAATAGCTTTGTAAACAAGCATTTTGGTTTCACTGCAAATGTCCGGGTCCTCAAACACTCTGCACTTCAATTGGGAGAAAGCCGCACTCGCAGAGCTCAGGCGATGCTGGATTTTAGCATCAGTGTTGGCCCTTGTGGACGGTCTGCTCATGTCTCTCATAACAACAACAACAACAACAACAACAACAACAACAACGATTTATTATTTAGATCCCGCCCATCTGACTGGGTTTCCCCAGCCACTCTGGGCTACTTCCAACAAAATATTAAAATACAATAATTAATCAAATATTAAAAACTTCCCTAAACTGGGCTGCCTTCAGATGTCTTCTAAAAGTCAGATAGTTGTTTATTTCTTTGACATGTGATGGGAAGGCGTTCCACAGGACAGGCGCCAACTACCGAGAAGGCCCTCTGCCTGGTTCCCTGTAACTTCGCTTCTCGCAGTGAGAGAACCACCATTCTCTGCATAGTTTTGCTGCTTAGACCCAGTTGAAGATAACGGCCTAACAGGTATTGGAATTGCAGCCACTGTAACACAGGAAATATGATTTACCCAAAGTCACCCAATGTGGTCAATGAGGGAGTGGGGATTTGATCTTGCCTGGGTGTGTGCTGAAGGGGATCTGTATGAGTTTCCATAGGATTCCTGAAGTATTATTTTTTTGCATGCAGTAATACCTTGTGGGGTTTTCTACATGTAGAAAGTGGATTTGTTTTCATTCGCTCCATGGAGGAAGATTCAATGGGGCTGGTGCACTGATCAGGATAAAAAAATTAAGTTTCTGCCTCATTTTCTCACTGATAAAGAGGTATGTTTTGCTGGCAAAATAGATTCCCCAGAGGCCAGTTCTGTTGGTGGAATTGAGTCATTTCATCCCCTGTATATATTTAACAACATACGCCACTAACTATTAAGTCACCTTTTCCAGTAGTTTCAAGGGTGGCTTTCTTAGTTTTTCTTTGCATGACACCATCAAAACCTTAACACCCCCCCCAATAGTTTTGTATTATCCAATAATATAAACAGCTATAAATTGCTAGAGACTATTTGGCACAGGTTTTCCCAGTATGGTTTTCCCAGTAGTGATGTATGGAAGTGAGAGCTGGACCATAAAGAAGGCTGATCGCCGAAGAATTGATGCTTTTGAATTCTGGTGCTGGAGGAGACTCTTGTGAGTCCCATGGACTGCAAGAAGATCAAACCTCTCCATTCTGAAGGAAATCAGCCCTGAGTGCTCACTGGAAGGACAGATCGTGAAGCTGAGGCTCCAATACTTTGGCCACCTCATGAGAAGAGAAGACACCCTGGAAAAGACCCTGATGTTGGGAAAGATTGAGGGCACAAGGAGAAGGGAAGGGCAGAGGACGAGATGGTTGGACAGTGTTCTCGAAGCTACCAGCATGAGTTTGACCAAACTGCGGGAGGCAGTGGAAGACAGGAGTGCCTGGCATGCTCTGGTCCATGGGGTCACGAAGAATCGGACACGACTAAACGACAACAACAAATTTGGCACAGGGCGCCTAAGTACTTCTCAGCCTCACTCCTCTTTCTGTGAAGTGGAAATAATTGTACGGTAAGGCTGGGGAACAGGGAAATGCACTGAGCTGCACTATACTTTAAGGACTGGATTGTATATCCTGGACTGCTGTCATAATAACTGGCTTTGCTGCAAACGATACTGTGTGGATCTTGCCCATTAAGGCGGCCAGAGAGCAAAGGAGTTGTGCCCACAAGCCAAGTGTTGTTGCTGAGGTCCACGTCATGTAAAGCTTACATGTGTTCGAGTTCGAGTTGGTCACATAGAATTGAGGAATGTGCTTTTTTCAGAATCTTAGTGGTCCTGAACCTGGAACCTAAAGCCCTCCTGCCTGTGGGTTCTGTGACTGGACCATTCCTGCCTCCATCCCCCAAGTTTTATTCTGTGGCCTTGGCTGCCTGCACACGCCTCACCTTCCCTGCCCTTGTCATCCTCTGTGCTAAATATATTAGTGCAAGGCTGAAAGTAATAACAATAAAAGGGAAGACAAGGCGGAGAAAATATTAGGGAGCGTATTAAGAAATTGACCCAGTTCTCTTTGATATTTAATAAACAGAGAGTCCTCCAAACAGTAGAATCCATTCAGCTAATTGGTTATTGGCTTTCCCCGAGTAAATATATCCACCTTAATCCTACCAGGTTCAGGAGACTCTAATCTGGTCAATGAGCCTTTGGTGATGAATGAAAATTCTTCATTCATTTTAACTGGCTTTTCCCTCCTTTAGACTTCAAAAAAGACCTTCCAGCTTTTCCTTTCCTGTTTGGTCCTGCTTTTGAATTTCCCAGACTTGGAACTGCTCAGATTTAAGATTGCATTCATGTGACACTAGTCTTCTTTGGAGTGTTACTCCCCAAACAGTGGACTCGGACGCAGTGAGGCCAGGTATTTAGCCCTAATGCTAATGCTATTCTAGGCTGCATCAACAGAAGTATCGTGTCACGGTCATGGGGAGTAATAGAGTAAAGGTAACAGGACCCCTGACCATTAGGTCCAGTCGTGGACGACTCTGGGGTTGCGGCGCTCATCTCACTTTATTGGCCGAGGGAGCTGGCGTACAGCTTCCGGGTCATGTGACCAGCATGACTAAGCCACTTCTGGCGAACCAGAGCAGCGCACAGAAACGCTGTTTACCTTCCCGCTGGAGCGGTACCTATTTATCTACTTGCACTTTGACGTGCTTTCGAACTGCTAGGTTGGCAGGAGCAGGGACGGAGGAACAGGAGTGCACCCCGTTGCAGGAATTTGAACTGCTGACCTTCTGACTGGCAAGCCCTAGGCTCTGTGGTTTAGACCACAGCGCCACCCATGTCCCTAAGGGAAGTAATAGTGCTACTCCACTCTGCCTTGATCAGACCACACCTGGAATACTGTGTCCAGTTCTGGGTGCCACAACTTAAGATGGATGTTGACAAGCAGGAATGTGCGTAGAGGAGGGGAACCAAGGTGCAGAGGCAGTTTTAGAGTAGCACGTCTGGTTCGGACTCACTGGCAGTGGGAACGATGATGTAGAATGGATTCCCCCCCCCATTGAATTTTAGCATTGTGAAGGGCATTGCTGAAAAGTCTGCCACTGCAAGATGCTAAAGGGCCTGGAAACCAAGCCTTACTGAGGAAGGACTGAGGGAGTTGGATACATTCAGCCTGGGAATGCAGAGACTGAAAGGAGACATAATAGCCATCTTCCAAAAAACTAAAGGGCTGTGACATGGAGGAGTTTGGTTTTGGATTTGATATCCCGCTTTATCACTACCCGAAGGAGTCTCAAAGCGGCTAACATTCTCCTTTCCCTTCCTCCCCCACAACAAACACTCTGTGAGGTGAGTGAGGCCGAGAGACTTCAGAGAAGTGTGACTAGCCCAAGGTCACCCAGCAGCTGCATGTGGAGGAGCGGAGACGCGAACCCGGTTCCCCAGATTACAAGTCTACCGCTCTCAACCACTACACCACACTGGCTCATCCATGGAGGATGGAGCAAGCTTGTTTTCTCCTGCGCTGGAGGGCAGGGCTGGAACCAATGGCTTCAAATTACATGGAAGGAGATTACGACTCAACATCAGGAAGAACTTTCTGCCGTTAAGAGCTCTGTGACAGTGGAACGGACTCCCTCGGAAAATGGCGGGCTCTCCTTCCTTGGAGATTTTTAAGCAGAGGTGCAATGGCCATCTGTCACATGATTCCGTGATTTTATGATTCTGTGTCTAAGGCTCAGATGTTCAACTCTTGCAACTGCAACAGCAGTCTCCCTGTGGCGTTGGGATTCTTCAGCCCAAGTTTTTTTTAACCTTCTTACAAAGTTAATGATGGAGTGCTTAAGCGCAGCAGTTTCTGTGAGGCTTCTTGGGAGTGAGGAAAGATATGCAAAAGTTATTTGTGGCCCATCCATCTGGGAACCTGGGCTCCTCCCTCTCAAGCAGTGAGTCACTTCCCCTCTCTCTTAAAAAATGTTCCTTTTCCATTTAGCTTATGATTAACTGATACCTCACCCACAACAAAGTAGTTTCTGAGGCAATATGTTCCATGGATAAATAAAACGCATTGCATTGTAAAAGCAATGCAGATTAACAACGAAGGGGAAGAAATGAAGATGCAAAGTGCAGAGCTTTTCCCCCTCCCCTAAAATCAGGACATTCTCAGCTCTCGAGTATCGATAGCTTGTTTGCGCTGGATTTTATGAGGTATTTGCATTCCAAATCGTATCGGATAAAGATGAAGAGTTAGCAAAGAAAAGAAGGGATGGAGTACGAGACTGTAGCTTGGGTCAATGAGCCTTTGGGAATGGAAATCCTTAATGAGCGTCTTTACCTAGACAGCATCTTAAAAAGCAGAGACATCACCTTGCCAACAAAGGTCCGTATAGTTAAAGCTATGGTTTTCCCAGTAGTGATGTATGGAAGTGAGAGATGGCCCATAAAGAAGGCTGATTGCAGAAGAATTGATGCTTTTGAATTCTGGTGCTTGAGGAGACTCTTGAGAGTCCCATGGACTGCAAGAAGATCAAACCTCTCCATTCTGAAGGAAATCAGCCCTGAGTGCTCACTGGAAGGACAGATCGTGAAGCTGAGGCTCCAATACTTTGGCCACCTCATGAGAAGAGAAGACTCCCTGGAAAAGACCCTGGTGTTGGGAAAGATGGAGGGCACAAGGAGAAGGGGACGACAGAGGAAGAGATGGTTGGATACTGTTCTCGCAGTTACCAGCATGAGTTTGACCAAACTGAGGGAGGCAGTGGAAGACAGGAGTGCCTGGCGTGCTCTTGTCCGTGAGGTCACGAACAGTCGGACACGACTAAACGACTCAACAACAACAACAACCTCAGTCACAATCCCACCAACTTTCCTTTCTTTAATTTCTGAGTTTTGCTGAGGAGTGATATGGCCCGTTCAAATAAAAGACATTAGTGAGACTAATGGTTCATCCGAAGCGCACCCACTCTTAACAAATAGAGCAGGATGAGAGCAAAGGGATGCACAGGTATATTTGTCGCAAATGTGTAGCTAACTTAAACCTGGACAAAACTTTTAGTTTTCATCAACTCTGAGGTGATTTCTCACTCAGATGGTTACACAATGGTCGTGATCTTCTTGTGGCTTATTTCTAACATGGGGGATGAAACAGAAAGGCTCAGAACAGCAAACTTTATTTTCATAACTCCTAGTAGGTCACTGCCATTCTCTCCTCTCCTCCCCTCTCCACCTTTTCTCTGCTGCTTACTCATTCCCCTCCTCCACCGCCCTGAACTGAAATGTTACCTCATGTATAGGTAAAGGTAAAGGGACCCCTGACCATTAGGTCCAGTTGTGACCGACTCTGGGGTTGCAGCGCTCATCTTGCTCTATAGGCCAGCATACAGCTTCCAGGTCATGTGGCCAGCATGACTAAGCCACTTCTGGCGAACCAGAGCAGCGCATGGAAACACTGTTTACCTTCCTGCCAGAGTGGTACCTATTTATCTACTTGCACTTTGATGTGCTTTCGAACTGCTAGGTTAGCAGGAGCAGGGACCGAGCAACGGGAGCTCACCCCGTCACGGGGATTCGAACCGCCGACCTTCTGATCGGCAAGTCCTAGGCTCTATGGTTTAACCCACAGCGGCACCCGCGTCCCTACCTCATGTATACTTGAGGGAAAACTTCCAAATACATACAAGTAGCTGCAATTATTGGGGTATAATGTAGCTTTCTCCCATGAATCTTTGGTTCCTGGGTTGGAAGATAAAATTCTGGGCTGCATCAATAGGAGTATAGCATCTAGATCAAGGGAAGTAATAGTGCCACTGTATTCTGCTCTGGTCAGACCTCACCTGGAGTACTGTGTCCAGTTCTGGGCACCACAGTTCAAGAAGGACACTGACAAACTGGAACGTGTCCAGAGGAGGGCAACCAAAATGGTCAAAGGCCTGGAAACGATGCCTTATGAGGAACGGCTAAGGGAGCTGGGCATGTTTAGCCTGGAGAAGAGGAGGTTAAGGGGCGATATGATAGCCATGTTCAAATATATAAAAGGATGTCACATAGAGGAGGGAGAAAGGTTGTTTTCTGCTGCTCCAGAGAAGCGGACACGGAGCAATGGATCCAAACTACAAGAAAGAAGATTCCACCTAAACATTAGGAAGAACTTCCTGACAGTAAGAGCTGTTCGACAGTGGAATTTGCTGCCAAGGAGTGTGGTGGAGTCTCCTACTTTGGAGGTCTTTAAGCAGAGGCTTGACAACCATATGTCAGGAGTGCTCTGATGGTGTTTCCTGCTGGGCAGGGGGTTGGACTCGATGGCCCTTGTGGTCTTTTCCAACTCTATGATTCTATGATTCTATGATATTTTTAAAGCCATCCAAGTTAGTGGCTATCACTGCCTCTTGTGGGCACAAATTCTGCAGTTAAACTGGGCCCATGTGTGAGGAAGTACTTTATTTGTCGTGAACCTTGTGACATTCAGCTTCGTTGGACGTCCAGGAATTCTAGGGTTCTGCGAAAGGGAGAAAAACTTTCCTCTACCCACTTTCCCTGCATAATTTCATACACTTCTACCCCTTCGGCTCTTCCTCGCCTTTTCTCTCAGCTGAAAATGAATGGCCGCGCAACGCTAAGACCTCGAACATCTTGCTCTCATTTATCCAAGATTGTTCAGGAGATCCTCTTGGTAGATTATGCTGCATTCAGGATAGAGTTCATCCCAGTCTGCTTTCTATAGCAGCGCCCAAAGCCAGCTGCCCGAGTTGGCCGCTTTTGCCTCGTCTTCTTGGCTGGTAAAAACTGCCTCGAAACATGGATGCGATATAGGCACCCTCAAGGAAAAGGGCACATCGATAAAATGTGCAGCCAGGAGGAAGTGTGTTTCAGCAAAGCTGTGCATTTGTTTATACTTAAAGCGCCTTGCCATTGTCCTCCTCTCCAGTAGTCTTTTGAATACGAGAATACTGATTTTCTTCAAGTCACTTAAAAGGTACTTGACCTCTGAGCGAGTTGTGCTTTTCTGCCATCGGTACTGCTATAAATCCATATTACTGTTCTACCCGAGTCAATGGGGAAACTGACAGCGACTCTGCCTTGACTTCAGAAGCCACCATGTTGAGGGATAGGTTTATGCCTGGTCATAAGGGCAGAAATGCCATAGCGGTGGGGGGTGGGGGTGGGGGGGTCAAGGAGGTGAAGCACCGATTGTAAAGCAATGGATCGTTCGGTTTCAATCAGCGCATGGCAAAGCCTGCTTTCATTACGGTTTCCAAATGGGCAGGGTTGAGGGGGGTAAATTGCCAGGCAGGAGTTGAAACAGGAGCTCTGATGGTGACATCTGCGGGGGTCTTTGACCCCAATTATCAACTTTGACAACTGGGCTTCCAGGTTGCGGTGGGGCTAATGAGACTAAAGGGATAGCTCAAATACCCCTTCAGCTGTACGAGTCCTCAGCCTGGACTCCTCAGAACTCGGGTTCCGATCCTGGCACCTGCAGGTAGCCCTGGGCAAGTCATGTACAGTCCTATCTCGGGTTGAAGTAGCTTCAGGTTAAGCGTTTTTGGGTTGCGCTCAGCGGCGACCTGGAAGTAACGGAGCACGTTACTTCCGGGTTTCGATGCTTGCGCATGTGCAGATGCTAAAAATGATGTCATGTGCATGCATGGAAGCAGCAAAACACGACCCGCGCATGCGCAGACGCGCAGTCGCGTGTTAAGTTCTACTCAGGATGCGAACGGGGCTCCGGAAGGGATCCTGTTCACATCCAGAGGTACCACTGTATCTGAAACCTCAGGCCGCTGCTACCAGTCCGTGCAGACAACATGGACCTAAATGGAACCGTGGTGTAGGTTAGGGTGACTTCCTATTGTCCCATAGATTCAGACTGGAAGTTTTCCTCATTTGGAGCTAGGTTGAAGAATTCCAGAACTGGCATTAGTTGAGCTGGATTCCTCCATCGAACATCCATTCACAGACACATGCAGTCTGTGGACAGTGCACTTTTATTTTTACAATCTTCTGGTAATAACAATAATAATTTTATTATTTATACCCCGCCCATCTGGCTGGGTGTCCCCAGCCACTCTGGGCAGCTTCCAACGAAACACTAAAACACAATAACCCATTAAACATTAAAAGCTTCTCTAAACAGGGCTGCCTTCAGATGTCTTTTAAAAGTCAGGTAGTTGTTTGTTTCCTTGACATCTGATGGGAGGGCGTTCCACAGGGCAGGCGCCACCACTGAGAAGGCCCTCTGCCTGGTTCTCTGCAACCTCACTTCTCTCAGGGAGGGAACCACCGGAAGGCCCTTGGAGGTGAACGATGGGGGGTGGAGACGCTCCTTCAGGAATACTGGGCCTGGGCCGATTTCCCCTCTAATGTGTTTTTGATATTTAAAAAGGGAAAGCCGAGGAATGTAAAAATTAAAGGACACTATCGTTGAACGAAGGAGGTCTTACTTAAGTTTTCTTAAGAAAAGTCCTGCTGGATGAAACCAAAGACCCATCTATCCAACATCCTGTTCTCAGTTTACCTGTTCGAGTTTACTTCTGAGAAAACATGCATAAGATTTGCAAGCACTGCCGCCTTAGATTTTTTTTTAAAAAAGGAGTTTTGATAGAAACAGATTTGTACAGCATTTCTATGTGTGCTCATATACTTGCTGCTCATGATGTGGAACAGTTAACTCTTTGCTCATCAAAACATCAACTCTCGGCTCAGAAGAAACTTCGAAAGAAAGCGACTAGTCCTACTTGATTATTTCCCCCGCCCAAAATGTTCGTTGCTAACTTAACGGGAGGTAATTGTTTTTTAGCTGTGTTTGTGCTCCAATAGGTAATGACGAAGTATTTTTTTAAAGCTGAGTTTCATAATGAGAATGGAACAAAAATCGCTCTGTCTTGAATTATTAGCTGACAGCTGTGAGATCAGAAATATAAAACGTAGACTAAGCCAGATAAATCTGGGTTTAAGTCACATTTATCTAAAATGACCAAAGATTGAAAAATGAACCTGACTTCATATTGGGGGGAGGGGGAAGGATCTAATGCTTGAGTATATATACACCAATAAATGTTTTCCAGATGTGCTGTCTATTAAGTGCAATAACAAGATCCGACTACTGTTTAACTTGAAGGCAATGTTGATTTTAATTTAGAACAAACAAGTTGGGGCCCACAGAAATGGAAAGGGAGGGAACACTAGGATGGAAAGGGAAGCAGGAGCATTTGGGCGGCTCCACTCCATCCCACAGAGCCTAAGACTTGCCAATCAGAAGGTCGGCAGTTTGAATCCCGCGACGGGATGAGCTCCCGTTGCTCGGTCCCTGCTCCTGCCAACCTAGCAGTTTGAAAGCACATAAAAAGTGCAAGTAGATAAATAGGTACCGCTCCGGCGGGAAGGTAGACGGTGTTTCCGTGTGCTGCTCTGGTTCGCCAGAAGCAGCTTAGTCATGCTGGCCACATGACCCGGAAGCTGTACGCCGGCTCTCTCGGCCAGTAAAGCGAGATGAGTGCCACAACCCCAGAGTCGGTCACGACTGGACCTAATGGTCAGGGGTCCCTTTACCTTTTACTCCATCCCTCACCCTGATGCTATTTTAAGGTTTCCAGATTTTTTTCAATGAATCCGGGGACACTTTTCAGCTTCAATGGATTTTGTATGTATGGGGACTGATTTGTAAATCTGGGGAGTGTCCCCAGGAAATGGGGACGTCGGGTAACCTTATGACCTATTTACCTCCTTCCTCCCCTCCCTGACTTTCTCCTACTTCCTTTCCTTGTCCAGAGCCCCTAAACGCCTTCCCTTCCCTTCCCCTTTTGCCCTTTCATACTATGGGCTCTTCCAGACTTACCTTCCTTTGTGCACAAAGGAGCATCTCTCCACCCTCATTGTGCAGCCTGGACACTGAGGTCCAGCGGCGAGGGCCTTCTGGTGGTTCTCTCACTGCAAGAAGTGAAGTTATGGGGAACCAGGCAGAGGGCCTTCTCGGTAGTGGCGCCCGCCCTGTGGAACGCCCTCCCACCAGATGTCAAGGAAATAAACAACCATCTGATTTTTAAAAGACATCTGAAGGCAGCCCTGTTTAGGGAAGCTTTTAATATATGATGGATTATTGTATTTTAATATTTTGTTGGAAGCCGCCCAGAGTGGCTGGGGAAACCCAGCCAGATGGGCGGGGTCTTCATTCAGCTCATAGTGGTGAGGAGGAATGAAAGTTCCCCAAAAGTATCTGCTTTATATACATTATTTACACAATGGGCTGCACGTGATTGGCTAATTCCAGAATTCTCCTGTAGGCCAATCAGGTTGTGCATTCACTTCCATCTGGAGCTGGATTGGGTGGCTCCTGCAGACCAATCATACTGCTGCATTGTTCTAGGACCAATCAGACCGCTGCATTCTGAATCCTATTTTTCTAGGACCAATCAGACTGCTGCATTTTGGATCCTATTCAACTCAGTACATAACAGGCACCCTCTTGGCTCAGCGCCCAGTGAGGGCGAATCAAACGTGTTCCCCTAAATCTGCCTCTGCTCAGGTGTGGCTCTATGCAATGCAATCTCACTTTCAAATATTGTTTGTGCCTGCAAAAGCTTTGGGACGGAAACGCTTCTTCCAGTTGGGACACGCCAATGGCCTCCTGCTGAAATCCTGTTAACTTTCCATACCACAAATGTTCTGGATGTGTTTTTTGTTTTGTTTTGTCTCCAATTTGTTGAGCTCCAATGGAAGGCTGACTGGCTATGGTTCAGCGTTAGAGCATCTGCTTTGCAGACACAAGGTCCCGATCCATGGCATTCCCAGGTATGGCTGGGAGTAGGCTCTGCCCAAAACCCTGGAGAACCATTGACATCGCTGAACAAATAGACCAATGACAGCTTTCTGTATTCCTATTTGAGGCAATAATGCAGTAATGCTGGGGAAACATCGCAGAACTGTGGGATGCGATACATAAGTAGCAGTCAAGTACAACATTCCTTGTTTTCCTAGAGTGGACATGCGGGGGAATGTTTGGTTCAGCCAGTCGAAAACTTCCTATTTCCTCCTGGCTGGGACATACTTCCTTTGCATTGGAGCAGCAGCTTTTAGCTAGAATTGCTCTGTTGGTTCTCAGCCAACAGAGGACACTGGGATTATCTCCACATGTATATACTTTGTAACTACCGTCGAACCTCTACTTACCAGCACCTCTTCTTACAGTCGTTCCGAGTCGCAACTGGGGCAAACCAGGAATTAACCGGCAGGTTTGCCGCTGTTAGTGCATGCGCAGAAACGGGCAATCACCGCATGCGGCTGCGCACAACAACGCTTCTCACAGCGACCTGTTTCGATCTCCGGACAGACCTCCTAAGAGCCTAAGAGACCCCAAATGGCAACCCCTGCCATATCCTCACTAGGTGTGGCAGGAGACCAGTGGTGCTTCCTCTCTGCCAAGGGGTCGCTGTCGAGGCAGAATTGGGGCAGGGGCTGCCGAGGAGACTGCCAACTTTGCTGCCATTGTGGCAGCAGCAGAAGCACCAGCAGCAGGCAATGCGTTCCTTGGAGGCAGGATCAGTAGACCTCTGTAGACCCTGCAGCCTGAGGCGGTTGCCTCCCCTTGCCTCATGGGTGTGCCGGCCCTGGAAGCAGGAAAGAATCACGTGATACACTGAAGTTGGCAGTCATCTTTTTCAGGCTCAGAACATTCTACTAGGATATGGACCCAAAAACGTTAGGATGAAGGGAATTGTCTTGATATTCTCTGTGCTTTAATTTGCTTTCTTTCAGTAGAGTTTGATCAGAAACTGGAGTGTGTTAGCTGATTAGGGGGAAAAAAAATAAGGACGTTTGAAGATTATAATAACCCTGCAATAAAAAGGCTATAAAAAGAGAGAGGTACTTGACCAAATTTCCAGTATTTTTGGGTTCTCTCTTGAAATAGAGGTAGACCCGCCCAGTCGTCTTTCTTCTAAATACTGGGTGCTGCATCTGTTTTTAAACCCAAAATAATACCTTTTGATTGGAAAGATTTCAGTAACATTATTTGTGCATTTTATTGAGCCGGAGGTTGCAATTATTAGCGTCACTAGGAATTTGGGACATATAAACACAGTCTTTAGTTTGCTTCAGAGCAAACCACATCCCTGGGCAATTATTGTTCTATCTAAATACCTTCAAACCGAGCTCTGAACCAGCAATGACATTTGTTGCTGGTGGTCTCTTTGCAAAACAGCTTCTGCCATGCAAATGTGGGGCAAACGAGCCCAGGAAACCCTGGGTTTAGTGGGGGTAAAGGCCTGTGACAGTGGGGGCCCATTTGACAGGGAGGTCAATAAAAGCTAGGCTCTTTAATCCTGTGTGAAAAAGCTTTGGGTATCTGTCAACTAAATGCCAGGACATCGGCTGTGGTAAACTAAAAGGTGGGGTCTTCATTCTCTCATGACCATCTTTCCAGGTCTGTGTATGGAGAGGTGGTCACATGCCTAGGAATGGGCCAGAGGCAATCCATGGATCTCTTATAGACCCCCCAACTTTCCCTATTTTCCAGGGGCATCCCTGATTTAGAGAAGTCGTCCCGGTTTCTGATTTGATCCTGGAATGTCCCGCTTTTCCTTAGGATGTCCCTATTTTCATTTGATGATCTCCTTCTACCGGTCCACAATAGAAAGTGTCCTTTCATACTGCATCACGGTGTGGTACGCTGGTTTGACATCAACAGATAGGAAGTGCCTACAGAAGGTGGTGAATTCAGCACAAGATATTATGGGTTGTCCCATGAATCCGCTGGATGAAATAGCAGAAGAACGTTGCCTCATGAGAGTGAGGAAAATTCTCAGGGATGATTCACACCTTGACCGGCATTTTCTGGATCTCCTGCCCTCGGGCAGAAGATATAGAGGCATGATTAGTTGCACCAACAGGGTAAAGAACAGCTTCTATCCATGGGCTGTTAGGCTGCTGAATGAAAACATAACAACAAGGCAACTGACTTTCGGGTTTGGTGGGTGTGCGTCAGTAAACAAGGGGAATTAAGACCAAGAGAGCTGAGTGGGGGGTGTTCGTGTAATCTCACTGTATACAAGTTGTACAAGTGAAAATAAAGTATTTCAATATTTCAATATTTTCACTGGAGAAATGTTGGAGGGTATGGAGTTATCCAAACCCGAGCTGCCTGAAGGCAATCCTGTATAGGGAAGGTTTTGTTGTTGTTGGTTTTTTTTAAAAAAAGTTTAATGTTTTATTATGTTTTTATATATGTTGGAAGCTGCCCAGAGTGGCTGGGGCAACCCAGTCAGATGGGTCAGGTATAAATAGTAAAATTATCATTTTGGAATAGGACGTCCCTATTTTCATTGGAGGAATGTTAGAGGGTATGGTCTTATTGTTATGATCACATATCAGCCACTAAATTACAGACTAATACCAACAGGGCAATTTCAGCTGTGTGTACACATGTCACAGGACTTGGTTTTGAACCTACCTCAGAAATAAATTTCCCAGGCTCTTTAAAAGCCCACCTCAAAGGACAGGCAGGCTTTAAATCATGCCCTCTCTCATCCAACCTCCTATTTTCTAGTTTGAACCAACGGGGACTACAAGAAGGACAACAGATCCCAAAGAATGTAGCTCTCCCCTCAGTGCCAGGGCCATTCCTGTGTCCCCCTGAGTTCAAAGGTCCTTTGCAAATAAGCAGGTGTC
This sequence comes from Podarcis liolepis, assembly GCF_965112155.1. Classification (NCBI taxonomy): domain Eukaryota; kingdom Metazoa; phylum Chordata; class Lepidosauria; order Squamata; family Lacertidae; genus Podarcis; species Podarcis liolepis. The sequence goes on from NC_139554.1 coordinate 125,339,246, forward strand.
CTCATCCTAATTTTCTCAGCTTCCTGGATTGGCTCGAGGAAATAACTGTTTTCTTTCTGATTTTTCTGGGGGAATTACCTCCCCACCGAAGTGTGTCTCACCCCTACTTTATATTCTTTTATATGCCAGACTAAAAGCAACCGCCAACACCCATTTTTGTTAGGCTTTTAGGGGCTGATGCTTGAATTCCTTCGCACGATGCTGTCAAATCTGCTATTTGTGAGAATTCTTTTTGACATTTCAGTTTATTATGTATTGTGTTTGTATATTACCTTGTCCCCCCTCCAAAAAAACCCCCCTCCTTGTAACAATTTTTGGTGCAGGGTAGTATAGAAATATCTAAATAAACAAATACTTTTTAGAACCTGGAGAGAGGGGCCCTGGGCAACCTCTCCCATGCCCAATTTCAGTTCATACAGCAGCGTCCTGTATTCTGATATTTTGATTTATTATTTGTACCCTTGGCCATTTATTCATGTATTTATTTCTATGGAGAGAAGGATTTAGCTATTGTTCTCTCACAAAACATCAGGGCAGTGTACAGCAACATAAAAAGTAAAGCAGTAGAGAACAATAATTAAAATGGTTGGCTACTCAATAAACTGCCCTGAGACTTGTGGGTATAGACGCAGGTGGCGCTGTGGTCTAAACCACGGAGCCTCTTGGGCTTGCCGATCAGAAGGCCGGCAGTTCGAATCCACTCAGCGGCGATGAACTCCCATTGCTCTATCCCAGCTCCAGCCAACCTAACAGTTTGAAAGCACACCAGTGCAAGTAGATAAATAGATACCACTCTGGCAGGAAGATAAATGGCATTTCCGTGTGCTCTGGTTTCCGTCACGGTGTCCTGTTGTGCCAGAAGCGGTTTAGTCCTGCTGACCACATGACCCGGAAAGCTGTCTGTGGACAAAAGCCGGCTCCCTCGGCCTGAAAGCAAGCTGAGCGCCATACCCCATAGTCGCCTTTGACTAGACTTAACTGTCCAGGGGTTCTTTACCTTTACCTTATAGTAAAGGTAAAGGGACCCCTGACCATTAGGTCCAGTCGTGGACAACTCTGGGGTTGCGGTGCTCATCTCGCTTTACTGGCCGAGGGAGCCAGCTTACAGCTTCCAGGTCATGTGGCCAGCATGACTAAGCCGCTTCTGGCGAACCAGAGCAGTGCACGGAAATACCGTTTACCTTCCTGCCGGAGCGGTACCTATTTATCTACTTGCACTTTGATGTGCTTTCGAACTGCTAGGTTGGCAGGAGCAGGGACTGAGCATCCCTTTGCAGGGATTCGAACTGCTGACTTTCTGATCGGCAAGTCCTAGGCTCTGTGGTTTAGACCATAGCGCCACCTGCGTCCCTAAGGGAAGTAATAGTAATACTCTACTCTGCCTTGATCAGACCACACCTGGAATACTGTGTCCAGTTCTGGGTGCCACAACTTAAGGATATTGACAAGCAGGAATGTGGGGGAGCTCACCCGTCGCAGGGATTTGAACCGCCGACCTTCTGATCAGCAAGCCCTAGGCTCAGTGGTTTAACCCACAGCACCACCCGTGTCCCTCTTACCTTATAGGGTGGTATATAAATTCTAATTCTAATTATTATTATTATTATAATTTAAACAGCTGCATAGGCCTTTCTGCATAGAAAGGTTGTCAAATGATGCCTGAAAGTCCAAAGTGAGGATGCTGCCCAGCCTGTCTTGGAAATGTGTGAAATGAGGGACTTCCGGTTGAGGCCAGTCCTGCCTCCGTAACACTGTACATTAGATCACATTTCTAAAACTTGCTTTCTCAAGGACTGCTTACTGCCATACTGGACTCCAAGTCCAGATTTGGAAGACTTGCTCTCAGTGCCATTTTGAGACATTCAAGGCAAGGTCTTTCCATTGGGGGTGTCTCATCTCCAGAACGCCCTTCCAGGCCTCCCCCTTTTCAAGCTCCTTTGATCAGCATCAAAAAATGAATTTGTTTTGGCAAGCATCCCCCCCCCCCGTCTTTGTTTTGAAGAAAAAAAATATTTTGCTGCTGCTGCAGGTCTGTTCCAGCCTTTAAGAGGCGTGTGTGTTTTTAATTGCTGCTCTTAGTCCTTTAATGGTATTGTTTCTAATTGCTTAGTTTTTAATTGCATTTTTATTATTGTATTTGATGTGGTTTTTTTTAAAATGTAAGCTGCTATGAGTACTGTCGTAGAAGAGCAGGATATAAATTAGTTATTACTGACTTAGCTTTTCTTCGCTGATTGTGGGCTGTTCTGCCATTTCATCTGGAATTGGCATCGTTTGCTCAGTCGCGTATTTCAGAGGATTGAGGCAAAATGGCGACCGAACTGTTGTGATCAGAGGTGCAAACTTGCCAACACGTTGTGATGTGAGGTCCTGAAGTCAGGTTCCGAGGTCTCGTGAGGTCTCGGACATGACTTCCGGTGCTTCACGAGGCACCGGATGTTGCGTTGGGGGCCCTGCGGTGTGGGTGCTGAGCACCCACAACAAAATTATTGTGGGTGCTCGGGCCCCCAGGGCCACCCAGAGATGGTGCCCCTGGTTGTGACGCAGCGTTCTCCACATTGTGTTCTCCTGCCTTTTAAAAGACACACTTGGTTGTGACGCAGCGTTCTCCACATTGTGTTCTCCTGCCTTTTAAAAGACACACTTAGTGACCATCCTTCTGAACTTAAATGTAAGAGTGGTAGCTGCCTGTTCTGTATGGGGGACTCACTCACTGACGTTAGGCAGCTGTGGTCCATAAGGCACTTGGTGAAGAATCGACATTTCTGTATTGCTTGCCCTGAATTTCCCAGTTCCACTTCTAGGGCTGTGCCATCCTTGTCCTAGCAGCTAGAATTCTGGCTTTAAAAAATGGCAGTGCACAACTCATCTTGGTTTTGAGTGTGTGAGTGCATAAATAAATATAGAATCAATCTTTAGGTATGTAACGATAGCGGCTAGGATTCTATATGCGCAGAAATTGAAGTTCCAACCAAAGACACAGTACTTAGCTGGGTGAACCAAATGGCCTGATTTGGTTTAAGGCAGATTCCATACCCTCTGACATTTCTACTATGAAAAGAGGGACATCCTATTCAATAACAACAACAACAACAACAACAACAATAATAATAATACCAACACCCTGCCCATCTAACTGCATTGCCCCAGCCACTCCTGGCAACTTCCAGCATATATAAAAATGTAAAGGTAAAGGACCGCTGACAGTTAAGTCCAGTTGCGAATGACTCTGGGGTTGCGGTACTCATCTCGCTTTACTGGTCGAGGGAGCCAACGTTTGTCCACAGACAGTTTTTCCGGGTCATGTGGCCAGCATGACTAAGCTGCATCTGGCGAAACCAGAGCAGCACACAGAAACGTCGTTTACCTTCCCACCGGAGCGGTACCTATTTATCTACTTGCACTGGTGTGTTTTCGAACTGCTAGGTTGCCAGGAGCTGGAACCAAGCAACGGGAGCTCACCCCGTTGCGGGGATTCAAACCACTGACCTTCCAATCAGCAAGCCCTAAGCTCAGTATCCGCTTTAAGACTCCTTAGGGTAGTGATAAAGCGGGATATCAAATCCAGACTCTTCTTCTCTTCTTCAGTGGTTTAGACCCCAGCGCCACCCATTAAACATTAAAAACATTTCCATAGAGGGCTGCCTTCAGATATCTTCCAAAGGTTGCTTAGTTACTTATCTCCTTGGCTCTGGGGTCGCATAACTCCATGCCCTCCCACATTTCTCTGATGAAAATAGGGACGTCCTAAGGAAAAGCGGGACATTCTGGGATCAAATCAGAAACCAGGACAGCTTCTGTAAATCTGGGACTGTCTCTGGAAAATAAGGACAGTCTGAGATTCCATTCTTCCTAATGGGAAAAGTCATGTTCTTGCTTTTTCTGATGAGTGTTTTTATCAAGAAATGCCATAAAGAGGCCTCTCTTTATTAAATATGGCGGGTGCTGGTCTGATATATGTTCTGGACAACGTCTGGTCAAGGTCTTTGTTTCTTTCTCTCTCTGTGTGTGTTAAAGAGGCGTCTTGTGATGTTGGCTGTCAGTTGAGGGCAGCTCTTCCCAGTGATGCGGGAAGCGAAACATGCCTCTCCGCCTCTGGGCGGAACACCCTGGCCTGGCCTTGTGGCTGCTGCGCATTGCGAGCTGCAGGTGTTCCGCAGGCTGCCAAGCCTGGAGCTAGCCCGCAGTTATGCTGTCAAAATCATTTAAGCCTAATGCCTTGTGACAACTGTCTACCTGTAATGTGATAATGGGCTGAAAAGCTCTGCAAAATTGATAGGCTCTTCCCTCGCAGAAGGGAGATTTCCTCTGCGGAGAAGCCGCAAGAATACGCGGTCGCCTCTCGTCACCCTTCCTGCAAAGGAGAAGTTGCTGTCGTCAAGTTTAGAAGTGGGGACTGCAACAAAGTGTTGTGGTGCGGAAGGCTCCCATTCAGAGTAGCCAGCCGTATCTTCTTCCTGGATATTCCATTCTCTTTCTCTCTTTTAGTATTCCGGTTTCCCCACTCACAGCAGTCCAGGCCCAACCCAAGACATTTTGTTGTCTGAGGGAAAGGACAAGATGGTGTGTGTCCCCCCCCCCCTTCCACATGCAGAAGCAGTCGAGTGACTGGCCGCTAAATTTTGCTACCAACTCTGGCAATGTGATAGTGTCTCCCAAGGCACTTGGAGGCTTCAGGCTATTTTAGGGGTTTGAGGACAAACTGTGGGGCGCACTCTGTTTCACTCTGCCTAATGGAAGAACCGGCAGTCAGTTAACATTGTGTGCAGCCTATGTCTTCATTTTGTTCCAAATATCCAACCCTGAGAGGTGTGTGGTAGGTCTAGGCAACCTTTTGAGCCTTTCAGGTGTTGATAGACTCCAGCTCCCATTGGTCATACTGGCTGGGAGTGATGGGAGCTGGAGTCCGGCAACATCTAGAGGGCCACAAGTTTCCCATCCCTAGAATATGGTATCTGAACACGGAAGTCACCATTTAGCCTTCAAGGCTAATAGTTGGCAATTGGCCAGTCCTCTATGAATTGGCCTAATCATTTTTGTAAAAGCCACCCCAGATAGTGGCTATTGCCACATCTTTAGATGCCTCCGAAATGTCTTTAAGGCTGCTGCTTATCCTGTTATTGGAGCCATTTATTTTGCTTTGGCTATTTGTTTACATATATCTCCTGGGTGACGAAGATGCCTCAGGTCATTGAATGCCCATGCATACTTTGTCTGTTTCCCTTCCTACCACCCTCTGCGTGGCTCTGGGCACTGGCAATCCATGCTACACCACTGGTTTGTGGATAAAGAGCATGGCCCGCCTTGATTTTTTTTTTAATCTTATACTTTTGCAAATGTTGGAGTATGTCAAGACCTCGCCTCTTCTTTCCCAGTGGCACTCTTTTGGCCCCACTGACACCCCCCCACCTGAGTTCACCATTAGAAGAGGTGACGACAACATCACAGGATTGTCTGAACGTAGCGTTGATGTTTTTGTATCCAAATGAAGGAGTGTCTCCACCCCCATCATTCTACCCGGACACTGAGGTCCAGCACCGAGGGCCTTCTGGCAGTCCCCTCACTGCGAGAAGCCAAGTTACAGGGAACCAGGCAGAGGGCCTTCTCGGTAGTGGCGCCCGCCCTGTGGAATGCCCTCCCACCAGATGTAAAAGAGAACACTAACTACCAGACTTTTAGAAGACATCTGAAGGCAGCCCTGTTTAGGGAAGCTTTTAATGTTTGATGTATTACGGTATTTTTATATTTTGTTGGAAGCCGCCCAGAGTGGCTGGGGAAGCCCAGCCAGATGGGCGGGTTATAAATAAATTATTATTATTATTATTATTATTATTACTATTATTATTAACGCTGTTCTTTGCATTTTCCCCCAGGGAGTAATCCTGTCAAGCTCAACAGGGGTTACTTCTGAGTAAATATGCACCGGATCTGGCTGTGTAGTTCAATTGGCTGAGATTGCCAGGTTTCCAAAGAACAATTTCTGTACAGATCTCAGGTGAGTGTTAAGCACCTGGATTCAAGCTGTAGAAGTCCTGTCCACTTTCAGCTTGCTGCATAAGCGATCCAGAATTGAGGATCTGATCCGGTGGAACAGGTAGGAAATGGATGGACGTGGAATGAACAGGGGAGGACCATTGTCAGCATGGTGTAGCCACCCCAAAAGGATTTTATAGAATGTTCTACACAGGCTTGGATCCAGGCATAGTTGTGCTTAGAGCAGACCTGTTGAGATCAGTGGGACGTAAGTCAGTCATGACTCAATAAAGCCCCCTTGATTTCCATCAGTCTCCCTTGAACATGACTAAGTCTGGATCCAGCCCATAGTCAATGTTGAGGACGAAAAGTTCTTTCAGACACTGAAAGGACACATTCCTGTACTGTACAGGCTGGTTCTGGGATGTCTGACAACTCCCAATTCTAACCTCAGCAGTAGCTTTGACCGACATGCTGCTCCCTGTCACATCTGCGGACTTATCTTGCTCCTTAAAAAGGCCATTAACTCTGGGTAAATGATCCCTAGGCTGTTTTTAGAATAATTAAAACCAAAAGGCCAATAGTTACTATCAGCTGTCTATCAGCAAAACTTGTGTCTCCAAAATGTGGGTTCAATTTCTCGTTGTTAAAAAGCAGAAAGCCATATGGGGGACATTATCACGCATCTTTGTGAAATTAGCAGAACTATTTGAAAAACCCTGGCCTGTCTCTATGGAGCAGCGGCCCTCCCCTCCCCTCCCAACGCCCCCCTCTCCTTCCTTCTATCTTCCCCCGGGACTATCAGGTGAAAGTACTTGCAGACATAAGTGCTGAGGTGGCTGTAAGTTGGCCGCCTTAAAGTTTGAACGCTAGAGATTACATGGAGAAAGCTGGACTCCTCCTTGGAAACGGTTGGCTAGCTCATAGAGAGATGGGACGGAACTCCATTTCCCTTGCATGTACATATGCTGATCCCTGAACTTTTAGGTCATGCAGCCTCAGCCTCTCAAACAATTACTTGGTCTATGAAGGAACATAGAAAGCTGCCTTCTGCTGAATCGCACCATTGGTCTCAGCATTGCCTGCACTGGGGGGAAAGGGGGATAGGTAGGCGTGGAGGCGGTGAAGGTGGGAGCAGCAGCCACAGATGAAAGAAACTATCATGAATCAAGAAAAACTAGCTAAGCTTCAAGCCCAAGTGCACATCAGTGGGAAGGGTACTGCCTGTAGAAAGAAGGTGGTTCACAGAACAGCAACAGCAGATGACAAGAAGCTTTGTTGTTGTTGTTTAGTAGTTTAGTCATGTCCAACTCTTCATGACCCCATGGACCAGAGCACGCCAGGCACTTCTGTCTTCCATTGCCTCCTGCAGTTTGGTCGGACTCATGTTTGTAGCTTCGAGAACACTATCCAACCATCTCATCCTCTGTCGTCCCCTTCTCCTTGTGCCCTCCATCTTTCCCAACATCAGAGTCTTTTCCAGGGAGTCTTCTCTTCTCATGAGGCGGCCAAAGTATTGGAGCCTCAGCTTCAGGATCTGTCCTTCCAGTGAGCACTCAGGGCTGATTTCCTTCAGAATGGATAGGTTTGATCTTCTTGCAGTCCATGGGACTCTCAAGAGTCTCCTCCAGCACCAGAATTCAAAAGCATCAATTCTTTGGTGATCAGCCTTCTTTATGGTCCAGCTCTCACTTCCATACATCACTACTGGGAAGCTTCAGTCTTCATTAAAGAAACTTGGAGTAAATAACATCTCTGGTATTGAAGAGGTAAACATGTTTACCAACCAGGGCACTGCCATCCACTTCAACAACCCTAAAGTTCAAGCATCTTTAGCAGCTAACACTTTCACAATCAGAGGCCATGCTGAGACAAAGCTGCTGACTGAAATGCTACCTAGCATCTTAAACCAGCTTGGTGCTGACAGTCTGACCAGCTTGAGGAGACTCTGCCCAAACAACCTGTGGATGGAAAAGCACCTCTTGCTACTGGTGAGGAAGATGACGCTGAAGTTCCAGATCTTGTGGAGAACTCTGATGAGGCATCAAAGAACAAATCAAACTGAACTGTCCCTTTGAGTAAAACTTGAACATTACATGGAGCTGCTATTTCATATTGTGACTTTTTATTTGTAACATTTTTGTACTGATCTTAAGACGTCTAAGATCCCTAATTGGAAACTCTCTTCGGTTATTGCTAGTGCATGGAGCATTTAATTATTCATGGCTGGGTTGAAAGTACACAAAACTGAAAAGTACTACATAAAAATGCTAATACAGGCTAAATGTTTAGCATTGCCTGCACTGACCCATAGTAGCTTTCCAGGGTTTCAGACAGAGTGTCTTCCCTTGCTGTAGCTGGAGATGTTGGTCTTTGAACCTTCTGCATGCAAGACTGATCCCCGCACAATGAGCTACATCCCTTCCCAACTGCGAAATATTCAAGTCCTCCTAGATCCGAAATTTACGCAAGCAGCATTTTCCCTCACTAGATGTGAGAGCAAACGGCAGTGATGAGTAATATGGGGCACAGGCTGTTAGGGCATAGCTGTCAACCATCCCTTATTTGGTGGGAAACTCCCTTATCCCAGCGCCATGTCCCGCTGCTGTCCCTTATTGATGATGTCCCTTAAATTTCCCGGGTTTCAAAGGAAGCAGCTCCTCTCCCTCCCTCCCTGCCGGCCAGGGAGGCTCCAACTTTGTTGCTTGGCTGCCCGGCCCGGCCCCCTCCGGCCTCCTCTCACCAGCCTCGGCTCCCAGGAGCCCCTCCCCGCCGGGACTGGTGGGAGCCTCGGGCCCTTCCGCCACCATCCTCCTGCCCACCACCGCTGCCACTGCTCCCACTAGGCCATACTGCAGCTGCGTTGCTGAAGGACCCGGATGAGATGGGCAGCCTGGCGCAGCCTATGAATTGCTGAGGAGCTTTGAGAGGAGACCGAGGGCAACCATAGAGAAAGCAGTTCAGAGAGAGAGGAGGAGGTGGAGGCACGGGCAGGTGTTCCAAGGGCTAACCACAGAGGGGGAAAGCGGAGGAAGGACCGCAAGCGCTTCTCCCATAGATTTGTAGTGGTAGACTAGCATAGATGGTCTGATCTGCGGGTTTACTTCGGGCGCGATTAACCTCCCCTTCCTCCCGCCCCGCCTGATGGAACTGAGAGCTGCAGATGGAGCACAAGAGAAAAGATACAGAACTGCAGCAGCATCTTCGTAGCTTGGACTTTGTTTTGTGTGAAAAGTGGTTACTGCCTGTAGTTAATTAATTGCAGTGTTTCATCAGTTGGTGTCTTGAGCAGCAACCTCTGGAAACGAAGGGCTAAAAACTGGCGCTGCTCTCCCAAATTATCTGGTCCCTTTTAACTTCGTATTTCAGCTGGTTGACTAAAATCCTTTATTTTGGCTGCTGATCCCTTATTTTCGAGGCTGCTGGTCCCTTATTTTCAAATCTGTAAGTTGACAGCTATGTGTTAGGGGGAAAGGGGAAAACTTAGGATTCTTCTTTAAGGGCTCCACATCACACCTTCTTTCTCAGAGACGATGTTTAGAAATTCTGAGATAGGGTGGACTTCTCGGACATTGCCTCCATCACATGAAGAATGCTTAAAGGGATATGCTATAGAAGTGGAGCTGGGGCTTTAGGGAGAGGGTGGAGAATGGGTGCTTCTTAGCTCCATCTTCTTCAGAATCTCTTTTATTCTTCAGGAATTGCAGGATGGGGAAAATATCTGAATAGACCGTGTGGTTGGAGCTTAGTATCAGAAACTAAGGGTGGGCTTGAGGGAAAAGGAAGATGGTCATTCATGCTTCTCGGGGGATTTTTGGAAAGAGACCAGTATACCTATTGTCAGGGGTTCAGGAGCAGAGACGCAGAGAAGGGAGGAGACAGAGAGCGAGGGGGAGGAATACGAAGGAAGGATGAGTGGGGATGACGACCCGAGATCACCGAGCCTGTCTAGCGAGTCCGAGGATTCCCAGAAGGGAGCGCCAGCAGCCAGGGCAAGGGGGGAGAGCAGGGGGACACCCCAGGAAGAAGGGTCCAGAGAGGGATCAGAGAGCAGCAGTTGGAGATCGGGACCCACGTGCCCAGCCGGGAGCAGCGGGGAGAAAGGGGACCAGATATCGGGTTCCGGAGACTTTCAGAAGGAGGGAGGGCATGAGTCAGGAGTAGTCACGCCCACCTCGGGGAGCGATGAAACTATCAAAAGGAAAGTGGAGAGTTGGGCGCGCGCGCCAAGTTCAAATGTAGCGGAAGCTGGCGCAGTCAGCAGCCCAGAGAGTGAGCCGGGTCCCAAAGCCCGCCGCAAGGAGGCGGAAGGGTCAGGGGGGTCCGCGTCAGAAGAGAGTAGGAAGGGAGAGACCCAGGGGGGCAGAAGGACCCAGAGACGGAAGGAAAGGCGCAGGAGGTGGAGCAAGGCTAGGGTATTAAGCTGGTGCGCTAGAGGCGGAGACTCAGACGGGTCTTCGTCGTTCTGACCTAGAAGAAGTAGGGCTGCACATTGCAGTTTGGAAATGGAACCTGTAATCCAATAAAGACTCTTTGAAACTGAACGCTGGCTGACTTGGTCCTATGTGAGCTGGGACTGGGTGGCAGCCCTGACACCTATGTAATGTTTTTTTCACCTATTTATAATCCCAAAGCAGAGAATTTTGTGTGCATACAACAACAACAACAACAACAACAACAACAACAACAACCTTTTTTCAGTGACCCACGATTTGGTAATCTCTCATTTGGATTACTGTACCTCATTGTACATGGGTACATTGTAAAGGTAAAGGGACCCCTGACCATTAGGTCCAGTCATGGCCGACTCTGGGGTTGTGGCGCTCATCTCGCTTTACTGGCCAGGGGAGCCAGCGTACAGCTTCCGGGTCATGTGGCCAGCATGACTAAGCTGCTTCTGGTGAACCAGAGCAGTGCACAGAAACACCGTTTACCTTCCCGCCGGAGTGGTACCTTTTTATCTACTTGCACTTTGACGTGCTTTCAAACTGCTAGGTTGGCAGGAGCAGGGACCGAGCAACAGGAGCTCACCCCGTCGCAGGGATTCGAACCACTGACTTTCTGATCGGCAAGCCCTAGGCTCTGTGGTTTAACCCATAGCGCCACCCGCATCCCCCTTTTTTTTGTACTACCTTCGAAAATGGTCCACAAAATTCAGTTGGCCTAGAATAGGGTGCAAGCTTTGCTAACTAGGATTGGACTTTATGAACATATTTCAGCAGTACTTTGTCACCTTTAGTGGTTCTCAGTCTCTTCCTCAGCTGCATGCAAAGTTCTGTCTATAAGGCCTATAAGGCCCTTCAGTTTTAGATGTTGGTATTTTAAAGATTACCTCTTTCCACATATTCCTGACCAGACCTTAAGATCATCAGAGGCCTTTCTTTGAGTCTTCCTGCCCAGAGACCTGGCTGTGGGTGGGTGGCGATGACTGAAAGGGCCTTTACAGTCCTGGCACCTGAGGTGTAGAATGCCTTCCCTAGAGAGGCCCACCTAGTACCTACATTGATGCATTTTAATGATGCCGGGCAGCAATCTATTATTTCCTCAAGCCATCTAAATCATTAGCATTGTTTTAGCTCTGTGGGACACTGGTGGTGCTGTGTGTTAAACCACAGAGCCTAGGACTTGCTGATCCGAAGGTCGTGGTTCGAATCCCTGCGACGGGGTGAGCTCCCGTTACTCGGTCCCTGCTCCTGCCAACCTAGCCGTTCGAAAGCACGTCCAAGTGCAAGTAGATAAATAGGTAAGGTAAATGGCGTTTCCGTGCGCTGCTCTGGTTCGCCAGAAGCGGCTTAGTCATGCTGGCCACATGACCTGGAAGCTGTATGCCTGCTCCCTCGGTCAATAAAGCAAGATGAGCGCCGCAACCCCAAAGTCGGCCACGACTGGACCTAATGGTCAGGGGTCCCTTTACCTTTACCTTTAGCTCTGTAGATTTTGTTTACTTTTATCTTATTTGTTATTGTTTTAATACTATGGGGTACAGTCATACCTCATGTTGTGTTAGGTTCATGTTGCGTCTTTTCGGCTTGTGAATGCGGCAAACCCAGAAGTGTATACTTCCGGGTTTCGCCGCGTGTGCGTGTGTAGAAGCGTTCTGGGTGCTTCTCACATGCGCAGAAGCGCTGCTCTAGTTGCGGACTTTTCAGGGTGCGAACGACACCCCGGAACAGATCGTGTCCGCAACTAGAGGTACCACTGTATTGGGAATTTAAATTTGTTCTTTCCCCCCTTCTGGCTGTGAGCCATACAAATAACATTTTGTTATAGTTGTTTATGTTTTGTACATAAATGCATCATCATTATTAAATAATAAGAATAAAAATAATAAGAATAATCTTCTTCTTTGGTGATCACTCGTAGCCGAGTAAGATTGTATTCCATGAACATGGTTTTAACAGTGAGTCCGTAAGTGACTGTGGAGGCCAATTCTGGATCCACACGTCCTTCCACAGTGGGGACATAGGTTTCCGGGCAGGATCACAGTGAGGGTTTGCTAAGTGTACCTTCCTCTTAGCACGTTTCTCCCTTTCGTCCTGAGTTTGAGCGTCTTCAAAGTCCATGACACCTTTGGTAAAGGCTGTTCTCCTACTGGAGAGCTCGTAGGCCAGTGTTTCCTAGTTGTCGGTGTGAAGCAATGATTCTTCAACATCAACTTCGTTGGACTGGTCATGTTGTGTGGATGCCTGATTACTGTCTTCCAAAGCAATTACTCTGTTCCAAACTTAAAAATGGAAAGCGTAATGCCAGTGGTCAACAAAAGAGGTTTAAAGACTCTCTCAAGGCAAATCTAAATAAATAAATAAATAATAAATAAATAAATAATAATATAGTAATAATAAGAGCTGCGTCAAGGGACCTCACAAGTCAGGTTTGAATTATTTGCTCACCTGGGTGGGCGTCTGTTGCTGCATGGTGCAGTCGCTCTGGGTCCAGGAAGGCTGCCATGTTCTGGCGTGACTGGGGAGGGGGTGGCTGGCCTTGCCCACCTCCAGTTGCGTTGGCATCCTTCCCTTGTCGTTCACCCGCCGCATCTGGTCAGTAATGGGCTGGCATGAGATTGTCAGGTGATGCAAAGCATTGAGTTGACTCAGTAGATGAAACAAGAGAGTATAAATTGTTGGAGTTTTTTTTTATTAAATCTGCTTTTCAAGTAAAAGTGAACAACAGCACCATGAACAACAAGAAGATTTGACTGACAGAGCTGATTCAGCAAATGTAAAACCACAGAGCAGTCAACCCTGCATTTACAGCCCCCGTGAGGTTTCTAACGCAGCCAGCTCTGTCCCCAACTATAAATGATCCTCCCACTGTTGGTTTCTGGCTTGTTTAAATTTGTCCATTTCCTTTGTTTGAATCTCATAATATGATGACCTTTCACACTTAGCGATTTGTTTAACTGCATCGCAAATATACTTTCTCTGAAGGTGTTCATAGTCTGGGGTGCAAGTTTTTATTTCTGTTCCAAGCCTAGTTTTTCTTTCTCTCCTTTGTTTGATAGATTTAAAAGTGGGGGAATCTCTACTCAAATCTCAAAAACACCTTCCTTTGAAATAAAGCTGAGCTTTATGCAAAGTAGATCTGAGCTCATATTCCAATTAGTTCTTGCAAATCACTAAATATGGACCTCTTCCCCATCCCACCACCAAATATCTTTCACACTTGAAATGCTGATAATCTGCCCTTGTGCATTTTGGATTCCCTAAAATATGTATGGGGGACACGGGTGGCGCTGTGGGTTAAACCACAGAGACTAGGACTTGCCGATCAGAAGGTCGGTGGTTCGAATCCCCGCAACGGGGTGAGCTCCCGTTGCTTGGTCCCTGCTCCTGCCAACCTAGCAGTTCAAAAGCACGCCAGTGCAAGTAGATAAATAGGTACCGCTCTGGCGGGAAGGTAAACGGCGTTTCCATGCACTGCTCTGGTTTCCTTCACAGTGCGAGAAGCGGTTTAGTCCTGCTCACCACATGTCGCAGAAAGCTTTCTGTGGACAAACGCCAGCTCCCTCGGCTGAAAGTGAGATGAGTGCCTCACCCTATAGTCACCTTTGATTAGACTTAACCATCCAGGGGTCCTTTAGCTCTCCTATATCCACAATCATGCAAGATAAGCCCCACTGATTCTACGGGCACCTATTCTCAACTACTTGCGGCATAGGATTGCAGGAATACAATGCAAATTGCATGCACGCTTACTGAAAGGTTCTTCTCCTTCCATGTATGTTTGCCCAGAATTACAATTTCAATCTGATTTTGGAATGAAACACGGTGACATTTTAAAATTGTGATCAGTGCACCGTCAATTAATTGCACCCCAATTGATGCTTTTAGATTAAGTCCATCTTTGCATCGGTTATTTAAAAAAGCAGGAAAGGAATATGGGGTTTGCTTCTTAGTCCTTGCAAAATAGGAATGTCGTGGAAATGTCTAGGCTGTGAAATGGTTAATAGCGTTCTGTACAGTCTTGTCCTTGGGCTATTAATGTGGCAAGGAAATCAGTTGGGCAAATTGCCCAGGGTGCTGTTGCTAAAGACCTATAATTAACATGTGACCACTCCTGGACCACATAGCAGTGGGTAATAAGAATGTGATGATACTCATCTATTTTCAGATGATTCATTCCCTTTATCCTGCAAGTTTATAAAAGGGGGGGGGCAGGGAGGGGACTCCTTCAATTAAAGCTCTCAATTATTCTCTGTCTCCAGCAAACATGCACTGGCAGATATCGTTCCATCTTCAGAGACACAGGCGTGTGAGCATGCGACGAGAGTTTTCTGTTGCTTTCAGGAGTCAGGAATCGCTTCTTGCAATTCCTCCTCACTCTTCTGCCCCTTCCACTGGCACAAAGTGGCCTCTTCCCATAATAACACTTGATCCTGGCAGGAGCAAAGAAAAATCAGCGGGGTTGTCTACTTCCTTGTTTTCACAGAAAACATATCTGGTAGACCCAACAGTCATGAGCTACTATAAAAGTAGCTGCTTGGACATTTTCTGGATTGGAAAGAAGTTTTTCACTCGCTCCCAGGATTCTCTCGGACACGGCCAGGGAATCTGTGGCCCTCCAAATATTATTATTATTATTATTATTATTATTATTATTATTATTATTATTAAACTGCATTTAACATAAGTCTCAAAGTGATTTGAAAGCATCAGAAATGATAGGCTTAAAAACAAGCACCGGAAGCAGAGACCTTCGGTTTTAATTGTTTAAATTCAGCCAGCTGGAAAAATTTGTTGTGCAAAGAAAATGTGAATTTCTCCAAATAAACACATTTTCATATGGAGTTTTGACTGACGTATACATATTTGTCAGCAATTTCCTCAAATACAACATTTTTCTTGTATATTATTTTCAACGAATATGTTCATGTTTATGCACATGTAGTTTCAAAAAACGCATGTAGTTTCAAAAAACAAATATTTTATTATATATAACATTACTAATATTTGAGAGATGCAGAAATGAACAATGGCCTGCCTGTTTGACACTATATAGTCTGCAAGTTAAGAAAGGAAATGATGCGGTTCTGATAAATGGCTATTGCAGAGGAGAAAAAAACCAATGTGGCAAATAATAAGTTCATGATTCTGGAGAAGCGGAATGGAGGACAGTCTATAATATGTCCTGGAGGACGGTCAAATCCAGATAAAATCATAATTTGCAGGGACCTGGTGGCCATAAATCTGTCTTTTGACATAAGTCATGAGCAACCACCACGTAACTTCATATATTGCTTATTGAAATAATAATGATCCTAGTGTATCATTGATGGATTTATACCAAACTGTCTGTACATAGAAATATGTTAAAAAATAAAAAAAATGTCTAGTAGCACCTTAAAGGTAAAGGTAAAGGGACCCCTGACCATTAGGTCCAGTCGTGACCGATTCTGGGGTTGCGGCACTCATCTCGTTTTATTGGCCGAGGGAGACGGCGTACAGCTTCCGGGTCATGTGGCCAGCTTGATTAAGCTGCTTCTGGCAAACCAGAGCAGCGCACGGATACACCGTTTACCTTCCCGCCAGAGTGGTACCTATTTATCTACTTGCACTTTGAGGTGCTTTCGAACTGCTAGGTTGGCAGGAGCAGGGACCGAGCAACGGGAGCTCACCCCGTCGCGGGGATTCGAACTGCTGACGTTCTGATCGGCAAGTCCTAGGCTCTGTGGTTTAACCCACAGCGCCACCTGCATCCCTTAATAACAACAATAATTTATTGCTTATACCCCGCTCATCTGGCTGGGCCTCCCCAGCCTTGCTCTTCTTTGTCACACTCAGCTAATGTAGTTCATGGACCCCACAATCCAATGCAATGTTGTTCTTCAATGGATGGTTAAAATAATACATGGTATCTTGATAATAGATGACTGCAGTGCCAGATTTACGTATAAGCTAAACAAGCTATAGCTTAGGGCCCCACTCTCTAAAGGTAAAGGTAAAGGGACCCCTGACCATTAGGTCCAGTCATGTTCGATTCTGGGGTTGCGGCACTCATCTCGCTTTATTGGCTGAGGGAGCTGGCGTACAGCTTCCAGGTCATGTGGCCAGCATGACTAAGCCACTTCTGGCGAACCAGAGCAGCACATGGAAACACTGTTTACCTTCCTGCCGGAGCGGTACCTATTTATCTACTTGCACTTTGAGGTGCTTTCAAACTGCTAGGTTGGCAGGAGCAGGGACCGAACAACGGGAGCTCACCCCGTCGCGGGGATTTGAACCGCCGACCTTCTGATCGGCAAGTCCTAGGCTCTGAGGTTTAACTCACACCTAGGGCCCCCCAAAAAAATTTAAAGGAAAAAAACACCTGGATGTACATTTCCAAAATATAAGATAAAAAAACAAATAAAATAAAACCTACATACAGCAACAGTGTTTTGTGTTGCGTAGGCTCCTATGATGTATGTAATGGGCCCTGCTTGCTAGCCTGCTCCCTAAAATATCACTGGTTTGCTCATTTCTATATACAGTGGCACCTTGGTTCTCAAACTTAATCCATTCTGGAAAGTCCGCTCCAAAACCAAAGGGTTCCAAAACCAAGGCGCCCTTTCCCATAGAAAGTAATGCAAAACGGATTAATCCGTTCCAGACTTTTAAAAACAGCAATTTAACATGAATTTTACTATCTAACGAGACCATTGATCCATAAAATGAAAGCAATAACCAATGTACCGTACGATAAAAGAAATAAAACAGTATTGTAGATGATAATTTATTTATTTTATTTTTAATCTTACCTGCACTGATGATAGTCATTGTTTGGATGGGGGGCTTTTATCCATAGAAACGGCCCCATTACCTTCAGTAGCCTAGGGCCTCATCAAACCTAAATCCGGCCCTGGATGACTGACAAGATGTCCCTCTTACAGGAAGCGACATTTTGTTTTGGAAGATACACTATTGAGGGGACACGAACAGAGGAAAATGTCAATGTTGACTCCTTGGCTGTGTCCAGACCGTAGTTTACTTGAAGCATAGACTATGAACCTATTGCTTTTGCCTATAACCATTTTACTGCATCAGTTTCCATGAGTTTATATAATCCATGAGATTATATTTGGTGGGACTGCATGTCCATCTTTTCCTTTGATGGGCATCCTTTCTTTTCAACAATTAGGGACTGTGCCTCAAAATTAAGTTTTATTTTTGCAGTGCAACAGCATGTCAAAATATTTCACAAAATGAAGTAATAAAAGAATCCTGGAAACAGATATGTCAAAATGGAAAAAAAAATATCCACATTTTTAACTTAATGAGCTGATGAAATGTGTCAAAACAATGATTTGTGCATAACATCAAAATCACACTTTTACTTTTGAGAGAAATCTAAAAGTTTTGACAAAATTTCATTTTTGACAAGACACTTTTCCCCCAAGAGAGAAACAAAGGATGATATAGGAAGCAGAATATATATTTTTCCTTGTGAAGTTAACCATGCAGTCAGTATCTGCATTATTACTATTTTTTTAAATTATTAAAAAAAATTATGGTCAGATGAGATGGTGCTATAACTTGGGCAGACCTGAGGGAATGCAAAGCACTGCTGTAAGAAGAGCTGCTAACCTTTCCATTATTTCAAAGGGTTAACCAAAATAAGAATCCATTTTTTAAAAAAATCAGAGAAGTCACATATTATATAATGAACATATCATGAACATATCTAGCAGACAGAACAGTCATGAGCTACTATAAAAGTAACTACTTATATGGAGTCTGGGGAACTGGAAGGTTGACTGGGTAATTACGTGTGAGGTGACAGAAAAGAGAGTCTTTAGCAAGACTGATCTGGGAAGAAGAAGGGGAAAGAAAAGACTGGGATCCATATTGGGCAGGTTGGCTGAAGGTTGGCTGGGAGAGATGCCCTGTACTCCAGGGCTGCACCGCTGTGGGGTACAAACCATGGTCTTAAAATGACCGTGTTGTAGGATCTGGACTCCATGCAGACTGAAGGTGTTAATAGGTGAATAACCCACATTTCTTAAAGCTACGGCCTGACTCTGCCGTGTCACAATTCTTGGCAGAGAGAGGAGGAGGAGGCACCCAAGTTTTGTACCAGTACTAAGGACCCCTACTGAACTCCTGTATGTGGCTGTTGTGGACTTAGCTGTGGCATTTGGTTTAGCTGACAGAAGCTGCTTATGATGCAAGTGAGGTAATGCTAGCAATGACAAACACCTTTCATCTCTGCTCCAGGAGCTTCACACCAATCTTGCTAAAATCAGAGTTGGGATCTCACACTTTTTGACTAATGGGATTTCAATAAACAAGAGTGTGTTCCACCCCCATCGTTCAGCCTGGACACTGAGGTCCAGCTCCGAGGGCCTTCTGGTGGTTCCCTCCCTGCGAGAAGTGAGGTTGCAGAGAACCAGGCAGAGGGCCTTCTCAGTAGTGGCGCCTGCCCTGTGGAACACCCTCCCATCAAATGTCAAGAAAATAAGCAACTATCTGACTTTTAGAAGACATCTGAAGGCAGCCCTGTTTAGGGAAGTTTTTAATGTTTGTTGTTTTATCATTTTTTTAATATTCTGTTGGGAGCTGTCCAGAGTAGCTGGGGAAACCCAGCCAGATGGGTGGGGTATAAATAATAAATTATTATTATATATTATTATTATTATTATTATCCAGCTCTTCACCCTTTTCCTCAAGGATTTCATTCCAAGGCTGCCAAGCTAAGATTTCCTTCCCCTTTCCATTGGACCCTTTAAGACTTTTAGGGAGAAATCCGACATTGTGCTCAGGCGATTGGTCCATCATTGCAAACATTTCAGCTTGTCAGACGCCCCACTCCTTGCACAGAGCTTTCACTGAGGAACTCATCTTGCCCCTATTCTTTAATACACTAATGATATGGTTCTTCTGTGTCTTGCAAGTATTGGTCTAAAAAGGTTATTGTATATAGACTTGGCCAATAGTCTAAAGAGCAAAACCAAAAACTAATTACTCAAATTCCCAGGCTCATGGTTCCATGCTTATTGTTTCCGGAAAGAGACATTAGACATCATCTGATGGTGAGCAGATGAACAACTGATTGACCAATGTGAATGAATTCAATATGAAGGAATTTATCTTAAAGACAAACTTTTCTTGAAAGACTCATGCTCTCTCCTTCTAGAACTTTGGAAGCCATCTTAAAATCACATTTTCACAAAAGGCGGCTTTCTCATGGAAACAGTTTTAAAGTGAGATCAATTAAGCAAGATAGGGGCTCAGATGTTGTATGAGGCAGAAACATGAGAGCTGGGAAGATTTTCAAACTGTGAAATTGGAATCTCTACAGAATACTTATCTGAAAAACTTGCTAGTTCTCTCCCTCCACCCCCAACCCCCAGAGTGCTTCAACAGTTGGGTCTCCTTCAGTTGGGGCCTTAGTCCATAATGCTCTAATTATGCACTTTTAAAAACTGGAAAACTTCTCAGATAGATATCTTTTTTTAATTGTGTTACCTCAACTTACAGAATGGCAATGGGTGCGTCTCCAGAAAGCACACTGTCCGATAGAGCAATCCTTATAAGTTCAAAGTTTTCCAGGTGGTTTGGGACTGTATAAAACTACAGTGGTACCTCGGGTTAAGTACTTAATACATTCTGGAGGTCCATACTTAACCTGAAACTGTTCTTAACCTGAAGCACCACTTTAGCTAATGGGGCCTCCTGCTGCCGCCGCACTGCCGGAGCCCAATTTCTCTTCTTATCCTGAAGCAAAGTTCTTAACCTAAAGCACTATTTCTGGCTTAGTGGAGTGTGTAACCTGAAGCGTATGGAACCTGAAGCGTATGTAACCCGAGGTACCACTGTATTGTGAATCTGGCTTTTCCTAAGCTCAGGCAAGGCTTCACGGCTCTCTGTTTTCACTCTAACCCATCGGCCATGATTGATGGCTGATATCATCGGACTCCTTTGGCCTAGCAAGGATGTCTTTGTTGAGCCGCTGAGATAGAAGGTTTTCCACATTACATCTTGTCTTGCCCTTTGTACTTGGAACTGTGCTTTAAGTTTCTGGATACTGTTTTATTGGGATTAGACTAAAAAAAACATTCCAGGAAAGAGATACTATCTATTGTCAGATGCCGGCTTTTTAAATGACTTATAGGGTATCTCTTTTTGCAGTGGGGGATGGCGAGATTTGCACACAAGGGCCTTCAGAGATAGCTGTAACAGGCCAATGTGTTGCACCGATGTGATGATAATTTTATTCCTGCTTAATCCTTTGCTTTTAATGTTTGTTTTATTTATCTCTTGTTGCAATGCATTAAAAAGTAACCTTGATTCTGGCTTTTATTTATAGGCATGTGCATATTCATTTGCCACCTAACATTTTTCTTCTTTTTTTTTGGCAATGGCTGTTGGCCGCAAAGAAGGAAAGTTTGACCTGGCCTGACTTTTCTCTAACTGCACCTCCTCTTTACACCCTCTAGTTCCTCCCATTAATGGGCAGTTTTTGCACATCATGGACCCTAAAGTGCCAACAGACCTGACCAGTAATAAATCAGTGGGGCTGAAAAGGCTCCCGCCTGATATATTTGCACTGCGCTTAGATAGAGGAGTCCTTGTTTGTGCCATATCTCCAAATGCTAGAATAACAGAAAGGGTTGTATTATTGTAAATGATGAATAATATTTGAAAATGTAAACCGATCTGTGCTTCTGCTGCTGCCCGGCACACTAGATCCCAGGGAGCCATCCAGACAGAACTCCCACTGAGAGTCAGCTCTGTGTTTGCAACGGCTGCGGTTGACTTGGACCGGTTCCGGATCAGCTGAGGCCAGACAGTGCACGGCGAAGTCTCTGGAGACTCCTTTGTATGGCTGCCCCACATTCGCCTTGCTGCTCTTCAGCATGGCCTCATCTGGATCTTAGCTTTATGGGATGCCTGCAGAAGAAAGGATTAGCCCCACTGCTCTTCAGCTCCCTCATTTTAAAATCCTCACGAACTTCTGGGCGTTTTTCGGAGGCTTCCATCGAAGCCAGAATCGCAGAAGCGGTCTGTGTGCATCCTGCCTTCCGCCATCTCCCTTGGTTCAGATCCTGGGGCTGTTAGTCATTCCAATGTCTCTCGATCTTTCAGCGAGGTTGGTCACTCCGCCCTGAGACACGGCAAGACAAATTTGATGCTAAACACCAGAAGGCCCTGAAAGTGCTCTTTGGGGACTGGGAAAAGCTGAGCAAGTCAAAAGTTGAAATACTTGTGGTTGGGTTTTTTCCCTACTTAAGGATCTTTATTATTATTATTTGATACACCATTGCCCTCTTAATTCCCATCTCTGTGGCTTGGATTCATTAAAGAATTAAAGGAAGTTATTAGGAACACCCTCCTACCCACAAAAAGTGATGGTCTATTCCGACCCCCCCTTTTATAAACAAGCAGCGGTGAACTGGAGGACTATAACCCAACTGTCTTCTGTCCCTGTGGCTCCATTTTTAGTACTGACTAGCCTATTTTCAGGAAATAACCCAAATATTTATATATGACTCTTCCCAGGTAGGGCAGTGTGAAAACAGTGCATGAGTTGACTGTGGAAAGAAAGAAAAATATGCTTCCTTCAGCTTTGCTTTCTGAGAATGAGATGTTGGAGGGTTTTTTATTTTCCCTCTTTCTTTTTCTGGGCTTAGAAAGAAAAAGGGGAAGGAACAGCAACAAAAAAAAGATAGAGGGGGAAAAAAGGCTGTTAGATGATCTGCAACAAGTGATCAAAAGAGCTCGTTTTCAAGTTTTTGGTCATGCCCCCTCTTTCGGATGTTTAAAATACCTAGGTCTTCCTCCCTGAGGCATGTTATAATTTAGTTCCATGTGAAAGTTGCTATATTCAAACCGAAAGGCCAACCCACGTAGTCCTGGACCATTGGCCTATGTGGTTAACCTCCTATATAATAGAAGAGGACTTTCTTCTTCTCCCTTAGCAAAAAATAGGCTGTTGTGTGACTCACGGCGCAGTGCATTTCCCAAACTCGCTTGGTGAAATATGGTGGCTGGTCCAATACGATCGTACCTAGCCAGGCCATGCCTCTCCCTCTCCCAGGGTCCCACATCAGAGGGCAAAGTCCTGGTTTTGGCCTTGGCTCAGAAGGCGAGCAAGGAGTCGGGACGCATAATGAAAGGGAACAATAACCCTATATTTCCTCTTCTTGAACAAACAGTGCCCTGACCACTTGGCTAAGACTGCCCATTCTGGACAGGGACTTTCTGGCTTCTCGGTCCTCTTAATCATCTCCCTTTAACCCTTAAGGGTCTGGTTCTAAGGATGTAGGGCAAGGAGGCTGGACGAATGAAACTTCCAAAGCAGACACATCTGATCTGTACTTCCTGGACTAATATGTGGATTGGGTGTGGCTCGGCTTCATTTTATTTACTATTTATTGAGAAGATTTGAGAACGACCTCACCAAAGAGCTCTCCAAGTGCTAGGCAAACGAAACACAGCTCACACGGACAAAACAATTCAGTAACAGCTGTACATAAAGACACCAACGTTAAAAGAAAAAGAAAATCAATAAACTTCAGGGGAGACTATGCCTGTATACCTGAAGGAACGTCCCATCGTTCAGCCCGGACACTGAGGTCCAGCTCCAGGGGCCTTCTGGCAGTTCCCTCACTGCGAGAAGTGGGGTTATAGGGAACCAGGCAGAGGGCCTTCATGGTAGTGGTGCCCTCCCTGTGGAACGCCCTCCCATCAGATGTCAAAGACATAAACAACTATCTGACTTTTAGAAGACATCTGAAGGCAGCCCTGTTTAGGGAAGTTTTTAATGTTTGATGTTCTATTGCGTTTTTAATACAGTGGTACCTCGGGTTACATACGCTTCAGGTTGCATACGCTTCAGGTTACACACTCCACTAACCCAGAAACAGTGCTTCAGGATAAGAACAGAAATCAGGTTCTGGCAGCACGGCAGCAGCAGGAGGCCCCATTAGCTAAAGTGGTGCTTCAGGTTAAGAACAGTTTCAGGCTAAGAACGGACCTCCGGAACGAATTAAGTACTTAACCTGAGGTACCACTGTATTCTGTTGGGAGCCGCCTAGAGTGGCTATGGAAACCCAGCCAGATGGGTGGGGTATAAATAATAGATTATTGTTATTATTATGAAGATGATGATGATGATGTCTGCCCCATGGACCCCAGCCAGCCATATTGTTTTTCTTCCATACAGTGTACCTGGTTCCCAGGCAGAAAAACATGACTATCCCCTGGGGTCCCTAGCTTGAGTCAATGCATGGTCAATATTCTGTGTTTGGCTTCATGGAGAACAAGTCATGCAGACCTGTTATTTAGATGCTGAATGACCTAATAATCTTCCGGAATAAAATCTCAGACGTACCCATGGCAGCCTGCAAATTCTGATGCAACACCTTGGTGGGCTTTAACTAATTCGGCAATGAAACGAACATGGAAGTTAATGTTCAAACATAAACATTTTACAGTGTAACTCAAAGTCCATTAAGTCCGTGCGGGATAGTAGTATCAGTTAATAGTGTCCTTGTCTGACCTTTGATGAAGAGGAATCCTGTTTCAGAGAGTCTTATGGTATATCAAATGCCAAAGTCTCCTGCAATTTCCTGGGCTCCAGCAGTACTGCAATAGCCAGGAAGGGAATGAATAAATTGGTGTTTTTAGTTCTCTGTGGATTACTTATTTTTCTTTTTGACTCAGCAAGGCATATTGTCACCAGTGATTGAATTAATGGGAAGGGCCCTAATGCAAAAAAGCCTTTCCCCACCCCTCTCTGTTTTGTTTCATTCAGTGCAGGTTTTTAGCTCTTAAATCAGGGGTGGCTAACCCTTGCCCCTCCAGATGCGGTCAGACTCCAACTCCCATCAGCCCCAGATGGCAGGATCCATGGGAAGGGATGATGGGAACTGTAGTTCAGCAAAACCTAGAGAGCCACGGTGGGCTACCTCTGCATTAAAAATGAAGGACTGTGTTACACTCAGATGTTTTAGATACCCTTCAACATTTCTCTGATGAAAATAGGGATGTCCTATTCAATAATAATAATAATAATAATAATAATAATAATAATAATAATATTTATACCCCGCCAATCTGACTGGATTGCCCCAGCCACTCTGGGCGGCTTCCTACAAATATTAAACATTAAAAAAACTTCCCTATACCGGGCTACCTTCAGATGTCTTCTAAAGGTTGTATAGTTACTTATCTCGTTGGCTTGGGGGTCGCATAACTCCATACCCTCCAACATTTCTCCGATGAAAATAGAATGTCCTACCATACCCTCCAATATTTCTCCAATGAAAATCAGGATGTCCGAAGGAAAAGTGGGTCATTCCGAGATCAAATCAGAAACCAGGACAGCTTCTGTAAATCCAGGACTGTCCCTGGAAAATAGGGACGCTTGGAGGGTTTGGAAGATAGCCCAGTCACTTTAAATAAGAAAATAAGAAAATGAGGAAAGCTACTCTGGGAAGGGGGCATTTGAGAGATGAGAACTCACTTAACTCTGTCTCCTATACAGTGGTACTTTGGGTTATGAACTTAATCCATTCCGGAGGTCCGTTCTTAGACCAAAGCATTCTTAAACGGAGGTGTGCAATTTCCCTAATGAGGCCTCCTGCCGCCGGTGTTCGGCTTCTGTTCATCTTCCGGGGCAAAGTGCACTAACCGGAACACCTACTTCCGGTTTAGCGGAGGTCGTTGTCTGAAGCGTTCGTTAACAGGACTGTTCTTAGACCGAGGTACCACTGTATTTCATTTGGAGGATGGAAATGAAGGGAGAGGCTTGCTTGAAGTGAAAAGTTACAGGACTTGCTTCCCAACTCACATTCATAGCTACTACATCAACACTCGCTACCCCCACTCCATGTGATGAGTTATAAATTGCTGTGTTGAGGTTGGTGGGTTGGTGTCTGCGTTCACTTGGCGTAGGAGCCCACCACTGCACAGATGCCAATGAAGGTCCTTCATCTGCAGTAGCAACAACCTCTTCCTCAGTAGGTTTTCCAAAGCCCAGCATTGGATATTTTGGCACAGGGGAGGAGGGCTGGTTGAGGGTATGCAATTCTTGCAGGACCATCTCCCCTCCCTGGTTTCTCTCCTGGTGGAGAAAAACACCATCCTTGGTCGCTCCATCTCTCCATGCATACATGTCGCCCTGCTGAGGCTGGTTCTAAACTAGCTGTGCTGGTCCCAGGGGGGGGGGGTTACCATGAGGCGTGGTCAGAGTCCGGTCCTGGGTCAAGGGTCTGGAGACTGTCCACCAAGGGCGAAGCGGGGTCCAAAGCAAGAAGCCAGGCGCGGTCGGGAACTCCGGAAGAACAGGTCTGGGTGCTGGCAGAAACAGGTTTCCAACGACGTTGCTCCTGCAACCTGGGACTGGGCAGACTGGCCTCTGAGGCCAGGGGCGGTCCTGGCCCACAGGTAACCCGCCTCTCCTGGCCTTAAGGCGAGCAATCCTCCTTAGACAACCCAGTTCCCTCCGCCTCTCTGCCCTGAGCCTCTGCTTCACCTTCCCCTGACAGGGCTGGGAGAGGTGCACCTGCAAGCAATGGGTCCTCCGGAGCCAGAGTGGATGCAGGCCCTTCAGATTCAAGCCCCTGCTCCGGCTCAGCCAGCCCTGGAGGCAGGGACTCCTGTGCAGGCTGGGATTCCTTAGGTTCAGCTTCTGAATCAGATTCCCAGGCCATCACACCAGCCTTTCCTTACCCTAGTGCTCTCCAGAGATTTTGGACCTCAACTTCCTTCATGTTCAAATATATACAAGTTGAACAGGCGGGAAGCAAGCAGGCAGTACGGAACATAGCTGTCAACTTTTCCCTTTTCTTACGAGGAATCCTATTTGGAATAAGGGAATTTCCCCTAACAAAAGGGAAACATTGACAGCTATGGTACAGAACCAACTGTCACTGGAAGTACCCTCCCAGTTTGTAATGCCACCCAAAGTTTTGGATGGAATATATTTAATTATTTATTATTTATACCCCACCCATCTGGCTGGGTTTCCCCAGCCACTCTGGGTGGCTCCCAACACAATATAAAAAACACTATAAAACATCAAACTTTAAAAACTTCCCTAAACAGGGCTGCCTTCAGATATCTTCTAAAAGTTAGATAGTTGTTTATTTCTTTGACATCTGATGGGAGGGCGTTCCACAGGGCAGGCATCACTACCGAGAAGGCCCTCTGCCTGGTTCCCTGTAACTTCACTTCTTGCAGTGAGGGAACTGCCAGAAGGCCCTTGGAGCTGGACTTCAGTGTCCAGGCTGAACGATAGGGTTGGAGACGCTCCTTTGGGTATACTGGGCTGAGGCGGTTTAGGGCAGTGGTCAGCAAACTTTTCCAGCAGGGGGCTGGTCCACTGTCCTTCAGACCTTGGGGGAGGCTGGACTATATTTTGAAAACAAATACAAAAATGAACAAATTCCTATGCCCCACAAATAACCCAGAGATGCATTTTAAACAAAAGCACACATTCTACTCATGTAAAAACACACTGATCCCAGACCGTTCACGGGCTGGATTTAGAAGGTGATTGGGCCGGGGGGCCACCAGGGGGCACATTGGAAGATGGCTGACAATAACATCTCTCCGACCCACACGAGGTAATTAAGAGGCTGCTGTGGGAAGTATGCAGCCTTCCTTGCCCCCCCCCCCAAGGGGATGGGGGGGACTGCCTTGCCAGCGGTGTCCATAATTCACCCCCGGATTCGAAAGAAGGGGGTGTGGACACTTGGCACGAAGCCCTCAAGTGAGGTGGTTATAGTATAGTGGTTAGAGTATGAACTGGACCAGGAAGACCCAGGTCCAAGTCCCAAAACAACCATGAGCTTCATTGGGTGACCTTGGGCTAGTCACTATCAGCTTAACCTACCCTCTGGGGTAACATTTTGGGTTGGTGATGGTGTAGGTTGCCTGTGGAGGAAACCCTGTACACCACTACCTCGAGGAAACAAATGAAAGCTGATGTACCTTACAGCAGGGATAGTGAAATATACTCAGAGTCGAGAGTGGATTTCATGCTCTTTATTCAGCTCATAGTGGTGAGGAGGAATGGAATTTCCCCCGGAATGTCTGCTTTACAGTGGTACCTCAGGTTAAGTACTTAATTCATTCCGAGGTCTGTTCTTAACCTGAAACTGTTCTTAACCTGAATCACCACTTTAGCTAATGGGGCCTCCTGCTTCCGCCATGCCGCCAGAGCACGATTTCTATTCTCATCCTGAAGCAAAGTTCTTAACCTCAAGCACGTTTTCTGGGTTAGCGGAGTCTGTAACCTGAAGTGTCTGTAACCTGAGGTACCACTGTATATACATTATTTACACAATGGGCCCCAAGTGATTGGCTAATTCCAGGAGTCTCCTGTAGGCCAATCAGGTCGCAGATTCACTTCCACCTGGAGCTGGATTGGGTGGTTCCTGTGGACCAATCAGACTGCTGCATTCTGAATCCTATTGATCTAGGACCACTCAGACTGCTGCATTCTGGATCCTATTGTTCTAGGACCAATCAGACTGCTGCATTCTGAATCCTATTGTTCTAGGACCAATCAGACTGCTGCATTTTGGATCCTATTCAACTCAGTACATAACAGATAGCCAATGCGGTGTGCTCCCGGAAGTTAATAAACCACAACTCCCATCATTGGCCATGACCATTGGCCATGATGTCCGGGTCTGATGGGAATTGGAGTCCAACATTTCCATGCAAAGGGGATCGTGTATGTTTAGAGTGATTATAGCACTTAAGGAATTCTGAATCTCAACATTTTCATTGCTTGCAATGGAACAGGAATGCAACCAAAGAGAGCAACAGCTATATTTTTCTTTCTGTCTGATGTCCACAAACACACACACTTCTGCCTATGATAAATGGATGCCATTTGAGGTGGGGATGTTTCTGTAAGCAAGCAGCGCCGTGTGTAGTATAGAGATCTTCAGAAATCCAGTACCGAGGAAAGACTGTGGAGTGCTTGGGTCAACTAAGGGCAGCAGGAGAGGGATAAGACCTGTAATGTTGCAGAGAGGAACTGATTTTTTTTTTGGGGGGGGGACATTCTCCCCCTCCCCTCTCCAGATCCAAAGGATAACAGCAGCAATGCAATCTTCCTGGTGCTGCAGACAGAGCGTCAGTCAGTAGGGAAAATCGGATGCACGCATGAACATCTGCTCCCAACCCCTTGAAAAGTAACCATGCAGCAGCGTGGGAGAAACATCTGTGCAGTGCAAAGTCAGCGTCAACTCCTGCAATTCAGGCAGGTTGAGTGAAGACAAAGGACAGCTTTGAAAACACCGGCGGCGTGATGGCCTGGGACTCAGATGCTGAAACTGAGGGATCCCAGCCTGCACAGGATTCCCCACCTCCAGTACCAGCTGAGCCGGGGCTGGGGCATGAGCCTGAAGGGTCCTCACCTGTGCAGGATCCTCAGGTGCAGGCACCAGCTGAGTCTGCTCTGGCTCCTGAGGTGATGGAGGACCCATTGCCTGCAGGTGCTCCACTCTCAGCCCCGTCAGAGGAAGCTGAGGTTGCCTCTGGGTCCGGTAACCCTCCAGCCTCTCCTGAGCGGCAGAGGCTCAGGGCAGATAGGTGGAGGGAACTAAGTTCCTGCAGGAGGAGGGCTCGCCTCCAGGCCAGGAGAGGCGAGTCACCAGAGGACCAGGGCTGCCCTATGCCTCAGGGCAGATAAAAGCCGGCCAGCCCCAGTCCCAAGTTGCGGGAGCAACATTGTTGGTTGCTAGTTTCTGCCTGAACTCTGTCCTGATTTCCTGCCTGAGCTCCTGACCTGCCCAGGCTCCTTGCTTGCAAGCCTGTTCCTGACTTCACCCGACTCCCTGCCCTGCGCCCAGCTTCAGCTACTACGGACTGCCTCCATGTTGCACCTATGACCACGGACCAGACTTGGACCTCCCCTCTCGAGTAACCCACGGGACCAGCACAGGCGGGGTGACTTCCTTTCGCCAACAATAATGCATGGGCAGCAGGCAGCCGTAGCTTTGAGGCTAAGATGTCCACGGAAATCTCACAGGTAGGGTCCGAAAGTTGCCACCCACTCCTGTGCCTTAACTCAGTGTTAACACGTCGGAGAACCTAACCATGAACTTGAATTTCTCGGATTTGTTGCAACGGCAAGCATTTGATAAATAATAGTATTTGTTTTTCTGGCATATTAAATATTTAGCAGGATGCTTTGTGCCATCTGTTTGCAGGGAGGCTGAGAAAGGAAGGAAGGGAAAGTCTGAAACTCTTAGGCTCAAACACTACAAATTACTTGAACTCCCAGGACTTTTCATCTTGCATTTATTTTTTTAAAAAAGCTCAGGTCAGTGAGGGCAGGCTGTGAGTCACAGATGATAAAAAGAGGGCAGGGAGAGGCTTAACCCTTCCCCCCTCTGCCATTTTTCAGTGCAGCATCATCCTTTGGCATTTTACCACTGTACTGTGGAGAGTGTATTAACTTATGGTCTGTGTGTGTGGTTTGGGAGCTGCACGGCCAGGGGAAAAACAATGCTGTCCAGGGTTGTAAAGACTGCAGAGAGAATAATTGGGTGCACTCTTCCCACCTTAGATCAAATCTATGCTGTCAGGTTTTCCCAGTAGTGATGTATGGAAGTGAGAGCTGGACCATAAAGAAGGCTGATCGCCGAAGAATTGATGCTTTTGAATTATGGTGCTGGAGGAGACTCTTGAGAGTCCCATGGACTGCAAGAAGATCAAACCTCTCCATTCTTAAGGAAATCAGCCTTGAGTGCTCACTGGAAGCACAGATCGTGAAGCTGAGGCTCCAATACTTTGGCCACCTCATGAGAAGAGAAGACTCCCTGGAAAAGACCCTGGTGTTGGGAAAGATGGAGGGCACAAGGAGAAGGGGACGACAGAGGATGAGATGGTTGGACAGTGTTCTCGCAGCTACCAGCATGAGTTTGACCAAACTGTGGGAGGCAGTGGAAGACAGGAGTGCCTGGTGTGCTGTGGTCCATGGGGTCACGAAGAGTTGGACACGACCAAACAACTAAACAACAACATATTTTGAATTAGATCTTGGTGGGGGCACCAAAATCTTTTAAGTGCTAAGGATCTCTAAAGGTCTTAATCCGGACCTGCCAGGTCAAGTATAAATCCTAGGGTTCTGAACCTTCTGTCCGTGCTTGGTCAACAAAAGAGAATCTCTTGCTGTTGTGGTTCTGGCTGCTGTCGTGAGCCCTGTAAGTTTCTATTGCCTCCCATGCCTGCAAAAACAGCATGCACAAGCCACAGATTTGTGCTTCTCTTATTAGCAAGCTACATATTTGAGACCTATGCCTGTAACGATGCAGTTAATATTACTTCCTCCAAATTGCCTGGGCTGTTCTCTGGTGAGCTATCATGTCCAGTGGCATAGCGTGGGTTGTCAGCACCCGGGGCAAGGCAAGTAATTTGCGCCCCCTAACCTGTGGATTTGCGCCCCCTAACCCATGGATTTGTGCCCCCTAACCCTAACCCCCAGATGTTGCGCCCGGTGCGGCCGGCACCCCCTGCACCCCCCACGCTACGCCACTGATCATGTCACCCCTTTGCAAAACCCCAAGTCTGTTTTGGTCCCCATCCCACTTTCCGCTGGACACTCACCCTCTCCTTCCTCCATCCTGCCCCACTCCTACTGTACTCTATGTGTGGTGGAGAGTAAACATCTGGAAGGCCAGGTCTACTTTGTGAATTACCCAAAACACAGGTGTGTTATCCTCTGAAGGGGGGGGGATGTTGTATTCCTTTCTAACGTGGACGTGTATGCAATAATTTATGAGGTCATACTATTTTATAGCTCCGTGCCTTGCCTTTATTTTATATCAGGGGAACATGCTCGCCCATTAGTCCCCCTGTTTCCCCACAACAAATAAAAATGTCTTTGATGTGCAGGCTACCAGTTGCAATACGGTTCTGCTGAAAGCAAATTAGCACATGGTGAGAACCACTGCTTTCCCCCCTAAAAAAATATATTTCGGGGTACTCTCATTTTGAAGTCACCATTTTATAGTTCAAATCGGGGGAAATAAATACAGTAAATGGACAAAAGTACAAAGAGTCACAAGATGTTTAGGGGTATGCGTACCCCTGTGTCCCTCCCAGAAAAAAAGTACTTGCGAGAACACAATCCTGTGCATTTTGGAGAACGAGCGATTGCATTTCAACAGATTTGCTTCTCTCCCGGTTTGCAGCTGGATGGTCCATAGTGGCTTAAGAAGAATCAGGGAAGAATTTTGGCCAGTAAGGAGGTTTCAGGTTTGGTCTCTCTCTCCCCCCCCCCAAATGAATTTGATCACCAGTTCATGGATTGTTCATAAATGATCTAAGGGCCAAATTAGGTATGATGTGGGATAAATATACTGTATTTAGGATCGCCTCCTCTAACCTGGTACCCTTCAGTAATGCTTTGGATTACTGATTTGGTGAGGCTCAGTGGACAGGGATGCAAAATGGAGCCTTTAGCATCACTGGTCCAGCCCTCTGGAATGCTCACCCAATAGAGACTCTGCCAGCTTCTTCTGTATCGACCACTAAATGCTTACTGAAACCTTTTCTATGCTGCCAGGCATTCAAAGACAACAGGGAGAACTTCTTTTCTGTAATAGCTGGTGATCTGTGATTTTAACAGCTTGTATGATTTCTATCGTGTGTACGTAATTGATGTAAATGGCTTTGGTGTGTGTGTGTGTGTGTGTGTGTGTGTGTGTGAAATTGTAGGATACATTTATGATAGCAAATCAATCAATCACAACTCCCATGGTCTGTGATCACTGCTGAGCTGGCTGGGATTTATGGGTATTGTAGTTCGCATACCCTCCAGCATTTCTCCGATGAAAATAGGGACAGCCAAAGGAAAAGCGGGACATTCCTTGATCACATCAGAAACCGGGACGGCTTCTGTAAATCCAGGACTGTCCCTGGAAAATAGGGACACTTGGAGGGTCTGGTTGAAAGAGTCTGAAGGGAACTAAGTTGTGGGAAAGCTGGTTAAGGATTATAGGTTGTTTTTAAATTGTTAGCAAACAGAGAGAAAGAGATAGATTTGGATGAGGACATTGGTATCTTCTCTCTGCAGGGCAAATAGCAGCTTGGGTGTGTGCTTCATCAAGACTATAGTACAGGAGAACTTCCTCCCTCATGGCTGCTATAATTTTAATTCAAAAAGCAAACGAACACAAAGCTGGCCACACAGCTCTCCTGCATTTGGGTGGCTTGTTGTGAACTGAACGTTGTTTGAAGCGAAGACTCTTTTTCACCTGCTCAGCCTTCCCTGGACAGCCCTGCCTCAGGAGTGGGCTTGCTTGTGTTATTGAGCCACCATGATTCCAACGCCACAGATATTTCCCATGACCTCAGATGCAGTGCTTTTCAGTGAAGTCAGCTTACTTATTCAGCTATGACTAAAAATCTCTTGGGACATCATATGATGGGCATAGGTGTGTGAATGACATTGTTGGCTCCTGATTTTTTGTTTTTGCGAATCTAATTCCGTAAGCTACCGTGAGGTGTTCCTTCTTTTCTTTTCTTTTCTTTTCTGAATGGTGGGATATAAATCTGCTAAACAAACAAGTCGGCTCAGAATCTTTGGTAATTGATCCCAAAACTTGGAGCTCGGGCCTGTCTTGGCGCATGAATCAAGTTTCAAAATCTGTTGACATCAGTGGCATAGCGTGGGGGGTGCAGGGGGGGCCGGCTGCACCGGGCGCAACATCTGGGGGGGCGCTCGCTCGCACTCGCAGCTCTCTGCCCCTACCTGGCTCGAGTGCTAAAATCCACGGGTTAGGGGGCGCAAATTACTTGCCTTGCCCCGGGTGCTGACAACCCACGCTACGCCACTGGTTGACATATAGCCAATGGCAACATTCAAATGTCCCATTTCCAAGGTCTTTCTATTACTCTGATCCATGACCAGAGATCCATGTTATCTTGCTTGCCTGTGTACTGGTGTCTATACATCAGCATGTTTGGGATATAAACATCTCAATGCGCAAGCAGCTGAAGGACAAGACGCCATAGACCATGATGCGTCATGACATGGTATGACTTGCCAGATCTGCTGAGACCTCATCGCTTGCTGCACCTAAATGCCAGCTTCCACTGTCATTCCTATTCAAGCTGCCCCTCACTTACTGGTGAAGAATATTCAGAGCTCCAACAGAAAACTCATGGCCCTCCTGGGAGGAAATGGAGAAGGTTGATCTAAGCCGCATCGTCAATGTTCTAACAGTTTTCTGGTAAGTGTCCACAATAAACTGCTGTCCCTGTTGATTGATGGACGCATTGCCTTTTTGGGGATGCCTCGTTGAAATGTTGTTACTCTGTTTTTTCTGGTGTTGCTGTTCTCTAGAAGTTCCGCTCCTTGTGTCAGAGAGACGGCGAGGCGTATCTCCACAGCGCACGCATAGACAGACATGCGTGCGCATGAGCACTAAGGCACCCTGCCGTGCGCAGTCTGTCACTTCACACGCTGCAGCTGCTGAGGTATATTTTGAATTGTCGGCAACAGATTGAGGGACAATTATGGGTTTTCTTCCTAGTGTATTTTTACCAGACGAACAACCAGCCTTTTGGCGTTTTGATCAGTGAAGGATGGGCTATTGCAGAGTAAATGAGCAGTGCGTCTGCTGTATTCATCAGCTCTCTTCAGGTATTGTGCCTGGACAGGGAATGGCAGCCGGAGAAGAACCCCCGGCCCCGTCCCACCACTCCTGAGTCTGAAGGAAGCTATGAAGCAGGGGCGGCTGGATTTGCCTAGTAGCCTCTTGGAAACTGGGAGCCCTAAGAATGCAGGGAAAAGCAATGTCCCATCCCTCCTTGACCCCTCTTTGACCTTCTTGCATCATGCGCTTAGAAGCTTCCCTCCCGTCAGGATTCCCCATTGCAGGGAAGCATCTGAAGCCTGTTCAAACAAACAAACAAACATAGCTGTCAACCGTCCCTTATTTGGCGGGAAACTCCCTTATCCCAATGCCGTGTCCCACTGCTGTCCCTTATGGATGATGTCCCTTAAATTTCCCGGGTTTCATGCTCGCCTGGCTCGGAAGGGAAGCAGCGGCTCGGGGTCCTCCGCCTCGAGAGAGTGAGGGAGAGCGTGCGCGCACGACCTGCTGCGTCTCCGTCTCTCCCTTTCCCCCCTCAGTGGCGCCTCGTGAGGAGACAGGTGGCGGCGGGCGGGCAGGCAGCCCCTCTCTTGCGAGACTTCTGCCACGCTGCCAGGGGAAGCCAGAGGCGGCAGCGGCAGCTGAGGAGGCAGCCTGAGGGAGGAGGAAGAGGAGGGGATGGGGAGGGACGCAGAAGGGTGGTGCTTCAGCGGCCGCCGCGGCGGCACAACTGCCTCATCCTGGGCTCGTAGGCGGCGTGGGTGAGAGTCTCTTTCCCTCCCTCCCTCCCTCTTGGGTGGGGAAGGGGCGATGGAACTCCTCACGCCAGGATGACGGCAGCCCCGATGTGCTGCTTAGCATACCCTCCAAACAGTGCAGCATCTTAATGTAGTGATTTCCCCCTCTGCATCCCTTTCATAGCTCTATTTTTATAAATCATTTGTCCATCCATAGTTCAAATTTTTACTACAAGTTTTCTGTCAATCCTACCAATATATGTAACTCCTTACAATAGCTTTTCAAATAAATTATAAACTTTCCCCATTCTTTATTAAAGAGGTCCTCTTCCTGGTTTCTAATTCTGCCTGTAAGCTTTGCCATCTCAACGTCATTCATCAGTTTTGTCTGCCACTCTTCCTTGGTCGGAGTTGTAGACCCTTAGGATCATCTAGTCCAACCCCCTGCAAAACACAGTCAGTGGCAGCCAAAGCAGCATGGCTCCATGAGTAGTGGATTTCTGTATAAACTAAGCAAAAATCCCTCATTTTGGCTGCTGATCCCTTATTTTCAAGGCTGCTGGTCCCTTATTTTCAAATCTGTAAGTTGACAGCTATGGCCGTGACCCAGGACTCTTGGCTCAGCATCCTGAGGGGAAGAGAGGCCATCTTGGACTGAGAGAGGATTTCTCCTCAGAGACTCCATCTCCTCAGCAGTTCCAGCATCACAGGGACCTGTGATGCCAGCGGCTTTCCAGCCTCATAAACAAGCCACACAACAATGATGAGAGAGATATTTTTCCAAACTTATTCCATCTGCCAGTGGTACCACCCCATAATCTTTCCCCTTTCTCATTGCTGACTAAATAGCCTCCAGGAATGGCAATCTGAGGGCACTTTGTGTCCCAGGGAAACATGCCTGAAGAGGAAATCTAGATACTGAGCTGGACTTGAGACATCCTAGTTGCTTCCAAAAATAGGAAGGTAGACTCAATGTGGACTAGCAGTTTGGAAATGTTGGTACTTGCTCTGTTAATGCCTGGATGTCATGGACTGGCTGGATGAAGAGTGGTGGAAGTCGACTGACCCCAGGGAAATGCGCCACACCCCAGAGGAGAGGACAAGGTGGGAAGTACTGGATTGCTGGTGAAGGATGGTGAAGAGGAGGAAACAGACCGGTGCTCCAGCACATAGCAGAGACAGGAATTGTATAAGCATAGTGCCAGGATCGTTCTGGTGTTTTTGAATTCACTGTACAATAGTGAACATGAATAACTGCGGGAGAGTTTGACATCCTTGGGATCTCTGCTGTCAGTTTTGATCTTGCTAAGGCTGGTCGCCGAAGAATTGATGCTTTTGAATTATGGTGCTGGAGGAGACTCTTGAGAGTCCCATGGACTGCAAGAAGATCAAACCTCTCCATTCTTAAGGAAATCAGCCCTGAGTGCTCACTGAAAGGACAGATCCTGAAGCTGAGACTCCAATACTTTGGCCACCTCATGAGAAGAGAAGACTCCCTGGAAAAGACCCTGGAGTTGGGAAAGATGGAGGGCACAAGGAGAAGGGAAAGACAGAGGACGAGATGGTTGGACAGTGTTCTTGAAGCTACCAACATGAGTTTGACCAAACTGCGAGAGGCAGTGGAAGACAGGAGTGCCTGGAGTGCTCTGGTCCATGGGGTCACGAAGAGTCGGACACGACTAAACACCTAAACAACAACAAAAGTCAACCACTCTGAATTTACAGAGATGCTGCTTTTTCCTCAACTGGGCCATTGCCAACTCCCAAGCTCTGTGTTTTCTAACAGTGGGGAAGGGAGAATCCAGTATGATTCTGCTAGGACCGAGGGGACCGACATTTCCCCTTGCCATGGTGCTGCAAGAACATGGCGCCTCCCTTCTCCTAGAACAGAGGTGTGCGTTGAGCCTAGGCAAATGAAAAAAGAGGCCTTGTGAGCCGTAGAAAAGGACCTACGGTCATGGAGAGAACAAAGTCTGAGTAAAGCATTAACATGTTCACTAACCCAAATCACACATGGGAATTCTAATGCTGCCTCCCTTGCTTACATAAGGTGTCCTTTTTTACAGCACTTCTTAAGACCTAATACAAATATTAGCCGTCATTCCCCTATTAATTATTGTTAAAGATTTAAAGGGTCAGGGACTCTAAACCTAATGTCTTGGTCATTGTGGGAAAGGTAAGGAATGGTTGACTGTGTGTGCAGTGGAACCGCACAGCTCTTTCTGGGAAACTACAGGCTGCCAGAACTCTGAGATGAGACACCATCTCTGAATGTACCATTTTTTTTTGCTCTATAGGATGCACTTTTTCCCCTCCAAAAATTAAGGGGAAATGTGTGTGTGTCCTATGGAGCGAATGCAGGCTCCTTAGCTTCAGCGATAGCAACGCGAAGCCTCTGAAGCAGAGAGGGAGCGCTCCCTCCATGCTCCGGAGGCTTCGCGTTGCTTTCGCTGAAGCCTGGAGAGCGAGAGGGGTTGATGCGCACCGACCCCTCTCACTCTCCAGGCTTCAGGGATAGCCACCTGAAGCCTTTGGAGCACAGCGCGAGTTCCCGCTGCGCTCCGCAGGCTTCAGGTTCCTTTTGCTGAAGCCGGGAGAGCAAGACTCTCCTGGCTTCAGCAGAGAGGGAGAGCTGCGCAGCGCCCCTTCAGCCAAGCGGGAGGAGAAATGGAAGGGGCTCCGTTTCTCCTGCCGCTTCGATGAAGGGGCGCTGAGCAGAGAGGGGGAGAATTTTTTTTCCTTGTTCTCCCCCACTAAAACAAGGTGCGTCCTATGGTCGGGTGTGTCCAATAGAGCAAAAAATACGGCAATTCCTCCAGCTTTTGGAGCTAGAGGGGAGAGTGCTTACAGGAACGAAGGAGGTAGGGTCCATTCCTCTCAGTGGGGACACTCTGAGTAGAAATTCGTTGAAAAGAACTGTACCCATCTGTCTAACCTAGTAAGGCTGTCATACATTCCTAGTTCAACCCTTCTGGTGGTTTCCAAAGCTCCACAACTTTCAGAGTGTCCTGATTTTTTTACCTTTTGAAACATGGCAACCCTAAACCTAGTGGCCGATTTGCATTTCAGAAATCAACATTTATTTGTGGCATTCAAGTGACTGTTATTTCTGGAGGAGGAACCAGTTCCTGTTGCAGATCCCAACTTGTCCTTGCTAGCCACAGGAGAGGCACCACCACTTTGGTCAGGCTTCCCCAAGACAGGGGAAATATACAGATCTCTTTTCTAGAATAAAGCTGGGGAGCAGCGGAATGGTTTGAAAATAAGCTTCTTCTTTTTTGACTGAGTGGGGTGGGAATGTGCATTTGAAGGGGAGCAGATAAGCAGCTTGACATGCTGGGTGGAGAAGTAAAAGTTGGCACTGGTCAAGTGGCGCGAGCAGCATGGAATTGTCACCAGTTTGACATTAATTAGACACCTATTGGAGGGCTGCGTCTTCTTTCAAGGCCGTCTGTGTCCAAGGCCGTGTGGCTGACCTGAGTTCCCACAATTTTTGTTGTTGCTGTTGTTAAAAACGGAACGGTGACCTGGAATCATACCAGGCTGAGGAAACATATAATTAGTATGGGGATTTTGAGACAACAAGCACCATGTCGCTTCTAGGGCAAAGGTAGAAAGTGAACTCGAGTAGAAATACAAACTGGGAATAGCTACGTCAACAAAGTGAAAATCATTTATTCAAAGGAGGTGTTCTCTGACTGGACAATTTTCAAAGGGTTTTCGCATCTGAGAGGGTCTCCTTCCCTCCCTCCCTCAGATCTGCAGCAATGTCGTGCTGCTGTGAAAAAGCAAAATAATTAAAATTGTTTTATTTATTATACCTATACCTGCTGGTCTCATAGAGGGCTTGTCAACATCACCGTCAGTAACAAAGAGCACCGTATTTCCCGCTCTATAAGACGCACCAGACCACAAGACGCACCTAGTTTTGGGAGGAGGAAAACAAGAAAAAAAAATATTCTGAATCTCAGAAGCCAGAACAGCAAGAGGGATCGCTGCTTCTCTGAGTTATTCAAGCCCCTTCACTACGGCAAGGCAGTGATCCATGAAGGGGTTTTATAGTATAGCTATCTCCAAATGTTACAGGACCATGCTGGTCAGTAATCACACAGTTCAAGTTGGAACTAACACTTTATTAGCAAAAACACGACTTCCACAGACTTGGTTGAGTGTCAGGCCTGGTGAGCACAGCGGCTCATATCCGGTAGGCGTTGCCCCCATGAAGCAGTTGCCAAGAGTGAAGGTCCTCTCCTCCCCACAGCTGCCTAGGTTCTCTCCTCCCCAGGCAATTGGAGACTGTGTCTGTGTGCAGCCAACCTCTCCTTTGCTCTTTTCCTGCCTTTTCTGGTTCTGGGAGACAAGGGGGAGGGGAGCTTGTCGCAGCAGGACAAGGAGACACCCCTGATTCTTGAGTAGCCTGGCTCATCTCTGCCTCTTGGCCTTCTCCTGCTTCAGCTTCAGCTTCTGCCTCTAATTCTGGACTTCTTTCTGCCACAGACTCCCCCAGCTCACTAAGCCCTGTTGCCCCGTCAGCTTCCAACACCTCCTTCTCCTACTCTTCTCCCTCTGATCACGTATAGGTGTCCCACCACCACTCCCTGGGCTCTGAGCCTTCTTCTATTGGCAGTTCCCTAGCTGGTTCCTCCCACCATTTCTCCACGTCCAACCAATCCACGACACCAGATAGTTTAAAAATCAGGTTCTTGAAAAGCCCTGATCAATGCATCTTCGTTTAATAAACCCATCTTGCTAATATATTATGTTTTCAGTACAGGGTCAAGTTTGTCTTCAGGATTTGCCGAAAATGTGCATTACTTTTTTTTTAAGGGACTTTTCAGGCACCTCAGTGCCTCAGCTAAACATAGAGCGATGGATTGGCCGTGTGGTTTCTAAAATTGCTTGATCAGCAAGAAATACTAGCGGATGAACTGGGCAGTTGTTCCACATCCTTGTTTTCAGAGACTTCTCAGAACAAATTAATTGAGCTCATCAAAGGGTCGGCCCTTTCAGACTTCACAAAAGTTAGAGGAGAGAGCCGCTCTTTATTTAGCAAGAGAGTTCAAATAGCTTGTTTATTAAATATGTGGCTGTGGCTGCCAGACAATCATAATTCTGGGAACCCGAACTTTAAAAATATCAATTGTTGCAAAACTTGGGATTGAAGCCATGGGAGATGGCAGAATTCTTGGAATCAAAATGCACATTGGTATAATCTGCCTTGCACTATGTGCTGATATGACCTGGGAAGGGAAACCTGGTGATACGGAGGGCATTGAGCGATAGCAGTAGAACAATCCATCTGCAGGTATTGCTGTTGGATGTAGTTGGTCTCACATCTCTCCCCTATTCTTTGGCCACTTGTGGCAATGCCAGTGTGGTGTAGTGGTTAAGAGCGATAGACTCGTAATCTGGTGAACCGGGTTCACGTCTCCGCTCCTCCACATGCAGCTGCTGGGTGACCTTGGGCCAGTCACACTTCTCTGAAGTCTCTCAGCCCCACTCACCTCACAGCGTGTTTGTTGTGAGGGAGGAAGGGAAAGGAGAATGTTAGCCGCTTTGAGACTCCTTCGGGTAGTGATAAAGCGGGATATCAAATCCAAACTCTTCTTCTTTGCTAGAAAAACAGAAGTGAAGTGTGTGGAATGTACCTCAGATCAGATGACCTGTAGAAAGACAGGTAGTGCCTCCGCAGAGGTGGCCAGAGGAGCAATGACCACTGGGAGGAGCTCAGAGAGAAGAAACACCACGGTACATTTGCACCAGTGAAACTGGACGCCTTCATCTGCCCCAGCTGCAACAAAACATGTCTCTCCCATATCAGTCTCTACAGCCACAGCAGCAGCCGTAACTCTCCAATGTTTTTACTTCACCCCTGTGTGGGGATGTGTAGGATAATAGGCAAGGAAATATTTTTAAATATTATCCTTCCTTCACTCACTCTAGTGAGTGATGTAGCAGAGCAAATCCCCTCTACAGTGGTACCTCGGGTTAAGTACTTAATTCGTTCCGGAGGTCCGTACTTAACCTGAAACTGCTCTTAACCTGAAGCACCACTTTAGCTAATGGGGCCTCCTGCTTCCGCCATGCCGCCAGAGCACGATTTCTGTTCTCATCCTGAAGCAAAGTTCTTAACCCGAGGTACTATTTCTGGGTTAGCGGAGTCTATAACCTGAAGCGTATGTAACCTGAAGCGTATGTAACCCGAGGTACCACTGTATATTCACGGAAGCTAGTTGATTAGAGTCATTTGAATCTCTACAAAATGACTAATCCAATCTGGCTTGCCCAGATGGATTATCTCTGGTGTCTCCTTTTCTCCCTCTTAAAATACAATAAATACTCACGAGTCTGTCTTTAAAAGTACAGTGGTACCTTGGGTTAAGAACTTAATTCGTTCCGGAGGTCCGTTCTTAATCTGAAACTGTTCTTAACCTGAGGTACCACTTTAGCAAATGGGGCCTCCTGCTGCTGCTGCGCCGCCGGAGCACGATTTCTGTTCTCATCCTGAAGCAAAGTTCTTAACCCGAGGCACTATTTCTGGTAACCTGAAGCGTATGTAACCTGAAGCGTCTGTAACCCGTTGGTGGAAGAAGATTGGAAAAAGTTTAAAGACTATTTACAGAAATATTGTAAAATATTGTAAATATTGTAAAATCAATGAATGTTAGAATGATGTTGGATAGAAATTAAGTGGTTTTTAGCTGCAATACTATAAGGGAATATGAAAAATGGATTATTAATAGGTAAAAATTTAACGTTACAATATTTTAAGAATAAAGACTAGGATAAATAAAGAGGGGAAGGATTTGCTGAACTAACAAACTGAATTGGAATACAAAAAAGGGAGGCGTGAGGAGGTCCAGGAAATAAGCTAATGAAAAATAAGTAATGGAAAGATGGAGTTTTTTTTAACTGTTTTTTTATTTTGCATTTTTTTTCTTTTTTCATTTTGTAACATTTTGAAATTTTTAATAAATATCTTTTTTTTTTAAAAAAAAAAAAGAAGCGTCTGTAACCCGAGGTACCACTGTATAATAATAAGTTTACTCACAAGTTGTTCACAGTACACATCCTAGAAGGCAGGCTTTAAGCTTCAGGTGACAAACATATAACGTGGCTTACATCCTTTGTGAGGATGGGCCCAAGTGGCTGAGAGCCAGTAGACAACAAAATGGATGAGACTTAACTGAGAGTTGAATCAAACAGGACCAAAATGGCTGTGTGACTCTGCTTTTATAGAGTCGCACTCATCGGCTGAATCACTTACAGCAGGAACAGGAAGTTCCCCTCTGTCCACTCTAGGAAGTTAAGCATGCTGTAATTAACTGTACAGATGTAGCACACCCTTCACCCTGAAGGTGCACGCCTCCATCGTCTGCCGAGACAGATGGATGCCAACCAGGATGCCCTTGGCTACGTTTCCTTTATCTTCAGTCTCCTCCCTGCTGAGTTCTACAGGGGGCAACCCCGAGACTAAGGAGAAGGTTTCCAGGCAGTGCCACCATGCTGGACTGGTTGGAAGGAAGTGGAAGGTGGGTGAGAGCTAGCCGAGGGCAGACTGAAGTTGGAGGTGCAATTCTCCGTTTTCCCAACAGAGAAGCTTCCACTGGGTCCAAGAAACTACAGCACTTAAAGTAGAACTTCAACCCAAGGATAATGTCAAGGGACAGTGATTTCAGCTCCCTGTGGGAGATACACATGGCTTTGTGCAATGTACGCAATGACCCTGTGTGGGGTGTGTGTGTGTGAGGACAATTATTCAACTCCACGGAAAGTAATGGTTAAGTGCAGAGCTAGCAAACAAAAACATTAAACATTACAAGGAAGGGTGGCCCCAAGACAGACTCCTATACAGTGTTGCCTCGGGTTAAGTACTTAATTCATTCCAGAGGTCTGTTCTTAACCTGAAACTGTTCTTAACCTGAAGCACCACTTTAGCTAATGGGGCCTCCTGCTGCCGCCGCGCCGCTGGAACACGATTTCTGTTCTCATCCTGAAGCAAAGTTCTTAACCTGAAGCACTATTTCTGGGTTAGCAGAGTCTGTAACCTGAAGCGTATGTAACCTGAAGTGTATGTAACCCGAGGTACCACTGTATTGTTCTTCTGAATCTCCCCAGCTTGGGTAGGGTTCTGAACTGATGCAAAAGGGCAGTGATTTGATGCATGACCTGGTGTGGTGTTCCATCCTTTGAACCCCTGGCTCTTTCAATATGGTGCTGGAGGAAGAGACACAAACATTTCTATGCAATGCAGAATGGAGGAGGGGAACAGAGGGAAGGAAATGGGGTGACGGTCGTGGGCTTTCTGGGAGTACGAGCATGTACTATCACCTTACTAGGAATAGCAGAATCATTCTGGGTTAATGAAACACGACGAAAAATTTATTTGGCAGGGAGAAGTGGTGGTGGGGAAGAATATTTAAAGTGTAATAACACCTACGTTTTATATTCCTATCCATCTCAGTCTTTGCAATTCATCTGATAGCTCAAATACTATAAATTTAGTTGAAGATAACAGAACAGATGGGAAAAACATATGGTTTGTAGGTAGTGTGTGGTAGTTGGTATTTGTAGTACATTAGGGGAATTTATTTTATTTTCTCTGTTTTCTAGTATAACTTTCCCCCCACAATTTGTCAAGCGAATTCTTTATACGGTTAGGTAATGTTGGGATTATTATTTTTTTTTACAAAATTCTGCATAAAACGGAGCAGTGGTTTTGTTTGTTTATACCTGTTCATCCATGGCTTTGTTTGCATCGCCCGTCTTCAGTCTTCTGTGCTTTGAAATGGTTGCAGCTCTGTGATCTAACTTGGATCCGGTTAAAAGGTCCAGGTCCCACTCATGGAGTAATTCTCCATTCAATTTTTAATATCTGAATCTCCCAGTAACAAAAGCCAGTGGCCGGTATGTGGCTAATCATGATGCATTCTATGGGCTAATAACTGCTCTGACTCATGCTCCTCACAATGCAGAGCGGTGCAGTGGGAAGTTGGGGGAATACCATATCTCCCTTTCATTAGACATCTGGTTACCACATCAACATAAAGGAGCCAAATGACTGCATTTTGACGGCATCAGTTTCCTGGAGGTATTGTTAGAGATCTGTGTGTTGTAGGGAGGAGAGAGCACGGTATTCTGGGAGGAAGAAGGAAGGCTGGGGTCCATCTTGGGCAGGTTGGCTGAAGGCTGGCTACACTGCTGTGGGAGAAATGCCCCTCTTGAACTGACCATGCTGCAAGATCTGGACTCCCTCCATGCAGACTGAAGGTGTAAATAGGTGAATAAGCCATATTTCTTAAAGCTATGGCGGTCTCTGCCGTGTTTTAATTCTCTAAAGGAGCACAGACCTCTCTTGCCACCACCCGGCAGAGAGAGGGGGAGGCACCCAGCTTGTGTAACAGTATTTTCTTAAGAAGTGAGGGAGTGTCTACCATTTTCATGCTTCAACTCTTGACTGGGCTCTGCCTCTTGATTTACAACACATGGAATTTGGATGACAGGCATGTTAAGGGCGGTTAACACAGCCTCTTTCCCGGGAGGCTCTGCCTGGGGCATAGGAGCACGTTAAGGTAAAGGTAAAGGGACCCCTGACCATTAGGTCCAGTCGCGGATGACTCTGGGGTTGCGGCGCTCATCTCACTTTATTGGCCGAGGGAGCCGGCGTACAGCTTCCGTGTCACGTGGCCAGCATGACTAAGCCGATTCTGGCAAACCAGAGCAGCGCATGAAAACACCGTTTACCTTTCTGCCGGAGCGGTACCTATTTATCTACTTGCACTTTGACGTGCTTTCGAGCTGCTAGGTTG
Source organism: Podarcis liolepis (assembly GCF_965112155.1). Taxonomy (NCBI): domain Eukaryota; kingdom Metazoa; phylum Chordata; class Lepidosauria; order Squamata; family Lacertidae; genus Podarcis; species Podarcis liolepis. Next base: position 125,383,810 of record NC_139554.1, read on the forward strand.
GCAGGAGCTGGGACCGAGCAACGGGAGCTCACCCCGTCGTGGGGATTCGAACCGCCGACCTTCTGACTGGCAAGTCCTAGGTTCTGTGGTTTAACCTACAGCACCACCCATTAAGACCCTCCTAAATCAGTCCAAACTCTCATCTAGTCCAGCAGGCTGTTCTCACAGTGGCCAACCAGTTACCCATGAGAAATCCTAAAACAGGTCATGAAGGCAGCGTTACTGCCCCACTTGTGATCCTGAGCAACTGATATTCAGTAACCATGACTAGCCTTGTCCTCCATTAATTTGTCTAATCCCCTTTCAAATCTGTCCACATTGCTCGCCATCGCTGCTTCCTTTTACCTGCCCTCAATCTCTCTCAAGCCGCCCTCCCAAATTCTGCTTCAACAGATGACCCAAATTTCTATAACTCAGTTCTGCATACCTTCTCACAGAGAGAAGAAAGCCAGATACGATTCAGGGCAGATGCAGGTGTGAGATCCATGTTGGAGCTTGCTTTTTGTCCCAAAGGAGGAGATACAAGCATTGGGAGATGATATGGAGAGAAGAGATTGAGAGAGAGGGAAAGATAGACAGAGAGAAAGAAATCTTGGAGTGGGGAAAGAGGAAAGAGCTATTCAGTGAGTGTAAAGGTAAAGGGACCCCCGACCATTAGGTCCAGTCATGACCGACTCTGGGGTTGCGGTGCTCATCTCGCTTTATTGGCCGAGGGAGCCGGTGTACAGCTTCCAGGTCATGTGGCCAGCATGACTAAGCTGCTTCTGCCAAACCAGAGCAGCGCATGGAAACGCAGTTTTCCTTCCCGCCGGAGCGGTACCTATTTATCTACTTGCACTTTGACGTGCTTTCGAATTGCTAGGTTGGCAGGAGCAGGGACCAAGCAATGGGAGCTCACCCCATCGCGGGGATTCAAACCGCCGACCTTCTGATCAGCAAGTGAGTAGCAGTGAAAAGGGCACTCCCCAGAAATTTTCTAGGGCCCTTGTACCTACGGGACTGCCTCTCCTGGTATGTTCCACGGAGGACCTTAAGGTCCATAAATAGCAACACTAGAGGTCCCGTGCCCTAAGGAAGTTAGATTAGTCTCAACCAGAGCCAGGGCCTTTTCAACACTGGCTCTGGCCTGGTGGAACGCTCTGCCTCATGAGACCAGGGCCCTGCGGGATCTGATTTCTTTCCGCAGGGCCTGTAAGACAGAGTTGTTCCACCTGGCCTTTGGCTTGGAACCAGCCTGATCCCCTCCCCCTCTTTCCTTTTCCTTCTGTGATGCAACCCCTATTTGGGGACTTCCCTGGCTTTTCTGGCCCACGTAGGACCAGTCTGGATAGTTGGCATTGGTGAAGATTTGACTTTTTCTCCCCCAAAAAAGTTTTTGATCTGGGCTTCCACTGAAATGAGGCTGCATTTTAAGTAGTATTTTAATCTTGTTTTTAAGTTGTATTTTAATCAATTGTTTTTATACCTGATGTTGGCCGCCCTGAGCCTGGTCTTATATAAATAAATAAATAAATACCCCATTCCCAAAACTATAAATGAGACCATTTTTTTCTATAAATTTATGTTCTTGAGTGTAGATTCTAATCGAAGTAGAGTAAAATTTAAATCAAGGCTTAGACTCTTTGGCCTCTTTGCGGAGAATAATTTTGTTTGGAATCTAGCAATGTCTAGCAATTCAGACCAAGCAGAAACTTTTCAGAAAAGGAGGAGGTTATGAAAATATGTTAAAATTTGTGATTATATTTCTGAAGGCTTTTTATTAAAAAAAACTTACAACACCTATAAATGCTTCTTTTGGAAGAAGGGGTGTGTAGATTCAGAAATCCTCACCAGCTTTAGCGTCTGAAATTGACTGTCTTTTTAGCTGCAATCCTTTCTTTTGCATTTAAACATGCCTTCATAATTAAAAAAGATTTGACAAGATTGGGCATTCCTAAACTCTGATCCAATCTACAGTGGCAAGCTGTGCTTAACTTCTGTTCCCCATTACTCCATCCTTTACCTACATTCCTGGGGTCCCAGGTGTATCTGCATTTTGCTACTGAATAAATTTCCAGACGCTTTCTGGAACTTGGCTAAAGAACAAGTGAAGTCATTCACAATATTGCTTGGTTTTGCTGCTGTCCTGGTTTACTGACTCAAACTGACAACCTGCTCTGTAACTTCTCTTGTCTGTCTATTCTATTAACCATTAAAAAACAACAACACCCAAACCATAATATTAAAAACGTCAACCCTTTCTTTTAACTATGCGCCCTAAAAGCCAAATGCTTTTTTATATATATTGCAGTGAGCATTAGTTGATTAATCAGCTAGAGGAACTTTAATGACAGATTAAATTTTGCCCTCTGTTTAATCAGTGAGGTTGACAGCAACCAAAAGCAACCAATGGTTCTTGACTTGAAGGACTTAGAGTTTGGTGTATTGGCCCTTCTACCTTGCCATACCAGGACACAGCCTGAGTGCACCAGGGAGGGAGGGAACTACTTCAGGGGTGGGAGGAGGTGACAAAGGCATAATCATAGGAGATTTTGCTGTACACATTGCATATACAGTGGTGCCACGCAAGACAAAAATAATCCGTTCTGTGATTCTCTTCGTCTAGCGTTTTTTTCGTCTTGCGAAGCAAGCCCATTGACGGATTAGCGGATTAGCGCTATTAGCGGCTTATCTGCTGATCGGATCAGCTGATAAGCGGCTTAGCGGCTTAGAAAAAGGGGGGGAGAGAAAAAAACCAGCAGGAACTCGCAAGACATTGTCGTCTTGCGAAGCAAGCCCATAGGAGATTCGTTTTGCAAAGCACCTCCAAAACGGAAAACTCTTTCGTCTAGCGAGTTTTCCGTCTTGTGAGGCATTTGTCTTGTGGGGCACCACTGTAAATTTATTGTGACTGAAAGTTGACTAAGCAGAATGGCATAGCAGGAATGGGATCAGAATGCAACTCCCCACCAGATCAAGCACTTCTCTGAATTTTGCAACGCATTCCCGCTGTGCGAAAAGTGCACGCAGAAATGTGTTTCACGCAAAATGCACAAAATTTGTATTTCTGGAGACATTCTAGACCCCCCTGGAACTTGGCATTGTTTTTATGTACCTGCCAACATTTCTGCAATGAAAATAGGGATACCTATTCTACATTAGGAAGCTTACACTATGTTTGATCTCGCTGTATGAATAGACGTCAATAATAATAATAATAATAATAATAATAATAATAATAATAATAAATTTATTATTTGTACCCTGCCCATCTGGCTGGGTTTGCGCAGCCACTCTGGGCGGCTCCCAACAGAATATTATTATTATTAAAAATAAAGCAATAAAATATCAAATATCAAATAAAATATCAAAATTCTCTCGCTGCGAGAAGTGAGGTTACAGGGAACCAGGCAGAGGACCTTCTTGGTAGTGGCCCCCGCCCTGTGGAACACCCTCCCAGCAGATGTCAAGGCAATAAACAATTTTTTACTTTTAAAAGACAACTGAAGGCGGCCCTGTTTAGGGAAGTTTTTAATGTCTGATGCTGTATTGTTTTTAATATTCGGTTGGAAGCCACCCAGAGTGGCTGGGGAAACTCAGCCAGATGGGCGGGGTATAAATAAATAATAAATTATTATTATTATTAAACTCTGGCCGCAGTTGTCACATACAGAAATAGTTTTTCGTCTTCTTTCTCATCCCCACCCATTCCTAAAAGAAATGCCTCCGGCCTTTTAGAGAAAGTATATCTAAAAGGGGGACGCAGGTGGCGCTGTGGGTTAAACCACAGAGCCTAGGGCTTGCCAATCAGAAGGTCAGTGGTTCAAATTCCCGCGACGGGGTGAGCTCCCATTGCTCGGTCCCAGCTTCTGCCAACCTAGCAGTTCGAAAACATGTCAAAGTGCAAGTAGATAAATAGGTGCCGCTCCAGCGGTGTTTCTGTGTGCTGCTCTGGTTCGCCGGAAGCGGTTTAGTCATGCTGGCCACATGACCCGGAAGCTGTACGCCGGCTCCCTCGTCCAATAAAGCGAGATGAGCGCCGCAACCCCTGAGTCGGACACAACTGGACCTAATGGTCAGGGGTCCCTTTGCCTTTATATCTAAAAGGAATTTTATTTTCAGTATAAACAGGTCTCCATTTTTGCACCCACGCACACCCCACTTTTAAGTGTTCTCCAAGATGTGGAGGGGAGGAAAAGGGAAACGATGGGACATTCTGGGATCAAATAAGAAACCAGGACAGGTTCTGTAATTCTGGGACTGTCCCTGGAAAACTGGGACCCTTGGAGGGTATGTTGCTATTGGTGAGAGCTGAGTGCAGGGTGGGGACCAAAGGAGGAGAAATTACACCAGAAGGAGCACAACGTCCCCCCACCAGAGGTAGTATCCTTCCCCCGCCCCGTATACACTTGACATTAGACTACATAGAAAAGGAATAAACCAATAAACACTTTTGTGGGGGTGGGACCAGAGCAGCTTGTTGATCTATGGCTTTTTTAAAGGAACCAGCACTTTTTTTCACTCCCTGCCTACTTCAGTTTGAAAGACAGGGGCAATTTCAGTCTCCAGGGCTGTTAGCACGATGGATTTTGTCCTTTTACAGCTGTCCTTTGATAAGGCAAGAGAAAAATTAATCCTTTATAGCCCCTGATTATCTGTTTGCAGCTTATTAAAGATATAAATGCCAGTAATTTTAAATGGCTGCATTAAGTTGTCCTTGAAAGAAACAAGAAATGCAAAACAAAAATGGGAAAGGATTTTTTTTTTTTTAAAAAAAGAATCATTAATACAATTCAGGTTGGTGCAGAAGGACTGTGGACGGGTGGTTTGGTTTTATAAGAGCTGTAGACATTGGCTCTTTAAGTAACATGGATGAATTATATTTTTATAGCTAGCTTTTATGAACTCCGCAATCTCAGGGCAGAGATTATAACAGACTAAATGCCATGCACTATTGATAATCTTACGTTAGCATTTCAACCGTATGAGTGTACTTTAGCTGATAGCACCCATTGCAGAGTGGATGGAAATCTGATTTAGGCAGCAATTAATAATAATTGTGCGTTTGCGAAAGAGTATTGCCACAGTGTTTTACGTAAACTCGTCTTTGGAACAGCAGGCTATAAAGACACAGGGAACCGAAAAGACGCTTCCTTCGTTTTGCTTACTGCTCACTGTACTTCCACTCAGCTCAGGAACTGCACGTATAACTGTAAACTCCTATGAAATGGGAAGGGAAAGTTTTATTAATGGAGAAGCAAGTTTTGTAATATGAAAAGCTCCTGTAAAAATAACAAGATGAAATTTCCTTGGAACAAATCTTATTGCAGCAGTGTATAAGCAATTGCGGGTTTTTTTCCTTTTTTTTTTCTTTGCAACTGCTAATTGTATAGCAAATGGAGAACATTCACATAAAGATTTGTATAGTGCCATTGTGTCTAATCAGATATTTTAGAGAAAAAGTGCTTTTAAAAGCAAATTACTAGATCCTTGAAAATAATATATGTCTTCTGTGTTAGCACAAGGGGTATTCAGCCTGTTGCCCTCCAGGTGGTATTGGACTCCAGTTCCTATCAGCCCCAGTCAACATTGCAAATGGTCAAGAATGATGGGATTTGTGGTCCAGAAACATTTGAGAGGGATAAAGGTTCCCCTCTCCTGCTTTACAGTTAGGTTAACTCAAGTTTTTCCTAATGAAAATCCAATAGTTTAAAGGATTTATTTGGCAACTCTTTTCTTGCCTCAGACATTAACCAAGGATCAAAGTTGGCTTCCGGTCCTGCCTGCCTTAATGGAAGCAGCCCCCATGACAGCGGGGGATTGTAGGCGAGCAAAAAACAAGGATGACAGAGAGTAAATCATCATTGCAAATTCCCCACAGGGTCGGGGGGCAATGGGCTTCACTCACAGTTTGTCTTGGTACCTGGCTCTCGCTGTGGCATGAATTGCAGGAGGCAAGGAGGCACTGCCTGGTGAAAACCCCCCTATGCCACCATTAAGAAGCAGAGGTCCTCCATTTAATTGGATATTTAATTGGCTTTAAAGTACTGGCATGTGATGGGAAAGGATTGAAACAACATACTGCTGAATATACCAGCTACATGGATCAAAGGTTTGAATTGAGATAAGATTTTATTTGGAGTGAGAGTCAGTTGGGGACAGGGAAGTCCGCTGTTTGTTTGTTCTAAGCTTCTTTTATATATTTATGATTTGGCAACCCTCTCCGGAATATAAGATAAAAATATATTTACAGGTGAGGAAGGGACATTGGAGTAATATTGATATTAACAAGCAAAAATGGAAACTGTGTGTGATCTGAAATGAAGAAATTGAGGGGGAGGAGAAGCTCAAGTATAACTGTGTTGGAAAGACAGAGTAATTCCCCTCACCTCCGTTTAAAAGGAAAAAGAGATCGAGATTTGTGCATGCTACTGACGGAATGTGATCTAAGATAAAGTTTAATTGGGCCATAAATCTCTTGCTGGAAGGGAAAGAATTGGGGGGCTGTGATAAGAACACTGCAGAGATTCTGGGAGTTGGAAAGGAGTATTGAATATTCAGTGTGTTTGAAAACTGCCCACCTTTTCCTAGGCTGAGGGTAAAATGGCGAAGATCTGCGACATGTTTTACTAGTGAGACAGAATGGTTTCTAGCAGACTGTTGCCTGTTCCGAGACATCGAAGCAAGGGATGGAGAGATAAGACCTGTGAGAAACTTTGAGATTCAGTTCCGCCCCAAGCCATGATGGGAGAAAACAACAGCTGGGAAGTGAAAGAGACAACACCATCTAGGTACAAAAGGAATCTCCATGGATATAATAGTTTTCACACACAGGGCAGAATAAAGATAACGGTTTGAGTTCCTGACTTGAAGCTTTATAAAGTTATGTATTGTAACGTCACAAATGGAAATCATTAATTATGTAGCTGTTGACTAAGGGATGATTATTATAACTGAAATGTAACTGGCATTAATTAAGTTTATGGAACACAGATTAGAAATGCACCCAAACCATCATGCGTGGAGCCACTTTAACTAAAATGTATTAATTGGAAATTGATTGGCATTTTGATAATTGTATAATTTGGGAATTAATTGTTATTGTCATAATTTGGCTATTATTGGGGGTATATTGGAAAACACACACACACACACACACACACACACATATATATATATATATATATATACAAGGATCAAAGTTATTTTTGCTATAAATGTACAAAGCGAAAGCAAAAAGAGCATGTGACAAGTTCATTAACAATGACCACCGCTAGAATCTTAGTGGCTCAGAAATAGAAATCCCAAGAAATCCCAACTTTAATGGAGTGGCACACAAAAATATGTGAATACATAGAATTGGCGAAATTGACTTATAAGATTTGGAACCAAAAAGAAGCAAAGTTCGAAAAGGATTGGAGTAAATTTGTTGAATATATACGAAGTAATCATAAGAATTTAAAAACTGTAGCAGGATTAATGTAAATCTTGTGATGTGGATGGAGTGTAAATAAGAAACTGTAAGAAAAGATTTGAGATATGAAAACCGTTGAAGGGATGGAAGGAAGTCCGGGCGCAATAAGGCGCAGGGTAAATAAGAAGACATACAATTTTTTGAATTTAAGGGTATTTGTTTTATTTGTTGTTGTTACAAAAAAGCAATAAAAAGTATTTGGGGGAAAACCCCCCCAAAACAAGCTGGTTTCCAAATTTGCCAGCGCTTGCTCAGTGTGGAAAGTTGACATTTCTGTGTACTCAGGAAAAGTCAACAGACTTTACAATGGTAAAACTGTTGAATAAGTTTACATATCCCACGGTAAGAGACCAAATTCATGCAGAATTTTGACTTCTTATTTATCTGAGTGGTTCCTCCGAAGTAAGAGTATTTATGTGCAAAACCCATTGGTACGTTTGAAAACCAGTTCACTATTAAATCTCATGTAAGGCCACCACACTACGAAAGCATCTACTTTAAGTTGTCTGTTGGAAACTTCTCTGTTCATCTTGGTGAGGATTTCTTTTTTAGGGGTGGGGGGGTGGGATCTCATTCTTGCTGTAATATCTGCATTTGTCTATTTTATGTTTTTAATATATTGTGGTCTTATGATGTAGGGATGGATGGTTCAGCCTATTTCCTTTCCATGTCAGCTCAATTATTGGTCCATTCTGTCCAATTTTTGTGATTTTTTTTAATGCAGAAAAATAGCATTTTTTCTCCTGAAATATAAACTTTTTTATGTGTTTCCTTTAAAATATGCCTTTTTGTTTGCATTCCCTATAAGACATACATTTTGCGCATGTAGTGGAACTATAATAATAATAATAATAAATTTTATTTATACCCCACCCTTCTCGGTTCAAAAACCTGGCTCAGGGCGGCTAACAACTAATTTAAAACACTTAATTCTAAAAGCAGCATAAAATACAGTATAAAAATGTGGATAACAATAAAATTCAAAATTCAGAAATCAATTTAGGGGAAATAAGCATTAGATAATCCCCAGGGCTAGCTGGCTGAATTGGTCCTACTTGGGCCAGCGAGGAGACCAGGGGAGAATTAGCTATGGGGTCTCAGAGCGGGTAATCTTCATAAAAGGGGAGGGAGAGGGAAGAGAAGGGAAATGAAAGATCAGGCTGAGTTCAAATTAAAGGTCAGGCGGAATAACTGTAAGTAGATCACAACATTCAGAGAGTGCTGCAGTCCAACTGATAGCTGTGTTCTACTCTGCGTGTAAGTTGGGGCCCATGCAATAGCTTCGGTTTGCTTTAATAGGCAGACCAAACTAATTTCTCCTCCTAAAATGTATGTGTCCCGTTAAAGACAACGTATTACTTATATATTCCCTGAATTTTAATATTGGAAGGAGATTAATAGCATAATCCTTGACATGTGTAATCAAAAATAAGCCCCACTGAATTCAACGGAGCTTACCTTAAAGAAATTGGGTACAGCATTGCATCCGGAGGCTGTACTTCTATGCTGACTTACTTGGGTGTAGGCCCTATGGAACTCATTGGGGCTTACTTCCAAGTAAACATGCTTAGGATTGTGCTTGAATAATAATATAATAATAATTTATTATTTATACCCCGCCCATCTGGCTTAGTCCCCCCAGCCACTCTGGACAGCTTCCAACAAAACACTAAAATACAATAACCTATTAAACATTAAAAGCTTTCCTAAACAGGGCTGCCTTTAGATGTCTTGTAAAAGTTTGGTAGTTATTTTTCTCTTTGACATCTGGTGGGAGGGCGTTCCACAAGGCGGGCGCCACTACCGAGAAGGCCCTCTGCCTGGTTCCCTGTAACTTGGCTTCTCGCAGCGAGGGAACCGCCAGAAGGCCCTCGGCGCTGGACCTCAGTGTCCGGGCAGAACAATGGAGGTGGAGATGCTCCGTCAGGTATACTGGACCAAGGCTGTTTAGGGCTTTAAAGGTCAACACCAACACTTTGAATTGTGCTCAGAAACGTACTGGGAGCCAGTGTAGGTCTTTCAAGGCTGGTGTTATGTGGTCTCGGCGGCCGCTCCCAGTCACCAGTCTAGCTGCCCCATTCTGGATTAATTGTAGTTTCTGGGTCACCTTCAAAGGTAGCCCCACATAGAGCGCATTGCAGTAGTCCAAGCGAGAGATAACCAGAGTATGCACCACTCTAGCCAGATAGTCCATGGGCAAGAAGGGTCTCAGCCTGCGTACCAGATGGAGTTGATAAACAGCTGCCCTGGACACAGAATTGACCTGTGCCTCCATGGACAGCTGAAACACATTGCAGATAAGAATAACTATGCACAAAGGAAACCTCTTTACTTCTTGACACTTTTCATTCAAAATAGCCACTGTGAGTGGCTTTGAGCTTCTTTTGCAGCCTGCTCTAGGTCTTGACTCATGGCTGAAGGAATGTTTGGTCTAAAATTCTGGCCCTCAAGTCATTGGCTTGTGTGACTCTTTTCTTCCATGTTTCAGAAACCTCAGGCAGCCACGGAAACGATCACAGAGTCCAACATGGTCAACAGATGAGGGGAAATCCACTGAATGAAATTTCTTATTTTGGCGGTGTTCATAGTTGTGTGTCCATTGTGATGTGTAGATTTTGATAATCAATTACACACATTTCACCCCAACCCCAATCGCGTTAGAGAAGTCAACTCTGACTCAAACCTCAAATGAAAGTCTGCCAAACATCAGGCTGATGTCATAGATTGGGTGAATAAAAAACATAAACACCAGAGGGGCACTTTGTGTGTAAAACTAGGCTCTTGGGCTAGGATCCCCCCCCCCCATTTAATTGCCAATGAAGAATGTTGCTTTCAGACTGAAGACCACACAGTGAAAAGATCTAAAAGGTTGATGATGCATATATGAAAGACGGCTCCACTCCTCCATCTTAGGTGACCCTACTGGGAGTGGTGACAGCAGCCACGAAATTAAAAGACGCCTGCTTCTTGGGAGAAAAGCAATGACAAACCTAGACAGCATCTTAAAAAGCAGAGACATGACCCTGCCAACAAAGGTCCATATAGTTAAAGCTATGGTTTTCCCAGTAGTGATGTATGGAAGTGAGAACTGGACCATCAAGAAGGCTGATCGCCAAAGAATTGATGCTTTTGAATTATGGTGCTGGAGGAGACTCTTGAGAGTCCCATGGACTGCAAGAAGATCAAACCTATCCATTCTGAAGGAAATCAGCCCTGAGTGCTCACTGGAAGGACAGATCGTGAAGCTGAGGCTCCAATACTTTGGCCACTTCATGAGAAGAGAAGACTCCCTGGAAAAGACCCTGATCTTGGGAAAGATGGAGGGCACAAGGAGAAGGGGATGGCAGAGGACGAGACGGTTGGATAGTGTTCTCAAAGCTACAAACATGAGTCTGACCAAACTGCGGGAGGCAGTGGAAGACAGGAGTGCCTGGCGTTCTCTGGACTATGGGGTCACGAAGAGTCGGACACGACTAAATGGCTAAACAACAACAACTGGGAGTGTATGACTCCCGAAGGCTTTGCTCACGAGGATCACAGGAACGTTCAAGTCCACTCTCCATGACCAGGTGATGATCCAGAACATGTGACCAACCCTGTCACAACTGCAACGGCTGTTGATTACTTTTGAGGCCCAATTCAAAGTGCAGCTGTTGACCTACAAAGCCTTACACAGCTCAGGCCCTCAATACCTTAAGGATCGCCTCTCCATGTATGTACCAACCAGGCCCTAGGCTTGTCCTCTTCTCTATGTCCCCCATCCCTTTGAGGTTCAGAGGGTGACAACACAAGAAGGGGGCCTTTTCTGTGGTGGCTTCCTGACTGTGGAATGCTCTCCCCAGAGAGACTCGCCTGGCGCCATCACTACGTGTCTTTAGGTGCCAGGCAAAAACATTCCTCTTTACCTAGACGTAGGGCTATTAAATAATCTATGGCCTGTGAAAGTGTGGGGGAGAAGACTGTTATTATGATGGCTATTTTATTATTAGGCTGCCTGTCAGTATGCTTTTTATTGTGTTTTGATTATGTTTTTATCATTGATGTTCAATAACGTGTTTTTAATGTGGTACACTGCCCTGGGATCTTCTGATAAAGGGCCACATATAAATTGGGCAGTATATAAATTGAAATAATAATAATAATAATCATCATCATCATCATCATCATGTGACCCTTGAGCAGATAAAGTTTCCCTATCCCTGAGGTAAACCAGTCAGTTCCCTTTATGCCTATGCATTACAGTCCCGGTTTGAATTCTCCAAAGACTGTTTTCGAGACCACAGTGTCCAAACTACAGTGATCACAGTTGCTGGATGATAGACGTGGAGGAAAATCTTTCTGAAGCTTTTTTGTTGTTCAGCTCTGTTGAAATCACCAAGGCGTCAATCATTCCTGCGCTGCGGAAAGTGTTAGTGTTCAGGGGCTAGCTGTTTTCCCTTCTTCTAAAAATAAGAGCAGGAGTTATTTCATTGAGGGGTTTGCCAAATGATTTGATAGCATTCTTTAGCTGATTAACTCTCTTGCGTTGAACTGGTAATTCAATCGATTCCTCATCGATCGAAATAACTTTAACATGACACCCTAATATAGGCAATATTTTGTGGGTATTTATTGGATTCCCTCTGTCCATTAAAGAAGTGGCAAATCATTTTTTTTTCTTCAGTTAGGGAGGTAACGTTGCAGTCATGGCTTGAGCTCAGAGGCAAAGACGGGATGCCATGATGTGGTGTCAAGCTATATACTTTAAAAAACTCAGGTAAGAGGCTGATCACAGAAATTTGCATAACATTTGCATCTATTTATATGTATAGCTGGTGCTGGAGGAGACTCTTGAGAGTCCCATGGACTGCAAGAAGATCAAACCTATCCATTCTGAAGGAAATCAGCCCTGAGTGCTCACTGGAAGGACAGATCCTGAAGCTGAGGCTCCAATACTTTGGCCACCTCATGAGAAGAGAAGACTCCCTGGAAAAGACCCTGATGTTGGGAAAGATGGAGGGCACAAGGAGAAGGGGACGACAGAGGACGAGATGCTTGGACAGTGTTCTCGAAGCTACCAGCATGAGTTTGACCAAACTGCGGGAGGCAGTGGAAGACAGGAGTGCCTGGCGTGCTCTGGTCCATGGGGTCACGAAGAGTCGGACACGACTAAATGACTAAACAACAACAAATACGTATAGCTGGTTCTGGGCAGTTAGGCTGATGGATAGCTGGGGTCTCAGCAAGGGATGTCAAATTGTTGTTGTTGCCACCTGTCTGTCTGGAGGATGTTTGGTACAAGGACAGTGGAACCTTGGTTCTCGAACTTAATCCGTTCCGGAAGTCCGTCTGACTCCCAAAACGGTTCGGCAACCGAGGGGCGGCTTCCGATTGGCTGCAGGAGCTTCCTGCACTCAAGTGCAAGCAGTGTCGGACATTTGGCTTCCAAAAAACATTCGAAAACCGGAATACTTACTTTCGGGTTTTCAGCATTTGGGAGCCAAAGTTCCATTGTATATGGAACGCAAAGACAGAGTTGAGAGCAGTACATGTGAAAAGGATCTAGGAGTCTTGGTTGACCACAAACTTGACATGAGCCAACAGTGTGACGCGGCAGCTAAAAAAGCCAATGCAATTCTGGGCCTCATCAATAGGAGTATAGCATCTAGATCAATAGTGCCACTGTATTCTGCTCTGGTCAGACCTCACCTGGAGTACTGTGTCCAGTTCTGGGCACCACAGTTCAAGAAGGACACTGACAAACTGGAACGTGTCCAGAGGAGGGCAACCAAAATGGTCAAAGGCCTGGAAACGATGCCTTATGAGGAACGGCTAAGGGAGCTGGGCATGTTTAGCCTGGAGAAGAGGAGGTTAAGGGGTGATATGATAGCCATGTTCAAATATATAAAAGGATGTCATATAGAGGAGGGAGAAAGGTTGTTTTCTGCTGCTCCAGAGAAGCGGACACGGAGCAATGGATCCAAACTACAAGAAAGAAGATTCCACCTAAACATTAGGAAGAACTTCCTGACAGTAAGAGCTGTTTGACAGTGGAATTTGCTGCCAAGGAGTGTGGTGGAGTCTCCTACTTTGGAGGTCTTTAAGAAGAGGCTTGACAACCATATGCCAGGAGTGCTCTGATGGTGTTTCCTGCTTGGCAGGGGGTTGGACTCGATGGCCCTTGTGGTCTCTTCCAACTCTATGATTCTATGATTCTATGATTCTACGTGTGAGAACTACCCCTTCCGCCAAATTATGCTGGCAAGCCTTTCCCACATGTTCCATACAACATCCAACAATAACAGATCACTGCTTTGCTGGGTCCACTTACTCTTCCTACCACTGCTGACCAGCCACCCTTGTCTCAGCGACAAAAGAGTGGGGCAGCCTTAGCTACAGCTGATGGGAATGTGTTTGGGAGGAGCTGCTGAAGAATAAAGCGGCCATTTGGAGCAGTACTGGATTTAGGGTGGTGCACCAGCACATGGCACTGAGGTGAGGGGGTGCAAAATTGAGAAGATCCATAATCGAGAAGAGCCAATTGTAATCACCAAACTTTGGCTTCGCACAGGGTGCTATATTATGGAAGATTACCAAAGGCCACCCCTTTCTGGTGGGACCCTTTGCTTCCTCGCTCTCCTCAGTGAGCTTTAAACCAGGACTTTTTCATTCAGAACTCAGTTCCGGCACCTCTCAGGTGAGTGCCATTGTCAGTATAAGAGAACAAGGGAGGCGTTCATGGCGAGTTCTGTCACCCCTTTTTCTAGAAAAATAGCACTGCCTAAAACCAATATAAGGGACGCGGGTGGCGCTGTGGGTTAAACCACAGAGCCCAGGGCTTGCCGATCAGAAGGTCGGCGGTTCAAATCCCTGCGATGGGGTGAGCTCCTGTTGCTCGGTCCCTACTCCTGCCAACCTAGCAGTTCGAAAGCACGTCAAAGTGGAAGTAGATAAATAGGTACCACTCCAGCGGGAAGGTAAATGGCGTTTCTGTGTGTTGCTCTGGTTCACCAGAAGTGGCTTAGTCATGCTGGTCACATGACCCGGAAGCTGTACGCCAGCTCCTTCGGACAATAAAGCGAGATGAGCACCGCAACCCCAGAGTCGACCACAACTGGACCTAATGGTCCCTTTACCCTTTACCTTTAAAACCAATATACTGCCTAATGTGGGAGATAGTCTTTCATTTAGGATTTGTATCTCCCACTTTTCTTGACAACAAAGAACACTGTAAGAAGTTATGTGACACATAGACACACACACACACACACACACACACACACACACACACACACACACACTGGTACCTCGGTTTGTGAATTTAATCTGTTCCTGAAGTCTATTCTTAAACCAAATCCATTCTTAAACCAAGGCGCGCTTTCCCTAATGAGACCTCCCACCGCCGGTGCCCTTCCACTGTTCGGCTTCCATTCATAGACCAAGGTAAAGTTTGCAAACCGGGACACTGCTTCCGGTTTTGCGGAGTTTGTAAACCGAATAGTTCATTAACAGGGCTGTTCGTAAACTGAGGTACCTCTCTCTCTCTCTCTCTCTCTCTCTCTCTCTCTCTCTGTGTGTGTGTGTGTATTTATTTATTGTTGCCTGTGTGACTGGAATTTCCTCTTTTTCCATCCCCTAGCAGCAAGTGTGAAGCCACGAGGTGGTCATCTTTTAAGAAATTCACAACGCAGCCAACTATGGTATTTTATTTGCTGTGAGAAAGCACCTCTTCTCCTTGTCAATTATTCTTTTTCATTTGGGTTCCAAATAACGAGAATCAGTCTTTCCGTTAAAGAGATGTGACTGGCCTTCCAGATGTCTGAAAAACGATAGTTTATAGGGCCCGCCAGCAAAACAATGATAAAATGCCCTGATTTGGTTTATCTGTACTTTCATGAGGGAGAGTCTTTCAGCTGAAGCACCAGGGCTGTGACTCAGACTGTGCAGAAAATAACTGGCACTCGAAAGCACTGAGGTGACAGCCTGCAGTTGTAACTTCAAACCTGTAACGTTTATTGGATTTATGTACCTCTAATGGAAATGATGACTCTTCGGATCCTGGATCTGTAGATTGGCTTTTGGGAAAGCTCAATTCATTATTCAACTGGATAGCAGAAGGTGTCAAAACCGTATAGCTAAAAACGTTTTATAGCCAAATTGCTAGCTAGCTAGGAGCAGGAATAAATGACGGGCAACGTATATTCAAAGGATGACCTCCCCAGCAAGCCGCTTTTTCACCAGGAGACGATGCTGTGAGAAAATGTGTTGTGTGAATAGCTCTCTCACACACGGCTGGCTCCCCACCGGTTCCTTGTCATGGAACACGTTGTTTCATCTCTACACTGTCATCTTAACTGTGGCCGACTGTGGAGTTTAGCGACTAAAAGTATTGCAACTGCTCAGCTGTGAGTGACAGCCTTGTTGCCTGCCTTGGCTCACTCTCATTGCAGCTACTAAGCGCGAGTGGAAATTCAAGGTGAGGGGATGTTTCTCCCTCAGAAAAATGGAGCCGGCTGTGAATTCCACCATCGGACTTTGGTTCATCCCTCGTTGCCGTTCAGGATGGCTTTGCACACATGCAATGAAGGCCCTGAGTGAGAATTAAGTGAAATCTGAATTATTATTATTATTTTTAAAAAATATTCAAAATTAAAATAAAACATATTATCCAAAAACATATCATCCTTGTTTCCCCTCCATTTTTCCTCCGTCTCCCCTCCCACACAAATCCCCACCCCCCGACTTCCCTCAGTTCCAGTCTTTGGTTTCTCTGAGAATGCTGTTTTCTGCATGTTACAAAGTTGTATAGATCCTCAAACTATTTAGGTGATTATTATCAATAAAAAGTTTGTGAATGTTTATTCAAAGTCAGCCAAGGAGTCCAGTTCACTTTGTTGCTCTTCAAATACTTTGTAAAGGGTTCCCATTCATCCTTAAAGTCACAGTTATCCTTGTCCTGTAGCTTGTGTGTCAGTTTTGCCAGTTCTGCATAGTCCATCAATTTTTCTTGCCATGATTCTTTAGTTGGGGTTTCTTCAGTCTTCCATCCTTGTGCTACCAGAACTCTCACGGCCGTTGTCGCATACATGAATATGTTTTTCAGCTTTTTTGGCAGATCTTTCCCTACAATCCCTAACAAAAAATGCTTCAGGTTTTTTAACAAATGTTAAATGCAACATTTTCTTCAATTCGTGGTATATCATTTCCCAAAATTTTTAAATTACCTTACAATCCCACCAAATATGATAAAATTGTCCCCTCCTTTTCCTTACACTTCCAACATATATTTGAACTAGTTTTGTACATTTTCCCAAACTGCACTGGAAGTGAAATCTGAATTATATGCTTTTTCTTTTTTTAAGGTTCTGATGGCTAAATTACTGGATTGGTGTAAGCCTACCTTGACCCTAAATATTGGGACATGCCCTGAAACAGTAGCATAGATGGAGTCAATGGAAGGAACATAATGTTGTGCTAAGTTAAAGTCTAATAATAATAATAATAATAATAATAATAATAATAATAATTATTATTATTATTATTATTTATACCCTGCCCATCTGGCTGGGTTTCCCCAGCAATTCTGGGTGGCTTCCAACAAAAGATTAAAAACACATCAAAACATCAGTCATAAAAAACTTCCCATACTAGCTGTGCTGTGCTGGCTTGTGCAAGAGAAGGGCAGGTACGTGAATTTCTGTATTAATTTGGGCTGGATCTAGACCAGTGGCTCCCAACCTTTTTTGGCCATGCTCCACCTAAGCATCTCTAAAATCCTGGTGCAACCCCCCCCCATGACATATAATTCTAATTATTCAAAAAGTGAATTCCTATTCACATGGAGGGAGCCAAGGCCATTCACTGTTAATAACTCATTCTCAAATTGCCTCTCTTAAAAATCAAATGGCGCCCCACATTGGGAACGATGGATCTAGACGCATCAAAGAAACGTTTCAGCTAAATGCGCTGCAAACTTTGTATGAGAAATCGGGTAAGCAAAAACGGAACTCCACAGCGCTATCTGGTGCCATAGTGTTAGAATGCATTAACAACGTATTTAAAGCGTTTTTTCTTTGCCAATGTGGCTGAGTCCTAGGTTAGAGCACTGCATCTCAAAATTTGGGAAAGTACAGATTTCGAAGGATTGGCTGAGTTTCGCTTCATGTAGCATTTTAAGGTGAAGGTAAAGGGACCCCTGACCATTAGGTCCAGTTGTGACCGACTCTGGGGTTGCGGCGCTCATCTCGCTTTATTGGCCGAGGGAGCCGGCGTACAGCTTCCGGGTCATGTGGCCAGCATGACTAAGCCGCTTCTGGTGAACCAGAGCAGAGCACGGAAACACCGTTTACCTTCCCGCCGGAGCGGTACCTATTTATCTACTTGCACTCTGACGTGCTTTCGAACTGTTAGGTTGGCAGGAGCAGGGACCGAGCAACAGGAGCTCACCCCGTCACGGGGATTCGAACCGCCGACCTTCTGATCGGCAAGTTCTAGGCTCTGTGGTTTAACCCACAGTGCCACCCGCATCCCTATGTAGCATTTTAGAACGTGCTAATTGGGTAGATTCACCTTTATGGGTCAAATCTTTGTCCAACTATTAACTGCATTACGCTGTTGGGATTCCAGTGAGCACTGTTTGTGCATATATATATATATATTTTTTTTTTTTTAAAACTTTATTACAAGCACATAAAATTACACATACATAAAAGCAGACATATACACCTGAAAAAGAAAGAAAACGAACAAAGAAGAAAGAAAAAAGAAAACCAATCACACCCTTACACACATTTGACTTCCAATAACCTCAGCTTTGGATTAATTATTCTACATATATCATCTGCAGTTATTTTCATTCATCTTTCCACGTCGTAGGAGTTAAACATCATCTACTGTTAAATTATTAATTCCTAAATTAATCTCAAGGTAACTTAAAAATTTGGACCAATCCTCTGTCTTTTTGGGGTTGTCCCGCCTAATATATTGTGTAAGTTTCGCCAATTCCACATATTGATACAATTTCACCCGCCACTCTCTCATTGTTGGTATTTCGGGGGATTTCCATTTCTTTGCTATTAAAATCCTTGCAGCAGTAGTAGCATACTGAAAGAAGGTCTGATCTGATTTTTTTATTTCCTCCCCAATCATCCCTAAGAGGAAAGCTTCGGGGTTCTTGGGGAAATTATACTTCAAAATTTTCTTTAACTCCTCGTAAATTTGTCCCCAGAAACCTTTCACTTCCCCGCAGGTCCACCAAATATGAATAAAGGTCCCCACCTTATCTTTGCACCTCCAACAAGTATTATCTGCTGTTCTATACATTCTCCCTAATCTGGCCGGGGTCAGGTACCAACGGTACATCATCTTGTATAAATTCTCCCTTAAATCAGCACATGCCGTAAATCTCATGCCATTCTTCCACAAAGTTTGCCATTTGTCATAACCTAGCTCATATCCAAGGTCTTTATTCCATTTAGTCATTACCTCTTTGATCAGCACTTCCTTATTTTCATTTTCCAGCAGTTGCCTATACATTTTAGATAATAATTTATTGTTACTCTCAATAATCTCTACTTGGAATCTAGATTTATTTTCTCCCATGCCTATTCTCTTATGTTCCCTCCATAGTGCGTTAATTTGGTGTAAATGAAACCAGTCCTTGATTTTCTCTTTTAATTCATCCTGCTGTCTTAATTTCCACCCTTCTTCTGATTTAATTAGGAGATCTTCATACGTCCACCTTCTACCTGTCATGTTTACTTTCTTTATTTTGATGATGTCCACGGGTGAGAGCCACCAAGGGGTACTTTGTTCTATCACGCTTTTCTTCCTATTCCAAACTTCTAAAAGTGGCCCTCTAACTGAATGGTTATAAAAACCTCTATGAATTTTATCTTTCTCCTGCCAGAGGTAGGCATGCCACCCAAATCTTAAATCAAATCCTTCTAGGTCTAGTAAATCAGTATCTTTCAGTGTGACCCATTCTTTAATCCAAAGTAAACATGCCGCCTCGTAATAGAGCCTTAAATTTGGTACACCAAAGCCCCCTCTTTCCCTAGAATCCATCAAATATTTAAGTTTCACCCTAGGTTTTTTCTCCTGCCAAATATATTTGGTCAAGGTCCTTTGCCAGTTTTTAAAGCAGGCGGTACCTTTTATGACTGGTAAGTTCTGGAACAGAAATAACAGCCTCGGGAGAATACACATCTTAATCGATGCCATCCTCCCCGTCCAGGATAGATTCAATCTACGCCAGGTGTCCATGTCTTTCTTCATTTCTTTCCATAGTTTATTATAATTATCTTCTACTAAGTTAATATTCTTTGGGGATAACCAGATTCCCAAATATTTCACTTTATTTACTACTTTAATGTCCACCTGTTGTTCCAACTGTGATCTCTCCTGTGCTGTTAAGTTCTTTATTAATATTTTGGTTTTCCCCCTATTTAACTTGAATCCGGATAATTTGCCGAACTCTTCCAAGAGTTCTACCGCTCTACTAATACTTTCAATTGGGTTCTCTAAGAAAAGGACCAGGTCATCAGCGTAGGCCTTTAGTTTGTATTCTTTCTCTCCAATTTTTAATCCCCTAATATTCGGGGTCGCTCTTATTTTGTTCGCGGCTGTTTCTAACACCAAAATAAACAGTAAAGGTGACAGAGGGCAACCCTGCCTTGTCCCTTTCATTATTGGAAAATATTTAGTCAGGTTGTTGTTAATAATCAGCCTAGCCTGCTGTTCTGTATAGATCGCCCTAATGGCCTTCAAGTAGGGGCCCCCTATTCCCACCTTATCCATATTTTGCAACAGAAATTCCCAGGAGACGCGATCGAAGGCTTTTTCTGCGTCAATGAAGATAAGGGCCGCTGGTACATCTGGTCTTGCCTCCAGGAACTCCATTATATCTAGTACGTGCCGGACATTGTCCCTCAATTGCCTCCCTGGGAGAAATCCCACTTGATCTCTGTGTATATATCTGTTTAGTAGATTCTTGAGTCTACTTGCCATGATGTCAGCGAAAACCTTATAATCACAATTTAAAAGTGAAATTGGCCTATAATTTTTTAAATCTGTCTTTTCGTTTTCTGTCTTGGGAATCAGCGTAATGTACGCCTCCTTCCAGGAACTAGGAATCCTCCCCTCTTGGAGAGTATTATTTATTACCTCTGTTAATACCGGCGCTAACAGATCTACCAATTTCTTGTAATATTTTGCTGGCAGGCCGTCCGGACCTGGGGACTTCCCGTTCTTCATCTTATTAATAGCATCCCTGACCTCCTTTACAGACACCGCTTTGTTTAGTTGTATACAGTCCTCTTCTGTAAAAAATTTTCTTTCTTCTTGATCCAGGTAGTTTTTTACTTCTACACTACTCTCTTCTCCTTTTTCATACAACTTTTCAAAAAAAGCAACAAATCTGCGTTCAATTTCACTCGGGTCTTCTATCACCCTCTCATCTACAATAAGTTTATTAATCATATTTTGTTTCTTTCTTTTCCTGAGCTGCCATGCAAGCAGCTTCCCCATTTTATTAGCCGACTCGAAATATTTCTGTCTTGTAAATTTGATTTTTTGTTCTATCTCCTGGTTCAGAATAGCTGAGTATTGGGACTGCAACACCTTCACCGCTTGGCTGATCGTTTCATCTGTTGGGTTTAAGGCCAGTTTCCTTTCACAATCTTTTAATTGGGTCAAAATATTGTCCTTCTTTTTCTCCCTTAACTTCTTTCTATAACTATTTTGCTGTATCAAAAAGCCCCTTAGGACTGCCTTACCGGCATCCCATACCAACTCTATTGGGGTATCTCTACTCAGATTTATCGCCAGGTACTCTCTCAGAGTTTTTTTGGCCATATCTAGTACTTCCTCATTCTCAAATAGATATTCATTCATCCTCCACCTGGGTTGCCCTTTCAATTCATTTTTAATTTCCAAGACCAAAGGGCAGTGATCTGACAGGGTCCTGGGTAGTATCTCACATCTCTTAACTCTCCATACCATCGCCCTAGTCACCCATATCTGATCGATCCTGCCCCAACTTTTGTGGGGCTCTGAATAGTGAGTGAACTGTTTAGTGGTGGGATTTCGGTGCCTCCAGATATCAATTAGATCTAAATTTTCCACTAACTCATTGAAAGCGTTGGGGAGCTTCCCCCTGTTTACGTTCCTCTGGTTCTCACTTCTGTCCATGCTTGGTGTTGGTACCCCGTTCCAATCTCCCAATAGAATTAACTTATAAGGATCCAATTCCAGCAGCAAACTTTCAAGTTTTTCAAAGAACTCTGCTCTGTTTGAGTTCGGTGCATATACCGACACTACATTGATTCTTTCCCCTCGAAAATTTAATTGAATACCTAATATTCTCCCTTCCTCATCTTTACAAATTTGTATTGGTTCCCACCTTTCTTTGGCGTATATTACCACTCCTCTTTTTTTGTTTACATCCGAATTTACAAATTCTACTCCCAACTTTTTGTTCACCAAAATATGTCTATGCCTCTTTGCAATATGAGTTTCCTGAACACAGATTACGTCATATTTCTTATTTCTCAAAGCTTTTTGAATTTTATTTCTTTTAATTTTCTCATTCAGCCCATTCACGTTCCACGATAAAAATTTTAAAGTGTCCAGTGTTATCTTAGTTCTCCGACTACTCTATCTCAGGTCAAAACTCTAATTAGAATCTAGCGCCTTTGTTTCCTGAGAGCCCCTCCTCCTCAGCCGCCCCTTCTCCCACTGCGGCTTCCTCCTCTTCATCTCCTGAGATTGACCCCCTCTCTCCTTGGTCTTTCGCGCTCTCCTCCCCCTCCTCTTCCTTCTCCCGACCGTTCCCCTTCGTTTCTTCCCTATCTCGCAGTCTATACTCTGTCCTTCCCAGCTCTCTTTCATATCTTCTCAGGAACTTCTCTGTTTCCTGTATGTCCGTCAGTTTAAATTTCTTGTCTTTGTAGAAGAAGGTGATCCCCTCGGGGAACTCCCACCTAAATTGTATTCCATTCCTCCTTAAAGCCGCGACCACTTGTCTATAGCCCTCTCTTTTTCGTAATAGTCTAATTGGGATTTCTTTGTAGATAATGATGGGCCTACCTTCAATTCTGAGTTTATTACGATAGCTCGTCCTTAGAATTAGATTTCTCATTTCTAAGGAGTTAAATATCACCAGACAGTCTCCCAAAAATTTATTAGGTTTTAAATGTTGTGGTCTAGACATTCTAAATACGTTATCTATTGTTAGTGCTATCTCTTCTTCTTCCAGGCCCAACCATTTAGATAGCTCCTTAATCATTTTCTTCCTGACATCTTCATTTCTTTCTTCTGCCACACCTCTAAATTTTAAGTGGAGCTGCTTTTGACGCATGTCCGCCATAGCAAGATTGTCCCAAATCCTGTCCTGTGCTTTATTTAACTCCCCCAACTCTTCCCTCATCCTCCCTGTTTCTTTTTTCTGTTCCCTCATTTCTTTCTGTAATTTCTTATTAGACTCCTCAATTATCTTAGATTTTACTGACAGGTCTTGGATTTTTGATGAGAGCTCTCCTACTGCCTCTTCTATTTTTTTGTCAATCAGTTCTTGCATATCCCCTAGCTTATTTTCTATATATGTTTCGTTTTGTTTAAATTCTTCCTTTATTTTGATCCATAAGCTATCTAAATCTTTGATCTCCTCTTGGCGTGATGTCTTTCTCTCCCCCGGGGTCCCACCGACTTTCTTTGCGTCCCTCCCTTCCTTCCCCATCATTATTTGTGACGCACTCCCTTTATTCACCGTTAGTTCTTTCCTATAATCCTTTTTTGTCCTATAGTCCTATAATCCTGACCTTTCCCTCCTTTCCCCTCAGAGAGCGCCTGCTGGGGTGGTAAATATTATGACTGCTCTTGCCCCATCCAATGTCCATACAAAATACGTGTATACCCCGGGAGAACCGACAAACCCTCTATATACCCTTTAAAGGCCCTGGGGGGAATTCTTGTTCCAGAAACATCGATTAGTCCACCTCTGACTTTAATTTGTTTTCCCCTTCTACTCCTCTCAGTCCTCCCCTCGGGTCTTTTTGCCTAGTTTCACCTGCGTCACGTCCAGCATCCAGCACTCCGAAGAAGAGTGAAGGGAAGGGGGGGGAATGGAAGGGGGGGAATGGAAGGTGGGAGAGGGGTGGAGAGTCTATAAAAGTCTATTAGAGTCTAATTGGAGACGTGGTCGTCCTACACAGCTTCTTTTCCTATACAGTCAATTTTAGTCCTGATTAATTCACTCCCGGTACTTCAGGAACTTCAGGAGCTTCCAACACTTCTAACACTTCCGGCACTTCCAGCACTTCAGGAACTTCAGACACTTTGAACACTTTAAGCACTTTACGCACTTTGGTCTCCTCTCACCAAGTGGTTGCAATCCCAATGATATCCCCCGGTTGCAGTCTAGGCTCCCACTCAGAGTTTCATGCCCTCCTCTTCAGCCCCACACAAGTCAGGCACAGTCATGAAAAAACAAACAAACAAATAAACAAGTAGAGGGAAACTTCTGTACCGTTGATTACTCAGCGTCCGACTTCCGCCACCAATAGCCGGCTGTTTGCAACAGCGACCTGGCCTGTTGTTACCGTCACAGCTTTGGGCGTCTTTAACGTATCTCAGGCTGCAAACCGAGAGTCAGACCCCTACTGCACCTCCCTTGGCGTGTCCTCACCAGTCTATCCTTGAATAAATATCCTTGAGGAGCGTAGATGATATTGGGGGGGTCGTCGTAATCGAGACGAGACCTCACCGGAGAGCTTGAAAAAGCGTCCGTCACTGTCTGCCCCCGGAATTGGCGTTATATTGTTTAATACAAATTAGTCCTTGAAATCATTAAAAAACAATTCAGTCCAAATTCACTATCAACTCGGCTCTTGCTCATTCAGTCAGACTATTCACTAACCTCCTCGCTCCTGCGGCTCCCCTTCTGCGCCATCTTGTCTCCGCTGCCGAGGAAAATCCCATAAATAAACGAACAAAGAAAAACCTGGGCGTCTCCTAGCTTCACGCCAACTGCGCGCTTGTATAATAAGCACTTCAAAAAAGAAAATTTCCCATGCTGGAGACCCCGTTCTTATCTTGAGGAGCTCCGACGCTGTTTGCAGCTGAAGCTCTGGGCGTTTCGCTGTGAGGCGGCACTTCCCAGTTTGCGCTAGCGGTCGCCGTTCTCTCGTTCCTCTCTGTTCTCTTTTCCCAGAGGGGTAGGTCGACCGCGTCCACGCTGCAGGTGGCCTCTCCCCCAAGGGTTCCCCCCCTGAGGTTTCGGGGTACGCTGCGCCCTTGCGTCTTTCCCCACAATCTCACAGCGCCCAAAAAGCCAAGAGCTGGCTTTCTGTGCTTCCTCACTGCTCGCGTCCGGAACCGGAAGTCTGTGCATATATATTTTTTAGTGGCTGCTCAGTGTTTGTGTCAATCATTTCTCCCTTTTTGTCAGTTATTTGAGCTGATCGCTTTGCACGTCTTCTCATTAGGCTCCGAGTGTGAACAAGATCCCCCCCCCCTTTCTTATCTCTAATTCCATTATTAGAAATAACCTGCTGGCTAATTTTCAAGCCTTTCTACCTTTCCGCACTTTGAAAACATGACATGCAAAACTAAAGGAGAAAAAGCGATACTTGATTTCAAAAGAGTGTGCTTCCTCTCTCTCTCTTCATATATATATATATATATATATATATATATATATATATATATATATTTGCTTTCGTAGATTTTCACGGGTATAGGAATGCAGGTTTTGGTGTCTTCGGGTGTCTTCCCGTGTAAGAGTTGGGGTGTCTAGGCGACGTTTCGACGAGGTCTCACTCGTCATCTTCAGGCCTGAAGATGACGAGTGAGACCTCGTCGAAACGTCGCCTAGACACCCCAACTCTTACACGGGAAGACACCCGAAGACACCAAAACCTGCATATATATATATATATATATATATGAGAGAGATTCAGATATACATATTCCTAGCACTAAACATGATTAGAGCATAGTATGGATTAATTGCTCCGCCAAATGTCATCCCTATAAATCAAATCTGTTTTGTGACATATGAGTGAAAGTATCTGAATGCTTCAAAGTCATTAAAAGATATCTGCATAATTTTAAAAGCTGCTAAACATTGTTCTTATTTACATTGTAGGCTGGAAGGGACCGGGGTGAAAGAGAAGGGAATGTTTACTGCGCTAATGAGAACTTGAGTGACACATTTCTGTCAAATGCCAATTTTTACATCAACCCTTTTGACAAGGGTGTTTGCGACAAAAATATATATGCTGCACTAAGGAATTCAGGGCCCAAACCTTCTACCCCCTTCTGATTCCTTCTTCTCCCAACCTGCCACCCCCCCCCCTTTTCAGGCAAAATGCCCTGATTTTTAATGTTGAGTTTATGTGGAAAGAAAGAAAGGCAAAGCAACGCTTTTGCTTGCAGACTGCACCATGTTCAGTGCTCCCATATATTACCAGGCTAATTTCAATGTGCTGGAAACTGGGTATACAGTTTGGAACCAGAATACCATCCAAAATATCATCTCATGCCCTACATTCCCAATGGATGCTGCATTCTGCAGGCGAGAACATCTTGCAGATACCATCCCGTCAGCAGGCCTCTACAATGCTGGAATCAGGCCTTCCCTGTGGTGGTACCTACCCTTTGGAGTTCCCTGGATAGCGATGGTGGGGCAGCTGTGGCCCTTTGGATCTGTTGAATGAGAATGGCCAATGGTCGGGGTTGTGGGCTCACCACATCTGGAGAGCCACCACCCCAGTAATATAATGTCACAGGAAAAAGAGGTCCAAAGTCCAGGGCCAGGGACCGGCCAGACACTGAAGAGTGGTGGCTGGATGCTGATGAGTGGGTACCCGGAATGGGGGGTTGGAGTCTGACTTGGAAGAAGGGATCTGTGAACTGGGAGAACCTGTGACAGCCAGGAGATGAGTCAGAGGCAGGAGAAGCTGCAGGATTGGAGGGAGAGATGGGCCAGGCTGGTGGAGTTTCACGGGCTTCCACACCGCCTCCTCCTCCTCCTCCTGCCACCAACTCTCCTGCTCCATTGTCTCCCAGGACCAGTAGAGGACTGAAGAGGGAGGAGCAGAAGGTTACATGCAGGCACAGTCTTCACCTGCTTGCACATAGGTCAGATAGGTGTTAGGGACTGGACTGAACAGGAAGGCTGGGAACTGTCCCCTCTGTCTCCTCATGGAAGAAGAGGGGGAGTGGGAAGACTCCCCTTGTCTCCAGCAGTTTCAAGAGGAGGAGACAGGGTTGAATTACAGCCAAGTGAAGAACTGCCAAGTTACAAGATAGTGAACGAGGAGGAGGGAGCATGCAAGTAGCCAGCAGAGACTTCCATGGAGAGTCTGGGAGAGCCTCCTTCTCCAAGGGCTCCTCGATCACTTTGCATTCAAGAAGAGAGAATGCAGAGGCGTGTGACTCCCATAGGGACTCAGGATGTTGTTGGGGACAGAAGAGGAAGGACTCAAAGAAGGCAACTTCTCCACTGCGTGGAGACTTGGAGTCTTTGTCTTGCACCCAGATGACTGAATAAAACCCATAAATATGAACTTGCTTGTTCTCCTTGCCTTTGATGCTATCAGCGGAGGAGAGGATTCTCTACGCCTGACAATAGGGGAGACAGATGAACTGAGGGCGGGGCTTCTCTATTGTGGCAACTGCCTCCTTGGATGCACACCTAGGAGTAGCTGAGACTCATAGGATTGACAGGCATGTAAGTATATTTTTTGATTCTGACAGTAAGGAATTCATTCCTCACTCTGGACATTCCGTGCCTGACACCCAGAGACTTTTATTGATACAACAACTTGTACAGGCAACCCATTTTAGGCGTGGCCAATATGTTCGCAATTGTGTACATGCACGAAGCGCCAAACCTGGAAGTGACTTGGAAACGTCATAAAAAACGTCACTCAAAGGGTGGAGCAGGGGCGGAACGGGGCATTTCAATAGCAAGCGATTTCACACAAGTGCTCAATGACCTGGAATGCGACCCACGTGCAAATTGGGGGACGTGGGTGGTGCTGTAGTCTAAACCACGAGCCTCTTGGGCTTGCCGATCAGAAGGTCGGTCGTTCGAATCCCCGCAACGGAGTGTGCTCCCATTGCTCTGTCCCAGCTCCTGCCAACCCAGCAGTTCGAAAGCATGCCAGTGCAAGTAGATAAATAGGTACCAATGCAGAGGGAAGGTAAACGGCATTTCCATGCGCTCTGGTTTCCATCACTGTGTCCCGTTGCGCCAGAAGCGGTTTAGTCATGCTGGTGACATGATCCGGAAAGCTGTCTGTGGACAAACGCCATCTCCCTCAGCCTGAAAAGCGAGATAAGTGCCACAACCCATAGTCGCCTTTGACTGGACTTAACCATCCAGGGGTCCTTTACCTTTTACCTTTTTACCTGTATTGGCAACAAAAATGGAAAGAGCTCAATGGGTCAGACGCAGAAGGCCTCAGGTTCAACCTTGGCATCTCCAGTTCAAAAGAGGTGGTGAATAGCAGGCCTGGACCACAGCTCTTCTTAAGACTCTGGAGAACGACTACTGGCTAGGGAAGTGTTACTGGTCTAGAGATGAAGAAGAAGAAGAAGAAGAGTTTGGATTTGATATCCCGCCTTTCACTCCCTTTTAAGGAGTCTCAAAGCGGCTAACATTCTCCTTTCCCTTCCTCCCCCACAACAAATACTCTGTGAGGTGAGTGGGGCTGAGAGACTTCAGAGAAGTGTGACTGGCCCAACGTCACCCAGCAGCTGCATGTGGAGGAGCGAGGACGCGAACCCGGTTCCCCAGATTACGAGACTACCGCTCTTAACCACTACACCACACTGAACCAATGATAGGACTTCATAGGGTTGTTTTGTATCTTTGTATCTCCCATGGAGCATAATTTCAGCTCATCCCGAAAAACTTATTGAGCAACTGAAAGCGGCGGGGAAGGAATGGTCACAGGATATGGTGGGGTGAGCCTTCCCCTAACCCCTGGTTTATCAGCTGGGACTGGAGGGAAGAGCTCCCGCATCCGCTTCCTGTCTGTGTGGACCAAGATTCAGCAGGGCTAAGGGTTTGTCTTTGTAGATGTTAAGCTCATCTGTCAGAAGCAGCTAAAATGTGCAGCTGCTTCATTCAGGCCCCTGCCTCCAGCAAATGAGATCTGCCTGGGTTTGCAGGAGTCCTTGCACGGTGCTTTTCGGTGTGATGCCCCTTCCTTGTTGTGAGAGCGAAACACCCCCCCCCCGGTATTCTCTCAGTCAGCAAACTGCTGCCAGCAGTGATAGCTGTAAACATTCCCTCGAGTGTTTTGATATAAGGCTCGGAAAGGAAGTTATTGTATTAGATTTCAGTTTGGGTGGGGTGTAGTGGGGGGAGTCCTGATAAGATTATGTTGGAGCTATTCTCTATTTGTCTAGCACACGCGGTCCGTTCAAATCAATGGAGGAACGACCAGATTGTCAATTTGCAGATAGCCATGTCAGTTCAGAGCAGGGAGAAATGAAACTGGAACATGGCTGTGTTTGTGGCCTTGTCCTATTGGTTCACCCAGTACTTTTTTCTGGGGGGACGCACGGGTACGCATACCCCTAAACGTTTTGTGAATCTAAGTTTGGCCTCGTTTAGGGGAGTATTTCAATATGAGTAGGAAAATGAGAGTACCCCTAAACATTATTTTTAAAAAGCACTGGGTTCACCTTTCCAATTTTTCAGATCCCCCAAGTTAGCTTTTATTTTTTGCTACCAAATTACTTAGAGCACGATCTGTCCACAACAGCATGGAGTGGATTGTGGCCCAAGGTTTGTCAGCGGAAAGTCAGATAGCAGTGGAGAGTAGACATGGGGCAGGGGAGAGAGATATTCAGTTCGGTCCACATTTGAATGTGAACATATCTTGTCTGCATTTCCTTAAACAATGCACAAGCTGAAACATGGGTGTAATGGGTGTGAGTTACTCGTGCGTAAACTGCCGCCTTTCTAGGCTTAATTGCCTTGGTTAAACCGTTCTGACTGCACAGCCCATCTCCGCGTGGGTGTCTCAGTCGCTAGCAGAATCTGTCTGTGGGCGTTTCTTAAACCTTTTCCAGCATAGAAGCTGTCTGACTCCCAGTCGCCTCCTCCTCTCACTGCGCGGGAGTCTTCTGCGCAGGGAGGGCGTGGGTAGTGGAGGACCTGGCCTCTCCTCACTGATATCCAGAGAATAATCCCGGAGCTCTCCCTCTGCTTCCCCCATTTGCCCCCCTTTATCCCTGGTGTTGCGCTGATTTCCTTCCTCCTCTACCGAGCTGCTTCTCCCCCTGGTGCCGGGTCCTTCGCCCGCAGAATCTGGGAGCCTCCCCTTCGCCTCTCGCTCTGATGTCAGTTCCCTGACAATGGGTATTCTTTGAAATTTGCCCTTCTCTGAATTTTGTGATGCAGTTCAGCGACAACCACAGCCACGACAATAACAGCAGCAGCAGCAGCAGCAACAACAACAACAACAGGGTAAAATAATAATAATTAGGGAAAGTGTGCATTAAAATTGTATACATTAACGAAAATAACACAAAAACTAAGGGAAATTATTCCCCAAAATGTGTGTCTCAAAGGAAAATGTGCTAAAGCAGTGGTGAATTTTTGTGTGTGCATTCCTTTTATTTTATTTTTTAAAAATAATAATTAATGAATCACAAAGTGAGATGGAAATGTGGAGGAGGGGGGTGGACCAGAAACTGAAGGAAATCAAAACTGACAGATCAGTGTGTCCCTAGTGGAGGAATAGGGGATTTGTGACGAGGATGATGCAAAATTCCAAGATTCAAGGGAAATTCAAGCATTTCCACCAGTACATTGAAACCTTTCCAAATAGCGATGTAAGTTTTTTCTACCAAAATCATTTCACATTTACCCTGAACCAAAGCAACTAAAAAGAAAACACATTGTAACCATTGATGCTTTTGAATTTTGTTTGCCGATTGGCACCACTGACGTTATTTCTTTGTTATCAGTTAATTTAGATATTGCATTCCTTTTAAAAAAGATTTTCTTTTAAAGTAAAGGTAAAGGGACCCCTGACCATTAGGTCCATTCGTGGCCGACTCTGAGGTTGCAGTGCTCATCTCGCTTTATTGGCTGAGGGAGCCAGCATACAGCTTCCGGGTCATGTGGCCAGAATGACTAAGCCGCTTCTGGAGAACCAGAGCAGCGCACGGAAACGCCGTTTACCTTCCCGCCGGAGCGGTACCTATTTATCTACTTGCACTTTGATGTGCTTTCAAACTACCAGGGTGTCAGGAGCAGGGACCGAACAACGGGAGCTCACCCCGTCGCAGGGATTCGACCCGCTGACCTTCTGATCAGCAAGTCCTAGGCTCTGTGGTTTAACCCACAGCGCCACCCGCGTCCCTTCTTTTAAAGTACCAGTGCATAAAAGCTACAAACCAGTGCACAGCTTCAGCCAGCAGAACAGGGAAAGTTGCTGGCAGGCTAGTCTAAAGGTTGGTGTCCCAGGAATAGGCCTGGCCATCTGAAAAAGGGATCTTCCTGGCTGCGTCTTCAGCTGGGATGCCTCCAGAGTACTAGCGTTTTGTGGGAGGGACTCCAGCACAAGATGGAACTTCAGGTTTGTTACCTTAGTGCAACAGACCCTCTTCAGAAATAGCAACCACTGTTTTGTGGTTACAAAAGTAACCAGGAAATGCACTGAAAAGTGTGAGAGGAACCAATGAATGGGAAGACACCGAAACAGCCTATGAGCAAATCAGGATGAAGATAGTATGAATGGCCATTGATGTATTAATGCCCCGTAAACAAATCAGAACAAAGAGCGACATAGTCTAACCATTGCGTAAGGAAATCAGGACAGATGTGGAATAAACAGGTGATCTGGAGGAGCCCCAGGACGGCCACTGATTTGCCTGTGAAGCAGAAGCAGGTGGGGAGAGATTTCCCTTAACTGGACCGCTTTGGCACACAGCTTGTGAGGACAAAAAATGGCCTGTTTGAATCTTTCCCGCTTACTCTGTTTCCCAGCACATTGAAAGGAACACCGAGGAGAAAGGAGCTTTTGCTTTGATATGGGATCGTTTATGTATACAATCAGGGCTGTCTTTAGCATAAGCTGCACCAGGGTGCAAAGATCCGCCATGTGCCCCCTCCCCAGGTTGCCCAGTCCCAGGTGGCAGGAGGGCGGAGCTGGCTAGCCGCCTCAGCGTCTCTCTGGCTCAGTCGCCCCCACATTCGTGGCGCAGAGCCGCCTGCAGC